>NC_050522.1:20463803-20569051 GCF_002922805.2 Oryzias melastigma | reverse complement strand
AAAATTTGATGAAAAAACTGATATTATTAAAGAAACTTAAGCTCAATCCAATAGTCATATAATGCATTTCAATTAAGTAATATTGTAAAAGTAGAAATTACTTAGTTACAAATAGCATTAACAAGTAATCTGTAATCTGTTCCAGTTTAGCAGCAACGTCTCTGCTAAACTAATTTCTCCTGAAATCACGTGTTTTGTCAAACTCACACCTCTGATATTATTGCAATAAAATAAATATTTTCAAATGAGACTAGAAATATTTTAGATTTTTTCTACAATTGTTTTAATATTTATGACTCGGTATTTTGCTTTTTCCACTTTAGGAAATAATTTTCGTCAGGTCTAGTGAAGAAAAATTCAAAACCATCATAAAAAGTTTTCTGGTGACACGTATCCCAGTACATGTCTCACGATACATATTGCAGTATATTCCAAGACTATACTCTATTTTTTTAAGAGTATGACTCAGAAAAAAAAATCTTTTCCTGAATATTTTGGGTTTAGTTGGAAAGCAAAAGTAAGACTCTAATAATTTATTAAATATTATCTTGTCAGCATTTTGAATCGATACAAATATCACCAAAAAAATAATGCAATAGAAATAATTTTTTTCCCTACATCCCTACTACTAAATTTGAGTCCCTGATTGGTATAAAGTTTGATCCAGTTTAACTTTAAACATTCGCTTTGTTTGTAGAGCCCAAACCGGTCCTAAAAACTTGTGTAGCTACATGTGAACGTGAGAGCTTAGGACCCTGAAACACACATTTTCCCAAGTTTTCATAGATGTTTGTATGAAAGTGGTCGCTTGAACGCTCATTGCTGAGGGTGGTGTGAACGCAGCTTCAGACAGTCCTGTCAGTCAGTCATTAGATGTGCTGGTAAAATTGTCACTGCTTTTTGTTAAATGTATTTGACTTTTTTTGGTTGCCATAACAACATTTATTGAGGTTGGAGGGGGGCAGAGGAACTGACCTTTTTAGAAAACCATTTTTTCCAACTCGGATGTCTTTTTTTTAATCAGTTATGGTGCTCACTGAGGGGTCATACCTTTCATTGTTTCGGGATAAATTAAAAAAATAAATCTGACATATCTACTTCACTTTGGCGTCTACGTGAGAGGTAGGAGGTTCTATTGGCCGATGGCTTCTACTGGAGGGTCGCCAAATTGGGTTCCGGGACTGGCAGGATTAAACCTGGCATGGGACAGATGACCGGCAGTGTTTGCCCCTCCCTTGAGTTAAAAAAAAGTCTTTGACCCTCTATTACTCACAGGTGGATGTGAGGTTTTAGGAATGTGTGTGAAACGGTGAACACGATGGTGTGGAAAAGGAGATTTCCTTCTAAAGCTTTTTTTTTCAAAATAAAAGTAGATAAAATCAGATCTGGTGCAGACCTGCAGGCTGGTCTGTTCAGAGTAGAATTAACTACTTTATTTATTTTTTATTTACATTTATTTCTCCAGATTCACTCCAATCATCTTTTGATTTATTTTTAATGTGTTTCCAGTGTTCTATAAATTATGATTATGCAGTTTTTTTTCCAAAATTTATTAAAACTGTGTCGTTTTCTAAGACAGTTTCTGCAAAAGTTTGTTAGAAATTCTCCTCTGAATTGTGGGCAGGACTGTGGGTGTGGAGCAACCCCGCCCCCCTTTCCTCTTGGTTACTGAAAGCTTGGAGCATTAAGTTTTTGGCCCACCCAGCGTATTCTCTACATCACATAAATACTGTTTTTCAAACATCATTTTTTACATGTGCTCCAGATTCACAACGATTTGAATAAAAGCATACTCAAAAATGCCATTTTGAGCTTCATTTTCTTTATATATGTCCTCCATTGTCAGAAAAATGCCACAGAACATGTCAAACAACCCCGTTTTCATCAGAGTTTGTCTTTAAATTCATGTTCAAAACGAAGCCACTTTTTAATATTTTGTGACTGATAAGACCAGTACTTACTTTTTGATCACTGCGTCTGTTTCTGTGACTCGGCGCTCAAAGTAAGTTTTACCAAACCAAACAGATTTTTTTTAAACAGGCATAAAGTGGGGCCTGTCTTTGTACTAAATGCAGGACTCTGTAGAGGGTGGATCAAACTGCCGAAAAACCAAACTGGACTGAATGTTTACAGAGTAGTAACCATTTGGCTTTGACCCGGTTCTTTGACCCGTGTCACAGCAAAGTGCTCGTAAGAAAGTCTGAGTGTCTTCCAGCGTTTCTGAGCCTGACGTGTGTGTGACAGGATGTATCCATTCATGAAAAGAAAAACTCTAATCTAGATTTAAAAACAAAAATCCAGTTTGAAACCAGCAACTCTGCAGACCTTCACACCGTCATTCTCTTTTTCTCTCCAGTCGGGCCCCCGCCGGTTCACCTGCCTCTCTGCTGGAGGAGAAAATGGCGGCCTCTTTAAGTTCCGAGAAAAAAAGGAAAAAGTAACACATCGCTGCAGCCGCCATTTTGTTCTGCTTCTTGACTTTGGGGGTCAGACCCCCCTGCCTCCTCTGCCTTTTCTCTCCCAAATCTTTGCCACTGGACGATCCGCTGTGAATGAATTCCCAGAAATGCACCCAACTGCATCGCAATCTTTTTTTTTTTCCTCCAGAACTGATCAAAGTTTCCCACATTTCTGGGTGGAAGTTAAAGGTCTGTATTTTGACACTGCGATAAATCTGGGCCCGAACGGCGCTCATGGCTAGAACACTCATTAAGTCCTCAGAGTTTATCGCCTCCATCATCTGCAGCATCCAGAGAGGACGCTCAGACGGTCTCACAGCGGCTCCACGGGGAGCAGACAGAGAAACACATGCTTCATTATCTCAGCGCCGCTCGCCCACACCAGGTCCACTTCCTCATGCCGCACAGGAAGTGGCATTTTAAGGTCAAAGATTTTACCAACCTGTGTCAAGTCAGAATTTTACAAATTTTGAAATTTTTTTAACCATAAAAAAAGTTTAGTAGGATTTCTGAAGAATCCGTTTGTACTACAACTGTTGTTGCGTCATCCAGACCAAGACTTTCATATGGTTGGTACTTTGAAAAACAACTTTATTCAAAACAAGTTTATTAGTTAACTTGATGCAAGTGTATAACTTAAAAAAAAAAAACAGCCAAAAAAAAATCCTTTATATTTTTGCTGTCAAGCAGATTTCATGCGATAAATTCAGGCACGTTTGGAGCAGAAGTGGTATGATGTGTATTTGCATCAATAGGCATCAAACTGTTTATTTATTAATCCTTTATGAATGAATTGGTATGAAATGTTTGGAGCAGAGAAACATAAAAAGGCCTGTTTTTTTCCTTGGGTCCAATTTTCCAAAAGCATCCAGAAGTGACTTTATTTTTCATCGCAGTTGGTTAAAAATTACTCTTTAAATAGAGGAAATGTCTGTTTTAAAGATTTTTTTTCTCATTCTGTGTAATATTTTATTTCAGACATAAACATATACTCCGAAAAGGCGTAAAACAGTTTTATACCACCACATGTATTACTACACCCAATACACCCACTATGTATTACAGTCCGTTTCCTCTCTAATGAGAACACATTCAGCTTCAGATACCCAAACATTAAATATACACATAAACGTAAACATTTGAGACACATTTGTCTCGTATAAACACTCATTTGGTTTTATTTAAATCTTAATGGATCCTTGTATGATTCAAATTTGTATTCATAATATTTACAGATACATCACAGTTTATTATTATTTGTACATGTACACAACTATCAATAGTCATTTGGTCCTAATTTGGTTTGGACATTGTTTTAACATTGTTTTTTAATGGATTCAAAAAATACTTTTGTGTTAATTGTGTATAAAAAAAAATTTCCCCTGATATTGCATTTTCTTCTCTTTTAATGAATAACTTTTATATATGTATATTTTGTTTATCAATTGTTTTCTGCTTATTTATAGTATAAATCACAAAGTTTGAGTTCTTTTGACTTTAAAAGTAGGTAGATTTCTTTGTGAATGATTTATTTTGCTTTCCATTTGAACTAAAGTATATGAAGGGTTGATTTATAATTATTCACTCAAACTACAATGCAATAATGACTGAACAATATCAAGTGTGGAGACCAATAATGATGAACAACGATGACAGATTAAATTCTGAATTCTCCTGAAATGTTTGGGACTTCTCTAGTTTCTATAAACCTCTGTAACATTTCGAACATGCACACAACTTCCCATGAATGCATCTTGAGTGTCAAATTCACTTTTTAGCTTGAACAAATCCCTACTTTGACTCAGACTTTGCCAGCCCCCTCACAAAGTTATCTGACATTTGTCACTTTTGCTTCCTTCACCTAAAAGGCTGCGACGATTAAAACTGCAAACAAAGCTCTGGAATGAGTTCATCTTGAAGCATTTAAGGATACACTTCCATGAAAGTGGTAACATGTTCTTGTGGCATTTTTATGATGATGGAGGATAAATGTGAAGAAAATTAAGCTTAAAATTGCATTTTTCAGTAGTTAATTCGAAACGCTATAAATCAGGAGAAGACCAAAACATGTTGGAAAAAGTTTGTTACGTACAAACTACAATCAGTTTTCCTTTTCCACTCAATTCTGATGCATCCACTGACAAATAGATTCATCAATGTCTTAGTTTTCCTCGTCTGAGCGGGTATCTGGATCAAACTGTACAGCTGGATAGCTCCGTTATTGGTCAACGTTTTGTATGTTAGGTTGGGTGTCTGAAGGGCTGTAAGCTAGCAGGAAACCATGTAAACAGATGGATGATGGGAAGTAGAGGCAGGTCACTCCACGCCAACAGTCCCGCCCACAACTTTCGAATGAACTCCTGCAGCTCTGCAGAAACTATATCCTAAAAAATGACACACATTTTGGGATTTTGTCAAAAAACGTCATCATCATAATTAAAAAAGCACTTTTTCAACAGATCAAAAGCTGACTGGAGTGGAACGTTTCCCTAATGTAATCACACAGGGGTTCTTTCAAACTCTGATCCAATCAGAGTGGAGTTTTTGTGAGTCAAGAAGTTGTGTTTACATCTCATTGGGCTGTGACAGTTTGAAACATGTTTTAAAAATTCAAAACAAACTAAAAAAAAATAGACAAAAAACATTTTTCCTGAAATCTGACTAAATGTGTAAAAATTGAGCCGTCTGCAAGCTACGCACCGCAAAAACAAGCCAAACAATTCTTATTTTGAGAAAAAATGTTAGTCACTAAGTCATGTTTTCTGCTATTAAAAAACTTTGACACAATTATTTTCTTGCAAAACAGAAAGTTTTGTCTTTTTACATTCTTAAGATTCAGTTTCCGCAGTGCAGGGAAATGTAGATTCAAATACAGATGTTGCAGCTGATATTTGTGAAACTGAACTTCTTATTTTTGTGTTCCATCAGTAAAAGAACAGAAACATTAGTGTCTGAGCTTTAGACCTCGTCTGTTTGGATTGTTACGATTGGTAACAAAGTATGAACCGAAAAAAAAAAAATATCCTGAAAAGTTTTCTTCAAAATTTTCTGTGAAAATCCTCACAATCGTTTAGTTTCTGCAGCTCTAAAAGTGCGAGAAATATTAGAAAAAAAAGAGAGAATGACATTATTGCAAATCAATTGAATGATATATAATAATCAATTGAAAAAGCAAAAATGCTACAACATGCAAAGCAGGATTTCCAGGAAATTTGTTTGACTTTAAGGGACTTCCTTTAAATTTCTCCAAAAAAAGAATCAAATATTTCCCAGCATTTTAAGTTGACAAATCATCTTCAAGCTAACATCATTTATTTGAGTTGTGATGATTACATGTATGAAGCTCCTTCTGCAGGTTGAATGAGTTTCAGTTACCTGCTCTATCTGATAAGCCCAAAACATCAATCTGAACCTGAAATGCTGCATCGTTTTCCAGGAAATCCTTGTTGCAGATGAATGTGCGTTTGCCCGCAATCAAGGGAGCTCTGCAGATCGTCCAAGCAGCGGGAAACACGCCACTCACTTCACTCCTTTTCTCCCTTTTCTTCCTCGGTCGCACGAGCCAATGGCGAGGCGGCGCGGCGTCACGAGGGAGCGGGTTCTGCCGGAGCCGCTCCTCCAGTTATTTTTACATTCTCTCCTCCTCGTGTCTCAGCACTTCATCATGCTTTCTGCTCCCCGCTCATGCATTTTAATGTCTGACCCACATTTTCGCTGGATACACACACTTGCACTTACACACTCACACACACACACACACACACACACACTGGGGGTAACTTTGAAGTCTTGCTCCAGCACACAGAGGTGGAGGATGGGGGCGAAAAGCTGCAACCTTTCACTGTTTTCTGATGAAATTTGCCCCGAGAGGCAGCAGAAAGAAGGGAAGCGGGTCAGACCAGGATACCAGCAAAGTGTCGCAAAAAAAAAACCCCAAAAAGCCCCCCCCTCAGAACACTCACAGAGGTGCATATCAGTTACATCAGTGCGTGCACGTCCCGTACAGCGGGATTTGGAGAACAAAATCCCCTCAACAACTGTGGCAGTGTCCGGCGGGGGTCCGAACAGGAGACGGTAACACGAGTCCATTTATGAGGGAATCGACGGTGTGATTCTGTCGTGCAGACGGACACCGAAGCCCAAATGTTCCTGATTCTGGAGGAAATCTTCCCTTCAAGCAGACTTTTTTTTTGTTTGACTGCAGACAGAAGCAGACCTCCTAAAACTCTATCATTTTTTGAAGATGCAGCCATGTTCCTGAGCAGCCATGTCTGAGGAGGATCGAGTGATGCAGCTTTGAGTTTCGTGTTAACTCATTAGGACCTGAGGGGCCCTTCAAGAGGCGTTAAAGAGTGGCGCCTCTGAAAAGCCAAGCAGCACCAAAGCAAATAGAATTTAAAATAAAAATCAGCGTTTGTTGTGAAGTGTTGTTTTTTTTTTTTGGCACATTCATCACCCTCCTGAGGTCACGTGACTTAAAATGCTTGAAAGAGATTTTCATTTCATCAGTGCTTGTCTTTTTTTTTTTGAGTTTATGGAGGGAATCAGGTGCAGCTGCTGCAGTATGGAGTGATTTTTGTGCCACCATATTGCAAACAAAAGTCACTGTTTTGAGATCAAAATTTTCTAAATTGCAAACAAAATGTAAAGTGTTAAGAATAAAAATTTAGAACTTGCAAATGAAAATATGTAATATTTGCTTTTAAAAACCTTTTTTTCTTTCAAAAAATATTTTTTGATTGCAGTCCAGACGTTTTTAGATGAGTTATGCCACATCTCACTTTTGCCCTAAGAAACAGAATTGTATCAATGCAAAATCAAAGATAGGGCAAAAGCGAGATGACGCACAACACATCTAAAAACGTTTGTGCTGCAATCGTAAATATTTTTTCTTTGAGACAAAAGAAAAAAGTTTGCAATCGCAGAAATATAATTAAAAAAAGTGTTTGCAAAAGCAAAATATTTTTGAAATTCAAAAAATATTTGAAAGCAAATATTAAAAAAGTTTTATTTCCAAATTATGCATTTTTATTCCGAACACAACATTTGTTTGAAATTTAGAAATTTTTGATCTCGAAACTGTGCCTTTTGCTTGCAATATGGTGGCACAAAGATCCCTCCATAGATTTTGTTCCATATTTGATTTTAGGTTGTTGATACGTTTGTTTCGTGTAAAGATATGGCAAAAAGCAAGATGAGGTACAACTCATCTAAAAACTTTTGTGCTCCAATCACAAAATATTTGTTGAAAGCAAAAAAAGTTTGCAAATGCTAAAACATTTTTGAAAGAAAAAAAGTATTTGAAAACAAATATGAAATTTTTTTGTTTGCAAATTAGAAATTGTTATTCATAACACTACATTTTTTTTGCAATTTTGAAAAATTTGATCTCAAAATTGTGACTTTTGCTTGCACAAATGTGGCGCAAATATCACTCCATACTGCAGCTGCTGTGCAGAATTTTCTTGACATTCCAACGCTGAATGTTTAATCACAGAAAATGTTTCAAACATCACAAAACTTTGCAATTTTACATGTTCCTAAAAGGAGATTTTTTTCCTTTTCTTCTGAGGGCTGGATGTTTCCATCATGTTTAAGTAAAAGATCCTGTAAAACAGAAGTTCAGCCTCTGAAGTTTGCAAAAACATCTCCAGACGTCGTGAAATTAATAATGGAAATAATCGGGTTGTTTGAGGGGAAACAGATGCAACCTGCTTTCTTTTTTTGTGTGTGTGCAGCCCCCTGGTTGTGTGAGACTGCAGCTGTTTTTCGTGTAAACCTTCATGTCTGTGTTCGCCCCGGTGTTTGTTTAGGCCCGGGCGCTGGAGGGGCCCCGGGGCCTTCCAGCTCTTATTGTGAAGTGACACTTATTAACATTTTGGGAACAGGAAGTACCAGGAAGCTACTGTAAAAACTGAGATTGCTGGCAAAGATTGGCAAAATTTTCTCGCATCGCCATGAGATTTGGAGGTTGTCAACAGTTTTTTCCTTGTAACACATTAACCCTTTAACATCTGAGGCGTCGTCGGTGACGCATAAACACAAAATCTTCAATGTACGGTAAGTTTTCAACCGTTAACACATTCAACGTCATTCCAGTAGATTGTGAAGGAGAAAAGCGGCTCGTACGAGCCGCTTTTCACCTTCACAATCTACTGGAATGACGTTGATCGTGTTACATTTGAAAACTTACAGTAAATCAAAGGGTTAAGGAAAATACATTTTTGATGCCTTTAGAAGCAAAATGTCTTATTTTAATGAAAGCACCAAAAGAAACTGTGTTTAAAAGGAAGTCAAATAATGAATCTGTAATATTTTACTGCATTGATCCGTCCGGTCTTCAGGCCGGTGTGATTTCATCAGGTCACGGTTCTGTCGCCTCTCATCCGTGTGTCACAGAGCGACTCTCTCGGAGTAAAACAAAGCTGTGGGGATCATTTTTATCGATCCCTCCATGAAGCGGTTTCACGGATGAACGGCGACCCTGAATGTGTCCTCGTGCTGGAGATGATTAATTAATAAAAACCGAAATGTGTCGGGGAAGAAGCAAATGATCTCGTAATTTTCAAAGCTTTGTCTGGAAATCCAGGTTTTGCTCGGAGTCATTTCATTGTTGGACAAATGGGAAGAAATGAGGATGAAATTAGAAAGTGAGACCTACTTTTTTATAAAAAAATGATCAGGAGAACACTTGAAGATCTTTGTAGGAAGACGACAAAACCTGAGGGAAAGGGGTTTCATTTTTTTTTTTTTTTTTTTGATTCAACTAAATCAAATTTGAATCCAATTCAGTTCACGGATTATTAGAAAATGACATGTTTTCAAAATGTTCTTTTCACTTCGCTTTTATTATTGAACCCAAACTCACAATTAACCCATTACTTAAACACGTATACTGCAGAAACTGAATCTTAAGTAAAAAAAAAAAGAAAACGTCTCGCAAGAAAATTGATCTCATCAAGAAAGTTTTTCTAAAGCAAAATAATCTTAGTTTAAAAAGTCTTAGAGACTAGAACTTTCTCCTTAAAGTAAGAATTCTTGATAAGACTGTTTTTCTGACCCCCTTGGCAGATTTTTTTGCTTAAATGAATAAAATTTTATCAAATATTAAGAAATTTTGACTTATTTCTTAGGGGCCTGTTATTGTGCTGCACATATTGACAGATTACCGCCCAATAAAAAAAACTTTTAACTTTAATCAAACCAAACTGGCTCATTTCTACATTGCCGTTCTGCATTTTTTTCCATAAGACATTGCAGAAAAAATGTCAAATTGGCTCAGGGTCTCACATTAACAGAAAAATATGTCCAAAAAATGTTTTTTCTTACTTTACTCCTGTTTAATGGCACAGAAATGCTGCGAAACGTTACATTTTGTGCTCAATCATAAACGTTTCTATCTTTAAAAAGATTCAGAAATTGTGACAAACTTGTGTGGAACATTAGCTGACGGTTTATGGCCCAGTGGGCATAAACAGTAGCTTAAAGACAAAAAAAACACACAAAATAAAAGATTTTTTTCTTTTTACGGAGCACAAAAATCTCCTGGCATGTTAGTCTTCTCCTGCCACCGTCATCACGGAGGCTGTCACTTCCAATCAAAATGAGACTTTACAGAGATTTCTGGGCTAAAAAAACAGGATTTAACTCCGTCTGCTACAGTAACTCTGCAGACGGACGGGATCCTGAGGCCTTTCACTGCTGCACGCAGTTTCTATTCAATATCTATAAAGACAACAAGTACTAAATCCAACACATCCCACTGAGAACACAGCACCATTGATATATTTTTTTGCTTAAAATTGATATAAAAAAAACTTTTTAATTTTAACTTTTAATCATAATTTATTCCAACATTTTATTAATTTAACAAAAACTTGTCGTCATCTCTTCCACTTTGGCCACGACGTGTCTCTGAATGCATCAAATCAGCGGCGGACTTACCATTGAGAAAAACAGGCGACTGTCTGGGGCCCCCAACATTTTTGGGGCCCTGAGCTGAAGACTTAAATTAAAAATGATTTTTAAGACCATCATTAAAAAAAAAGGTTTTAAAAAAAATCACTGAGATGGCTTAATACCATTCATGTGAAAGTGTTTCATCCTCCCCCCTGTAAATATGCAGCAATGGAATATTCCGCTAACAGGAAGTTAGCGAGCAGAGAGAAACTCTTCCAAGAGTTTGAAAAGAAAATTAGTAAAAATGAAAAAGCAAAAGAAAAAACAAAAAATGTGTTGCTACTTTTTCAAAAGTGGAGGAAGAAAGAAAACAGGAAAAAGATCAAATCTTTTTTAAAATCAAATTATCTAAAAATTAAGAATTAGAAGACATTTGGGGATTTTAAAGGCAAACATATTGGATTTTTTTCAGTCTAAATAAATAAATATATTTTTTCTTAATTGACGTTTTATAGTTTTGCCTGAAACCATGGCTTCTTGTCCCTAGCTGGCGACGTGGGCTTTGACAGCCTCCCAGACCAGCTCGTGAACAAGTCCATTTACTGAGGCTTTTGCTTCAATATACTGTGCATTGGTGAGACAGGTATTAGCATTCCACACTGATAGATACTGTATTCAACACAAATTGTGAGAACTTTGGAATAATGAAAGGCTAAATTGAAAATTGTCATTTTAATTATATATTTTTATTTATTTTGTGTTGACGTCACTCCATAAGGAATTGTTTTGTTCAAAAATTCAAGTATTTGTGTATATTTTGCTTTCTTCAGTAAAACCTGACAAATGAAAGAAACTACATACATTACAGACGTTTTTCCTTTGGTAAGGATATATAAATATTTTTTAATACCGCTGCAGGGGGGCCCCATGTTATCGTTCCCCCAAAAGGCCCCCAAACTGCTAAGTCCGCCACTGCCTGACACATTCCTGATCCTTGCTTGGCATCAGCGTACTAACCCCTACTTTTACATCTTAAAACCTGCTCACTCACTTTTTAACATTTTTAAATTTCATTAAGAATGCAGTGGTAAGCGCCATCGTCCCGGCTGGGACTTTTCTGTACGTTCTCCCCATGGATTTGTGGGTTTTCTCCGGTGTCTTTCTACAGTCCAGAAACATGTTTCACAGAGTAATTTCTAACTAAATCTAAGTCCAGATTCCAAGTGATTCTATGACAATATGTCCAGGGTGTACCCCGCCTTCAAGAATAGCCGTTATAGGCTCCGGCGACCCCGTGACCTCCAAAGTTTTTCAGTAAATTGAATATAACAAACGTCAATTAACAAAAGTTCTATAATTGAAGTTTAAAATATTAGTTCTTATCAAATTACATTTTAAAGTTGAGTAAACTTTCAACTCAAAATTTAAATTTTGAGTTAATCAAAACTAATATGTTTAGATGTAATGAATTGATCCAATGTTTCACTTTTTACAGGTATGGATTCTCCTAGATCTTTTATTTTGAAAGTATTTATATTTTGTGCTAAATTAATACTCCATAGTAACTGTACTGTGTAAGTCCTAGTTACTTGTGAATTTAAATATCTTTTTTTTGCCATATTTGGACCGTAATCGGCTGGTCCGGGACCAGAGTTACACATTTTTGTGTCGATTTGACACCAAAAAAAAATCCTTGATTTTGGTCTTTTTATTGTTATTGCAGGTCATCTGTTGGCGGCAGCAGCCTCAAAGAAAGAGTGAGATCAGCTCACCTCTATGTTTTTTAGAGACTTTTAATTATTTTTTTTTAAATAGATAGTGTGAAATGTATCCACGTTTCTTTAACATACTGTAACTTTTCACCCGCCAACACTGATCATGTTATTAATAAAAATATTACAATAAATCAAAGACCATAAACACTAGAACTCTGGTGTTAAAGGTGAAGTGATTAAAAAAAATAAGTTTAATTCTTTCGGATGTTTGTGTTGTTTATCTGTGTACAACAAGCATTCATGCATATTTCATTGGTTGCATCAGTTCCTGTTCCATATTGCGTTTGGCTGAATTTCCTGGCGTCCAGGTGAAAAACTTGAACGCCGGATTGTCCGGTCCTCGCGTGTCCAGATGTGACGACTTGACGTGTTGAGTGACGCGTCTGTTTTTGGTGCAGGTAAGCTGATCCAGAGCCGCATATGGGCCGCGTCTGCCGATGCCTCGGCGCTTCCGCTGCATCCTGCCTCCCGGTTGGTCCGGCGGGCCGGCGCTGAGGGACGGGGAGGTTTTTGCGGAGTGCAGAGCAGATGGTGACTCCTGACCTCTCTGGGAGCTTGGAGAGTTAAGGAAAGGAAAGAAAAGCAGAGTAACATTACATGCGAGCTCTCTGAGGAGCGAGGAGCAGACTGTCAGTCACATGCTCCCTGAAAGGTTGTCTTTTAGCTTTTATTTTCTTTTCTGGGGGCGCGAAGGCAGACGTGAGGCTGTCTGAGGTTTCTGCTGAACTTACAGCCGTCTTCCTGCAGTCAAAGATGGAGAATCAAATCTGTTTTCTTTTCTCCTCTCAGGTCTGTTTCTGATCTAACCAGATATTCTCTCTGCTCTGGATTAGTGGCTGCCATTGATAATTTACTTTTGATATAGTTGCAGCTGCTCGGTTAAAATAAGCAAAGTTTGCTGTCACAGTTTTAGTTGTGTCTCACAGTTTTGGCGTTTGTTTAAGTTGGGTTTGACCGACAAAGATCGGTTTGTTTTTGGGATCAAACTCGCTCTGGGTGTGAGTCGTCAAAGTAAAGCAGAGCTGCTCGGCTTTGCTTTGGGTTCGTTGGACTGAAGCTTGATGCGAAATACACATTTTTCTTCCCTCCTTCGCTGTGAAGAAGCATTATTTATGTCGTTTTTTCATGAGAAAATGCGCTCTGTATGATTTCATCATTTTCCATTGTGATATACAGTATACATACAAGAACTCTGAATCTTACACTGTTCAGTTTGAAATCGATGCTTTCCATTCCAGTAAATTATGACCTCATATTTTGCTGCCAAAAGTTTCCCAACACTAGGGCTGGTATAGATAATAATTTCCAGAATCGATTCGATTTCACCAGAGCCTGGATCAATTTAATTCAGATTTTTTTTTCTCGATTTTTTCGATCAACTCATTTCAATTTGATTACATGGAGAAGCTCTAACAAAAATGTGCGAATCATTAACATTGTAAACATTGTTCTGCTTCTTCTGGAGGTCGTTTAAGTGTGGTAGTACATTTTTTTTCATGAAGAATAAAGAATGAGCAACAAACAATACTTTAGACCACAAATTGTTACTTTAAAAAATATTTCCTCAAAAGAGCTTTGAAAATTCATGCCTGTGAGTTCATAAAGATGTTCATTTAGTCAGCAATGTGTGTTTAGGACGTTAGCATTAGCCGTTCTATGGGAAATTCCATGAAAAGTTGGCATCAAGCTATCGGACTTTAGCAGTATGCGCTAGATCGATCTCTATTTTTATGGATTGATTATTCATCTATAAAGCTTAGATTGATTCAAATCGATTAACCGATTTTATCAACCCAGCCCCACCCAACACCCCGTGTAACCTTACAACCGGCCTTTGGTTTAACTCACTACTGCTTTTACACATTTAGATGATTTAAAAAAGGAAAAAATATGTTCTTCCTAACCTTGTTGATAACAAGCCTTTCAATGGTTTTTAGGCAACAAGAAACCTCAAAAGAACTCACTTTATGTACACACCTCCTTCAGGAGAAGTGCGTTCAAGCGACCACTTTCAATGAAAACTCTCTGTCAACGCGCATATATGCTCGTTTTGGGCTTCTGTGTTCAAAACTCGTGTTCACGCCATGCAAGTGTTTATGATCGTTTTCGGGCTCTGCTTACAAAACGCACGTTGAAAGTCCAAGTTGTACTTTGCCCGGTCTAGAACTTGGATTTGGTAGTGACACATGGATGCCATCACTTTTAATTCATGGAAGTGCCAACTGTTTGGAAACTGAAGGAAAAACTTAATCATATATTGAAATAGAAAGAAAAATCCTGGAGTAACATTCGCGATATATGTACTGGTACGATATTTCGCATTTAAGCCTCTCCCAACTATAGGTGGTGGACATGCACTAGTAAACAGTAGACAAAGAAAAAGAAGAGGAAGAAGCCCATCCCTTCTCTTCCAATGTGAACAGCATATTCTGAAAGCGTGTTCAAGAACGCGTGTCCCATGCCTGGTGTGAACGTATCTTAATACTCCCCCACCTCACCTCTTCATAACAAGTAATGTCTTGCACAGTTTGTCCACTGTCCCCAAGCTAGCAGTTGACTTTTGGACCATTCCAGACACTGTATCAACATTTTAGAAGTCTGTAGCAGAAAGTGCATCAACCTTCTGGCTTCATTAAAAAAAAATCTAATAATTTTTTGTAGATCCCTACCAAAAAAGACACATTTAGCAGCTTTTTAAAAATACATACTTTTCCATCTTAGCTTTTTTAAACATGGGTTGCTTGAAGGCCCAGTGGCTTCTAGAGCTCCTGGAACTGAATGGAGCAGAAATTATTTGCCCTTTGATGGAACACATCCTTCTAGCGCTCTGGACTGAGCTTCCCAACCGGCCAACCGCAGTCCGTCAGAATCCACTTTAGTACCTCATCAACTATTAGTCCAAGGACCATATTGAGCTTTGGGGAAAGCACAGCAGAGTTGAGATGGATCACCATAAATGACTACAGAGGAAGGGTAAAGAACTCGAGGTTTGTGGACGCCTGAAATATTTCAATTGTAGTACTGCAGAATCCAGAAGTGCAGTGTTTGACAAATATTAATCAATAAAAAATGTTACACTTCAAAATTTTCTTTAAAAGAATAAGCTAAAAATTCTATTTTTATTTTATTATTTTTGCTAAACCAAAACGAGTTCCATTAAACCTCATTTTATCCATGGAAACGGCTGATGTTGCACAACATTCTTTATACATATTGTACAAAAATGGTTAAAATGTTTAATTTTACGCTTGTAAATCTCTTCATCAAACAGTTTTTGGACTCCTCAATGGCAAAATACAACAAGATAAAAAGAAGCATTTCGCACAAAAATAGCCGAACAGTTTAACAGGCGAAGGACAAACGGAGCACAATCGGGCAAATGAAGTATTTGACAATCTGCACTGATGGAGACACAGTTTCTGCATCACTCCACTCCCTGCCGGTCCATGAACCGACTCCTCAGGACTGCACACATCTGCACACAAACGATTTGACTCCCATGCAGTGTCTTGTATGCGCGGCGTGCACGCCTTCGTGCTCCTAAATGTGCCAACAGCTGTCTGATTTCATCAGATGCTCTCTGGAGCTGGAGATCAGTCCTCAGACAAACGCCGTGCACTTGGTGACGCTCATCACATGAAACCACGAGCCCAAAATAAACTGGCCCAACAGCCACACCAACAACCCCCGCTGGTGAATTTAACCCGTAGATCAGATAAATGTTGTTATTTGGTCTTGTAAAATGACACTGATCGGTGAATGTTTCCAACCACATTTTGGGATGGGGCTGCATTAAAACCTGTAAGGTTTTCGTGTTTTAATGAGCTGTCTGAGGAGCCAGCACAAGCGTGAAGCCTGACATCGGCGTGTGCTGCATTTTGGGTAATTGAGGTAACTGTTTGTCTGCTGTGAGCGCTCACTGGGAGCTTATCGGATTTGAAATTGCAAATTCTAATCGGATGGATCAGTTTTTATATTCTAAAGCTGGTAAAATGAACTTGTTTTTAATTACAGTTACACAAGCGAAAGAGTCACTGGTTTGATTCCAGTGGAAAGCTGGGAATGTTGGATGGGTCGACCGTGCCGTCCAGAATGGATGAAGTGCCCTCATCCTGAAGTGCTTCTCTGCACATCCCGTACATGGGTTTTGCGTTGAATATATACATTTTATTTTTCTTTAAGGATATTAATAAAGCACAAAAAATTATCTGAAGCCTTTTTAACTGAAAAGTTTTATAAAAAGTTCAAAGATATTTAAGTTTGGATTTTTTTTTGTTTTGTTTTGTCCGTATGTAAAATAGCATTGTAGGTTTTGAAGAAAAACACCTCAGGTGTTAAAAGGAATAGCTTAAAACAAAACAAAAAAAAAACTAACTGTTTATATTTGTCTTTTTTTGACCAAATAAATGTATTTTTTGACCAAAATGAACGGAGAAAGGGTTCTGGTTCTGGACTTTCTTCTGGTTAATGATGTTAAGCCGCCATCTTGTCTGTAACCAGTTCCTCCTCGAATGACGATCGCTTTCAGCAGTACTTCTGTCTCTCTGTGACCCAGTTTGATGACTTGCTGTCCTGCATTAGCCAAAGGAGGGAAAAATAAAAAGAATGTCAAAATTAGAGGATTTTCATCACCATTGTCTTGAATGGTCATAAAAAAAGAATATCTTAAAGTTCAGGAGAAGATCAATCAGATTCTCGTCCATATTAGTTTTGGACTCCACCCACTGGTCACGTTATCAACACTGCCCAAAGATGGGTTCCTGATTGGTTAACGTGGTGCGTCGTCTTTGCCAAAGTCCAGGTTTTTGGAATTTTGCTGCATCGCGCAAATCATGTTCAGTGTGAAAGCAGCTTTAGTAAAAATTTGTAAAATGACAGTGCTTAAAGACAGACAAACAGTACTTGGACTAGCCTAATTAGCTTGCAACTATAGTTCCAGCTACAACAACAAAAAACCCCAATTACCACTTATTACAGAGTTTTCTAATGTATTTTTTCTTTTCCCTCTGAGACCTGAGACATAGAACATGGACACATCCTCCAAAAACTTTAAGTAACACTTTTTGGGGGGGAAAGTAACAAAGGTTTTATTACAATTGTTGATCCCCAGGGCTTCAAACACCTGCTCACTCTGGTCCTTCCATTTGATGCTCAGGTGGGATCTTCCACCCTCTGGGACACAGAAGAGCCTCTCAGCATTTTTAAATGGTGCTAATGGTATAAGAAGTATCCCAAAATTACAGCAGCCCTCCCAGATTAGTTTTATATGTGCCCAATTAAAGATAAAAGGTGTCCATCCAGGTGTCAAAAGTGTGCGTAGAGCTCAGCAGTGTGTTTGTTGTTTGTGTGTGTGTGTTGAGGTTTAAACAGGATTAGCCTGCAGCTCAGGTGTTCCTCTAACAGGATTATTGAATCCTCTCGAGTGTTCGTTGTGCTGTTAATCCGAATTATCGGCCGACAAAAACAAAAGGTGCGTTTGTGGATGTTGTAGAGACACTGATGTGAGTCATTCAGGGTAGGATGTGCTGACCTCTACTGTACCTGCATCTCCTGATGCCATCAGGATGAGGCCTTCAGGTGGTTCAGGCTCCTGTTTGCTCCCTCTGGAGGTGCTCTTCCTGGAACAATGGAGGCTGCAGGTCATGGGTTCAGAAACTTGCAGCAGAAGCGTTTAACCCCATCACCCCGCATGAAGGCCTCGTTCATGCCTGGAGGCTTCAAACCTGCCGCTCGCTGACTTCATCTGTTGTCAGGTTCCTCTTAATCACATCCAGAGAGACTTTTGACAGAACTAAAAAAAAAAATTTTGGCCCAAAAGTAGAAGTAAAAAAAAGTAACTCCAATCATCTTTGGATCTAATTTAACCCTTTAGAGCTCCAGTGTTTATGTTCTTTGATTTACTCTCACTTTTCAACCGTTAACACGATCAACGTCATTCTAACAGATTCTGAAGGAGAAAAGCAGCGCGATGAATTACAGTATGTTGAAAAGGTTGAAAAGTTATAACATGTGAAAGATATTGTGTTTAAGTGTCACCGGCGCTTAAAGGTGTGCTCAGGTGTGAAAGGGTTAAAAGTGTTTCCTGTCGTCTTTAAGTTGCGATTACAATGTTTTTAGCCAAAATTAAGAAACCTGTTGTTTTCTAGGACATAGTTTATGGACATAGTTTATTTGCCTTTGAGTGCTAGCACGGAGAAGCCCCGCCCCCTTTCCCATAGCAGATATCAATACCGATATTGATATTGATAATGTTAGTAAATACGGTGGATGTGACATGAACCCTAAATCTCAATTCTTTTTAATTGCCATGAATGTTTTTTTTACACATTTTGCTTTTTTATTTACTTTAAAACATGAACAGAATTAGGACAATGTTTTCAATTAAATGGAAAACAGTATATTAAAAAAAAAACTTTTTGAAATTAAATAAAAAGTGAAGAAGTGAATGTAAAACAGTCTACAAACCAAAAGAAACAAGTAACTATGATGCAAAAATAAATTAAAATGTTTAACAATAAAAAACAAAAACAGTTGGTAGAAATATACATAATTCATAACTTCTTAGCTTTTTAATAGATTAATAATAAAACTGGTGAAAAGTATCTGCTGCTGAGATCTCACAGGACTGCCAAAAATGTTGACTCAGCTGGGTCCTTTTGTCGATAAAGAAAAGTTTCAAACAAGAGTGGAAATATCGATATCTGCGGGCTGATATCAATCTGATACCAACTTGAGATCAATAATTATGTATTTTCTATATAAAAAGTACAATCTTTTACAAACTGCGTTTTTTTCCTGATCCCGATTCACCACACTTTAAATAAAGAAATACTGTAAAATGCCATTTTAATCGTAGTTTTCTTCATCTTTAGATGTAACATGTTAAAACACAATTTAAATCTGAGTGGGTTTTCTGCCAAAAACCTCCCAGCATTTTTTTCCAGCTCAGTCTCCACGGACTCACAATCTTATTTGTAGGTTTGTTGAAGTTCTTCAGGCTCGTTCCTGTCATCGGCTGCGTAGAGATGATGTTGGGCCGCTCACTGATTGTCTGCGCTTCATCACCAGCCTTATCCTAAGTGGAGAGGCCAGAGTGCTGCAGTACTGATGACTGAAAAGACGACAGAAGCCTTTCAAGTGAAGAAGCAAATATTGCTCAGTAGTTGAAGCCTACACTCCCTATCCCACCACATGAAATGCTGCCTTTTCTCCCCAGTTTTTATGGTCAAAACCACTTTCAGAGACATTTTAAGTGACTTACCATAAGATTGTAAAATATTGAGACCGACTTTGCTGCAACAGGAACAAGTCGGGGTCAGGGCCTGATGATGTGATGCATGCAATAAACAGAAATGTCTAGCAAGGATTCAAACTTCAGTGGTAAAAAGAGTTCTGCCATTCGACTTAAACTTCAGTCATTTTATATTCTCTCAGGTTTGTCATTATCCCGATTAACTTCTTTGTTTGAGTCATTTTTAGTCAGGTTTCTTCATTCATGTCCTTAACGGGACTAAGGGAGATATAAAGGGGTGGTTTTTAGAGTAGAGACAAGTTTAGAGCATTTGAAAGCATAAAAGCATATTTTCTGACAATAATTTTTCAAATCCATAAACAGTAACAATTTGGCATAAAGAGTTCAAATATTTGACCTGTCAGCAAACCATAATGTTACGTTCACACAGAGCATGTGGTCATGGACGCACTGAACACGTATTCTTGAATGTGCTTTTAGCATCAGTGTCCACACTGTACCGTTGTATACCAGCTCATTTACTCACAGTTGTAAGATGTTTGGTGCGAAATGGCAAAGCAGTACAAATCTTGCTCCAGGTTTTTTCTTTCACTGCTCTATTCTAATATACCGTTTGAAAATTGGTGTCATACAACTCCAGCCGTGCACAAACCGCTGGTATTAATTCTCCTTCATGATTCATTTTAAAGCGGTTGGAAGGAAAAATCAATTTGGTGATACATCGCGATGTTTCATTTGGCGATACTTGTATCAATTTAAAATACTGACAAGATGATCTTGAATAAATTATTTATGATCGTCCTTCAGCATCTTACTGCTGTTTTCCACCTAAACCTTAAATATTCAGGTAGAGTTTTTTTTCTCTATGTCATACTCTTAAAAAAGTGACAGTCTTGGGATATACTGCAATATGTATCGTACCGTGAGACATGTATCGGGATTCATATAGTATCACTACCAAATCCAAGTCTCTGATTGGTCAAAGTTCAACAAAATGCATTCAATGGCCACACATTTTTTACATAAAACCCAAAAACTATCTCAAAACGTGAGTATTCTGAACGCAGAAGCTCAAAACGCATGTGTACACACATTTACATAGAGTTTTTATTGGAAGTGGCCGGTTAAACGTCTGTTGCCCAGGGTGGTGTAAATTTACAAAAATATTTATAATTCTTTGTACAGTGATTATTTTATGTGTCTCACTTTAAAAAAAAACTTTTTATTGGGTTAAAGTTAAAACAAGGCAACATTACTCATGTCTTAAATTTCAAATAAAGATAGTAACAGACGTAGATCTGAGTATGTCTCAGAAAATGCTGGAAAAGACTGAATAAAAGTGTAAACAGACCTCCATCAGGGTTTAGACTTGAAACTGAGGTTTGTGTGAACTCTGGAGGCAGCGCTCACTGAACTATGGTGTCCTTTTGTCAAGAGCAGACTGTTAGAGTGGTGTGCTCAGCTGGAGATGAAGGACTGAAGAACAGGCGGCCGTGACGTGGAGGTGGAGCGCTCGACCTCAGGGTGGAAGATGGCTGGTTCGGCTCATGCTCTGCCCGCCCAAGTGTCAAAGTGTCCCTGGACTAGACTCTGAGCCCCTCATTGGTGGCCTGGTTAGGGCAGCTTTGAATGTGTGGGAATGGGTTTCTGGGAGTAGGATTGTAAAGTACTTAAGTTCTTGAAGTAACTAGAAAAGTGTTATACATGAGGATATGACATTAACCATTTACCAAGGAGCTTCTTCTAACTTTATGTAATTTTATTTTGATGAAAAAAAATAATTTTAAATGTAACAAATTGCAAAGCTTTGTTAATTGATCTAATGTTTCATTTTTTCAGAGTGGGAAATGCAAAAGACTTACAAAATTGAGTCTATTTGGATTATGGCACCGCTCAACTTTTGTCAAATTGTCATTTGGTTACTAATATTTTTAGTGTGTTTTCATTGGTTCAAATTTTTAATATTAATAATGTCTATGACTGAGCAATTTGGATGATTTATGTGTGATCTGAGCTCCTCCAGGCTGCTTTCCAGGTTTTCGTATTATCGCCGGCTAATATAAAGCAGCAGCATTACGGTGGTAAAAGTATCTGCAGATACTAATCCAGTAAGTGTTAAAAAAACTAATATATGATGTTTTTCTTTTTCAAAAAGAAATCAAAAGTTTCTACCTTCATAGAAGCTCAAACTGATCTTACATTTACAGTTTTTTCCCAGGAATAACTAACACTTCACAATCAAACAGAAACCACTACCTCTTAGTGTAGTTTGTCTCTTCCAGAAACAGAACCGCACAAACGTTCTCCCCGTCACACTCAGAGGTACATTTGACTGTCTACACAGTAAATATAATTCGGCGCCTACTGTGAATGGCTGACACGTCGACACATTTCATTCTGCGTCTTCTTGATGGCAGCTTGACATTGATGTGAAGATGGGTATTAATGAGGAGCGTTTGAATTCTGCATGGTGACAGCCCAGCAGGGCGGGTGGAGAGAAGGAGCCTTGGAGTGAGTGGAGTGACTGGTGTTCAGTTATTTGAGCTTTTCTGAAAAGCGGCGCTTTCCTTTATTCCCGCTTGAAGTTTCCGTTGTTCCTCCTCTTCCTCCGTCTTCATCACTCGTCGTTCACACTGAATGTTACACAACAACACAGGCTCGGATTTAGCGAGCACCGCTCTGCATTTATCAGGCTAGGGACAGGCACAAGCAAGTTACTGGCTCCTGTCCTGTTGAGGCTCCATTTTTCTTTTTTTAAATTCTACTGTATTTGTCTTTTTTTTATTTAATCGTTTAACACCTGAGGCGTCGCCGGTAAGGCTTAAATTCAAAAACTTTAGCAACCATTCACATGATCAACGTATTTCCAGCAGATTGTGAAGGAGAAAAGCGGCTCATTGAGTGCGTTACATTTGAAAAGTTACAGTAAAGCACCAAAAGTAAAATATTTTTTGGGAAACTTGCTGGAGAAAAAAAAAATAACAACTCAACTTTAAATTTTATTTTATTTGTTCTGCATCCTTAAAATCTGAGCAGCTTTTCTGATATTTTGACATTTTTAAAGGTTAATTTTTCAAATATAAAAACACAAATTGTTGACTTACAACAGGTTAATTTGTTTTATAAAGTATCTGCACTTTCACAGGATGTGTCATCCTTTTCCATGCCTGTAATTTCTGTAAGCTGGAGATCCAAACTTTAATTCATAATAAACAAAGCCCTCTGCTTCCTTTTCTTTCCATCTGTCTGGATGGTCAACCTAAATGCGAAGGCCATCTTAGCGAATTTGAGCAGACAGAGGAAAACCACTTTTAAGTCTTTAGTCAACATCCTTAAAACTCTGAGACTTTTTTCTCCTTTGAGCCAAAGCAGAAGAGCAGGAGTTTTGATTATTTTATGTATTCATTTTCTCAATTCGTTTGGTTGGAAAGTTCCCCCAAACCATCAGTTCATTGCCGTTTCCCTCCCGAACATTGAGCAGAAACACCAAAGGCAGCGCTGCTGTAAAACGACCTCTTTGCATTAAACTGTCACATGCCATTAACAGTGAAGAAGGAAAGCCTTTGACTCCTAACATGCCTGCTGTCCTGGAGGACTCTAAATCACAAAAATACATACATGGCATAAAAGATTAATACACGTATCACCTTGCTGACCTTGAACCTAATGAAAGTCAGTTAATGAACTCCAGAAAATGACATGGCTTCCAAACCACTGCTGATTAGGAGAAAATGTACCTGTGGCCGTGGACTAAATACTTCAGTTTTTCTTCAGTTTCAGACTTGAATCCGTAACCCTATATGACCATTAGTATCATATGTGATACACACATTTGTGAGACCCCTATCTCATTAGAATGACCTAAACTTTTCTTAAAAACTATATTTTATATGACTTGTCCCATGTTTTATATCCTGTAGTTCATCATCATTCCACTAGGGGCAGTAGAAGGGCTTTTCAAAATGGCTGCATCCGTGAAATCTCAAAAACACTTTTGGCAGGAAATGTTTTTGCTAATTTTGTAAACTTTATGGTGAGAAAAACTCATCAGTGTTTTACATTTCTTTAAATAACTGCTTTATGTATTGAAAGAATGCAAACATGGTTGATAATTAATTCTTCATAACACAGTTACATCATGTTTAAAATGTGTGGATGAAATCTGACACAGTGGGTAAATAATTTTTTACTGAATATGTCAAATAAATGCATCTTAAACTAAGTTTTTGTCAGCAAAAGTTTAACAAATCACCATATAAATAATTATTGATACTATCTATTTCTTATTTGAAAAATTATATTGCATTTTTTTAAATTAGATTTCAATAAAAGGAAATGCATTTTCTGTCACTTCTGTGAAGTTGTGGGCTTTACAGGGTTAAAAAAAGCACAATGTTTGACTTTTATCTAAAAAGATGAGAACAGTAACCACATATTCTAATTTTCTAAGAAAAATCTTTTTGTTGCTGTTAGATAAACTCTTACAGAAATAAGCAAAATATAACACAACATGTGGGTTAAAACAAAACCTTTTCTCCTTTAGTTTTACTAGCCCAATGAACTTTTGGATTTTATTCTAACACAAGGAATTGGAGTACAGCGCCTAAAGGCTGCATTGGTTTCTGCTGCAGATCACCATCATTTTCTTTAAAACTGCAGAATGCAGCCTTGGCTTTGCTGCAGAATGGTCCTGGAGCTCTGCAGATGTGTAATCACTGCTAGTTGCGGTGCTTTTTCAAATTTCTGTGCATAACTTTGATTCCCCAAATTCCTGCATCTGCTGCACTCATTAGGGGGATATGCAGCTTCTCCTGTCTACTGAAAGGAAAAAGGGCAGAGAAGAACTCCCTGTTTGCTGTGAGAAGACACTGGACAGTTGGAAAATGAAAAATACACACATGCACACAAAGCGTGAGCTGCTGATTCAGCAGTGTGTGAGTGAGATGATCAGCTCTAACCATTCTGTATGAAAGGATGTGGATAAACAGCTTCCATACCAACCCTTCTGCCAGATTAGGAGAATGAAGCAGACTATGAACACTCAACTCTTTTGAACTGATCAGGCCGCCCTTGGTGATGGTGACAACTCTGTGAGTCATTTATATGACATTAGGAGCGTCATCAGAGCTTAAGAAGTTAATATATAATTATATTTTGGTTGCATTTTGGGAGCAAAAATTATTTTTAATCTCGTTCAACGTTGCGTTCATGTGCGATCTGAGAAGAGATAACCATTGTAGTGCACCTCCTTATGCATATTAGAGGAAGCAGCTTCTAAGTTTCCTTCTTTTAGGATTTTTTTCTTCTGTGACTCCATAAGTTTTGATTGAAAATGTCTAAACCTTAAAGGAAAACCACCATAAAGTTGCAGTTTTTGCATGTTCATTTTGAGTTTTTTCTTCTCTCGGCCTGGATTTGAACTCAAGACCTTCCAGTCTTAGGGTGGACACTCTACTACATGGCCACTGAGCTGGCCTTGTGGTAAAATCACAATACATACGTGAATTTTTGCGTTAATTACATAATTTTTATGTCATGTGCATTGAATACACGATATAAAAGTTATGTATGCGTGAAAAGTCCGATAGACATAAGTGAACATTTGTGGAATATGGGGTCATGGAAGACTGCAAATTTGCATCTCAAAAAAATCCCATACAGTTGCATAAGATTTACATAGTAACTGTATACAATTTGTAAAATACGCATAAACTGCATGATTCTCAGCCGAATAAAAATTTTGAAAAGGTCAAAATGAAATTGATGTAAATGTTCATCGGCTGAAACCCTTGACGGACATCTTTGCACATTAGCGAATGATGGATGCAAGAAACACTTACGAATTATATCTATCATGCATGTTTTAAGAAAGACCGAAATTTCATACATGCAAAACATACAAAGTAGCAGTGTGATATGGCCTTAAACTACAGTCTGAACAGTAGCCAGTGAGAAAAAACGAACTGAATTCTACAAACATCTGAGTGGCGTTGTGATCCGAACGGTTGAAGAAACGTTTAGAAACCCAGACATCACTGAAGACATTTCAATACAAATATTTATTCTGGAATTCTCATCATACCCATTGATTGTGTACTCTAGGTTGGTGTTTCAATTTTTGTTGTTTCTTCGTTCTTTTTAATGTTCTGGAATGATTTGTTAGAATTAAATCTTTTTTTTTAAGGCGACCTCATAAGATACTTAGCATTCATGGTGGTTTTTATTCAAGTTTGATGTCCTTGTAAAAAAATAGAAAACCTCACATTTATATGGACTGAAAAGGAAACAAAACCTAAAACTGTGTGAATGTGTGAAAAGAGAAATCCACAGACTTATGACAGATTCATTTTCTGGCAAAGGGTCATGATAATATCCTGAATATTTGATGTATTGTGCTCGCGAGAGCTGCTCAGGGTTGTAGTTTCATCTTCATGATGAATCAGAACAACACAGTGGGGAATTCTGTGGCATGAAGTCATGGTGCTGTGGGGGGGTTACCATGGTAACCAGGTGGGTCACGTGCTCGTGAGCAGGTCGGCTTCAGTGGATGAAAATAATGTTTATAGATCACCTGCTGTTCCAGGTAGATCGTCTTTCTTCTGCTCCTTCAGCTCACTTCAGCAGCTGGCAGAAGACAAGCACTTTAAACTTTTGGTTCTGAGCATTTTTTGCAGATCCTGTTAAAAAAGAAAGAACGTTTTGGAAAACAACATTTTCTAGAAATCCAAAGGAAATGTTAAAAATTTAAACAAAAGAAGGAACTGGGAAAGGATTGGATGATGACATTTGTCCATCATTTCAACCAAAAGTTAATTGGCATGAAGCCATTCATGACATAAAACTTTTACTAGTGTGTGGACTCAAAGGTCAAAACTGAAATGTTATCATCCAATCAGTGATGTCCCATAGTAAATACCATTTCACTTACTTGTCGTGTTTCTAAAAAAACTTTTTTTCCTGAAACATTTTTATGTATTGTAACCTTTTGGTTTTCAGAGTTTAGTTTTTATTTTAAAAAAATAATGTGATTTTTTTTTTGCTTTGTAGTTGTCAATGCAATCGATAATATGCTTTTGCGTTGAGTGATTTGTTGGTATGATTTGGACTTCAGGGGCCACCGTAGTAAAGTGGTATGGACCTCAAGTGTAATTTGATAATGTTTTACGAGTATTTGCCATTTTTACATTTTTGTCTCAGAAAAGTGTTTCCAAATAATGTTACTTTAAAGCTGAAACACTATCGTCTGGTGTCTTTTGATGTATTATGATGCAACATGGTGAGAAAAATGAAGTAATGAAAATCCTAACATGACCAAAAACACGGAGGGAATATATTCAGTAAACTTTTAAAAAGCAAAGTTGATATAAAAACACTTTTATTGATGCTCTGACTTTACATAGGCAGACGACTGGACTGTCTGTGATTATAATGTACAGTTTCTGCTTATGTGGGAGGAGCCTACAGTCGTCACCGCTGGTTATCAACAAACAAAACGAAAAAGTTCATGTCATACTGTTTAAAAGTCACCAGAAACAACGTTTAGATCTTTTATTGGACACTTTTTTAACATAGATTGGAAAGGTTTTTTTTAAATATTTGTTTTCCTAAATTAGTGATACGTTTCTATATGATGGAGGACAACAACATGGTGGTTAAAGTTCTTCAACTCAAAAAGACGAATGAAGTTTAACCACAAAGTCGAGGCAGAATCTGATGAAAAAAAAATTTTTTTGGCCCCTTAATGTTATGTTTTTTTTTTTCAATTTTTGCTCCTTTCTGCTGGTCCTAGCTTGTTCTGATTTCCCCAAAGCTTGTGGTATGTGTGACTGTTTCTGTGGGTTCTGAAATGCAAGTGCAGACAGATCTTCTGTCCTTCCTGCAGGATTTTCTCCTCATGGCTCATGTTGGTGTTTGGGTTTTCTTAGCTAAAGCAGGAGCTCTTTAGTGTTTGCTGTTATTCATTATAAATGACCATGGAATTCCTGCTTGGAGACGACTCATGAATCATTGAAGTTGGGCCAATCAGAGCGGGAAGCGCTCTGTTCTTTTTTATTTTATTTTTCAAAGCCGTCAGAGACTGGACAGGACATGAACCTCCATCATCTTAAACCCTTTTTTACTTTTGTTTTTGTTCCTCTTTTTTATGGTTTCTTCAGATTTACTCTAATTTTTTTGGGTTGTACATCATATAAAATCCGACTTATTACAATCTCCTGCGCAGTTTTCTATCACATTTTATTTGCAAGGAGCATGGCGAGGCTTCCAAATTCCAAAAATGAGCCATAACTTCCACCAGAATGAATGAAACCAGTTTTATTCTATTTGTTATTGATAACACGAGTCTCCTCTTCAGATAGTTTTGATAAAAAATCAATTTTTTTGGAAAAAGAGGGTTAACCATGGAGGAATGATGGCCGCGATGCACAAAGCAGCTGTGCTTCCTGCTGTTTGGGTTAAATGAGTCGTGTTTTTGGAGAACCGGTTGAACTTCTTTGTTGTACCCCTGTCATTTGCCTGCAGAACATGGCGCTGAAACAGATCCACTTATTTTTTACTCCGTGGTCCATTAGTGTTTCTCCCAGGAGGCCCATGTGGTTAATTAATCAGCAAACCACTTTCCTGCTTTTTTATCGACCTTTTGATCTGTGATGGATGTTTCATTTCCGCTGTCGTCTCTCAGCTTGAAGCCCTCTGGATCTTTCTGCGGCTCAGATGGTAGAAAAATTCCGTTTCGGAGAGCGCCGCCGTCGCCACACAGCCCGGTGTTTTACGAGACCAAGCATGGCAGTGAAACACCCTGACTGGGCCTGAATTTGAATCTGACCTAGTTTTTTTTTTTTTTTTTGTCACCAACGTGAATCTGTTTTCCTACTCTTTGGTTGGAGGAGGAGGAGGAGGTGATGGAGGGGGGTGGCAGGAAACTGTAAGCGGCCTTTTCCCCAGACGGTGAGGAGGCAACAACAGATTTACACAAGGATGAAGCTTTCAGGCTTAAAAGATTTTTTTTTCTTATTTTGGCTCCATCTCCATCGCTGCCCTGAACTGTCAGGCCTCTCCTTGTCCTCGTCTTTTATTCATTAAGAAACCTGACGCAAACTAAATCTGCCTTTTCTCCGCCGTTCCTCCTTCCACCTGAGCCGGAGCTCCTGGCGGCGGCGTTGTGGCGGCTGTGGCGCTGCAGCTCCAGAGTTAATGGGATTATGCAGATGGCAGCGCTCTTAAAGCGTCCATTTGAAGTGTTTAATGGAGATTATGGAAATGGTTGAGCGGCTCAGACCTTCTTCTGCTCAATGAAAAGACGACACAATGACAAGAAAGGAGCGGATCTGCAGCTGCAGAGAGGGTCGGCCCGGGGAAGCCGGGGTGAAAGGTCAGCCTGCTGACTGACAGCTCAGTGTCTGGCTCCAAAGCACTTCAGCAGGATGATTCACCCCATTTGAAAAAGTAGAAAAAAGAAATATATTTTCTTATGTTTCTGGACAGTGTTGTGGAAAATTTGGAACTTTTGCTCATTTTCTTTTGGCACCTCAGCGTTAATAAAACATTGGACTCATTGGTGGGATAACAGAAACTTAAAAATATAGTTTGATATAAACCATAGAAAAAGGCTATTCCTGCTAGAGATACGTTTTTATGTATTTAATATTTGCTCAAACTTAACAAAAACACATTTCCAGCATCTTTAAATTGCTTTCAAAAAGCAAAAATCAACAAAAACTGGCAAAGTAAATTCACAATTGTTTGAAATATCATTAATTGTTCCGATGGGGGTGTGTGTTAGCTAGCCAAATGGGTCGGGATTTTAGGAAAGCTTCTGTTGCTGCATTAAACCGTGTGATTGTATTCAGAAAACATGTAAAGTTCAAAGACGGAGCACACCTTCAGAGAGTTTAAAACCTTCCATGGAAATTCATCTCAAGTTGCATAAGCCTCAGTTTACATGGAAAAATCCACGCTGCATTATATCATCAGAACAAACCACAAGGCTTTTCATTGGGGGGCAATGATGGGGTCTCTGGGTGTCCCAAGTGAAATTCAAAGGAGAGGGCCCTCCGTTCATCACCTGTGCAGAGAGAGGACATAGATTCCATTGATTATGATGCAAAAAAGGCTAAAATTATTCTGAAAACAAAGAAATATATATATGAGAATTTCTACCAATATGAGTTAAATATTATTTTTAGAGACCAATCATTCCTCAAAACATGAATTCTTTGGCAACTCTTCTAAATATAAACTTTTATTTTTTGATACTAAGGCATTTTTTTTTAATATTAGGTCAAACTGTAAGCCGAAGCCAGGAGTTATAACTCATACAGAAAGCACTCATAACAAGAAACAAAGATTCAAATTTTAGTGTTGATTACAAAAATCCTCAACCTCCCTTTACACAATACTGACTATAATAACTCCTACTTTTCTAAGTCTTGAGTCACATTTCTTTGTAATCTCATGTTGACATCTGACTCTCAGCCACAGGGGGGCTCCAAGTCTGGGTCTCCATGTGCTGGTCCCCAACCCGGATAAAATAACAGGGTTGTGTCAGGACGGGCATAAAAATCCCTGCCAAACCAGATGTGCGGATCAGTGAAAGCTGATTCACTGATGAGACCCATGATGGGATATGCTGAAAGGTGAACAACAACAAAAAGTTCAGAGCTAGCTTCTTTCATTTCTTCTTTGCAAGCTCACGTCTTTGTCACATGCACCCAGACGGGGAGGTTGACCCATGCGGGTGCTGTGGCTTTTATGGTTGTCTGGGGCCGTGGAGTATCGTAGAGAGGAGCGGCTGCATCTTTAGGAGAATGCAGATGTGTTCAACAGTTTCCTTGAGGTTCGTGCAGCCACATCACAAAATGGAACGTACCATTATTTTGTGTGGTAAGTGTATTGAGAAGCTTTTTCCAGGATAATGTAAGTTACACGGACTTATGATGTGTTGTACGGCATCCTAACGCCTCACATTAGTTGTTAGTTAGGTACTGATTCCTTACTGACAGCGTACAAATGCTGCACACACAGGGTGTCCTTACGTCTCAACTGTTCTGTTCCATTTTTCAGTGGACCTACAACCAATGGGGGTCCCCAAAGCCTGGTTTCCACTGAGCGGTCCAGTATGGTACGGTCCGGTTCGATCTGGTATTTTGAACGTTTCCATCGTTAAATGGACCCAGGAAACAGTTCTGACCCGTACCTCTTGAGGGCCCCCATCTGTTGTAGGTCCATAGAAAGATAGATATGTCACTACCAAATCTGAGTCCCTGATTGTCCAAAGTTCAACTGCTTTAACGATCAATAGACCCTTCTAACTTTCAACTTTTAAGCACGGTGAGAGAGAAATTATGGTACGATATACATTTGGAGTCAAAGTTCCTTCACAGCCATGCGGTTCTTCTTAGATTATCTCGTTTTCAAAGAAGCTCACTCTTTTCTTCTTTCTCTTCTGGATTTGATGAGTCCTGATGCATTTTGAGGCAACCATAGAGGAGCTCTCCTGAGGTGAAGTGTGTCTTTTTCCCCGTCTGGTCCTGATTGGACGTTAAAGTCTGGAGTCTAAACTTCCTGATCGTTCATCTGTCTTCACATGTTTCTCTGCAGCCACCACCAATCACCCACCTCCCTAACCCTCTCCAAACCCTGACATTACTCATTTATAAAAACAAACAGTTTGTTGATAATAAAACCTTATATTTCTCCAAGTTGGATGTAAACACAGCCGCAGCAAAGGAGACCGCCGTCACTTTTCCATGCTCTGACTACTGGAACATTTGAAGAAAGTTTACATGGCTGGAGGCGGGGCCTGGCAGAACGTGGACACAATCAGCCTCATATTACCAACTGTGGACGTGTATTTGGAAAAGTAAAAAGCTGCATTGTCCTGCTGGTTAAACACAAACGCGGGCTGATGAGGCCTCGTTTAAATCCCCGCAGCTCCTCAGGAACAGAAAATCGATTTTTGGTATTTTGCATGATTTATTCCCAGTTTTCATCACCTCATTCCTGCTGATCGTTGTCCAAATCCTCCTGCACTCTGATGATTGATTTGTTTCCTTCTCAGGCAGCATCTGGTTTTACTTCACCTCTTTGAAAAATAATGCAGCAGAAAAATAGGTTTATGTTCTCACCAACTCAACTGGAGTTGTTTCTCTAACGGACGCTGATTCCATTGATTTGTAAACGTGTCTGTAATGTGTCCGGAGCACAATCGTGGCCTTTTGCCACCAGTACAGAGGTTTGGATTCCATGCTGCTTTGTACTTTCTGTCTTAATTTGAGTACATTGTAATTTGTTTTATTTTGAGGTATGTAGTATGTGTACACGTCTATAAACTATGATTTTGTTATTTTTTTCTTTTGTTTCTGGCTTATGGGAGGTGTTTATTTTCTGCAACGAAAGGTGTTCTTAGAGCAACAGACGAACCATTGTTGCTCTCCTTTTACTCCTTCACTCTGCTTCTCATCCAGCTCTGGGTTTTATCAATGGTGTTGCCATGGCGACATCCTCTGTTGCTAAAACAGGGATGATACCAGGAAAGACAGCTGGTGGTTTTTCTCCTCGTTACTCCATCTTTACCCCTTAGCGAGGACTTTACAATGCCCTGAGGCCTGCTGGGAGCTGTAGTTTCTCCTGGTGGAGTAATGACCAGGAGAAACAGGAAAACAGTAGATACATTTTCAAACAAAAAAACATTTATTCAAGGGATTTTTCTGCACAAACCTTATTTTATTCTAATACGATGTGCAAACATTTGTCAGTCACACCTCATGGTATAACAGACAAAATCCACCCCAAATGAACTGATGTTAAAACACAATTGCAGGTTATGAATAATTTGTCACCACCATTTGTTGATTTAAAATCACGTTTGTTTTTTATACTATGTGAATGTCTTACACTTATCTTTTACTAAAAAACCCTCTTTAGGACATCCTGTCCCATTAGTCTATTCTTTCTTCTCCTTTGCTGCTATTCATCTACAGTTAAAAGACGGAGTTCCCTCCTGTCTGCCTGCTCTCATTTAAATATTTCTGCAAGGGCAGATTTTTCTTTGAGCCTCATCGCATCATTTTTAGGAATACTGCATTCTGAATATTCAATATTCAAAAATACTTACTGCTGCAGGATGGTGCTGTCTTACATACATTTGTGTTTCACATTTACACTCAGCTAATTTGCTTTATTCCTTATTATGTCTCAATAAAAACACACACAAGCAGAGTCAGAACGTTCACACAGGGAGATTTTCATCACTCTGGTGGAAACGTACCAGAGTTCAGTTCCTCAGATAGCCCGCTTTGTTTAGTATTCGCTGGGTTGTGGGTAAAATAAGTGAACTTTTATCCTTATTAAGAATCTCTTTGTTCTCTCACTCATAATCTGCTCTTGAGTAACTTTCCAAGAACCAAAGAGCAGAAGTGAACCACGGGGAACAAATCACCGTCATCCAACATTAAAAGTAGCAAAGAAAATACCCACCTAGAACACAAAGCTAGATCGGTTTAAATCAAAAATACCTTTCTATTTGTCTGGTGGTTAAATGTTGTGGAGTGAGGATGATTGGATGCTCATGAATATAGAACAGAGGATGTAATAGAAGATAAGCGAGACAACTTCTTTTTTACAGTGTTTTTCTTCTGTTGCTTTTTCGAAGATTTTGTTCTGGTCGGAGCTCCTTTCAAGCAATAGCGCCCCCAAGTGAGCAGGTGTGGAAACTGTGTGTTTTTTTTTTTGTTTTGTTTTGTTTTTTAGTTGGCATTTTTCAGGTTTCCTTAGGTGGATCACTCGTGGTAATGCTGAGCGCTCTTTGGAAAGCAAACCAAACAGAATGTGTGATATTTATCAGTATAGCTGCATGACATATTTTCAGTTTTTAATAAATGCTTTTTTAAATTAAGTTTGATTATTGAACTCCTTTTCAGATGACTTTTACAGACGTTTAATTGAAGTTCTAATAACTATTTTGATATAATAGTGGTTTCTGTCGATTAAAAAAAAAGCAAAACATCACATATATTTTTTTAAAATCTTACTTTTTTTTCTTTTTTAACTTTGTGTACTCTAAATGCAAATTAGCATCATGTATTTTTCATTAAATTAATTTAAGACGAGTATTTATCAGATTTAGCAACAGCAGTATAAGAAAAGCAGAAAAGCTTCGGTTTCGGTCAGAGATGCTAGAGGCGGCAGCAGCAGACAGAGACGGAGCTGTGCTGTGGATGCACACCCTTCCACGCTATCGCTGCTTTCAACGAGTGCTGCTTTGTTCAGGAGACGACACAGGTTCGTTAACACCTTATCCGCATTGTGTTTTGATTGGTTTAATGTTCTTCTTCAGCAGTTTCACATCTTGTGAAGGACAGTGAGCGAGCTGCAACCAGAACTGCATGCTAGACGTGTCTTGCTGCTCTGAGACGTTGCTCGTTTAAAAATGTACCCCCCAAAATTACTATATCTTTCATTTTATACAGAATAGATTTATGACACAACCTTACTAAAACATAGCGATGGATGTCAGGAACTTTAATCTAAACTGTTGTGCAAATTTAAAAAGCTATTTGTAATAAATACATAAATAAAAATGCAGGCACCAGCTAGAGTTTGCAGTTACATGTTTTCATTCTTTAAGCACTAAAGAACACATTAACAAGTCCAGGTGTGGTGTCAGACATCCTCGGTGTGATTACCTGTTCACTTTCCCCCCGGGGGGCCCTCCCCCCCTCATCAGGTCATCATAATTAGTCCCACATTAATCACCGCCCCCCCCTGTTCTGCTGTGTAATCAGCAGGTGATGACCAGCGGGGCAGAGCGGTAACTGTTTGGAGAAGCTAATTAATTAGCGTAACAATGACATTACAAACTGTCATTATGATAAAAGAGACTGTGTTTATGCCGCTGCCGTCAAACTGAGCCTCTGCACGCCATCCGCTCTCCTTGAATTAATGCGCTCCTAAAAATTCAGAAGACTCTGGTGCCTTTCTGAAATAAATGTGTTTCATTTTTAAATAGATATTAGTCCAGATTAAGTGTTTTGAAACTGTAAATCTGTACTCTGTAAATCCTCTGTGTGTCCTTGTACCTGTCTGCCCTCCCAAAGGGTTAGTCCTCTTCATTAATTCTGTCCCATGCCACCCCCCTCCCTGTTCTCTGATTGGCTGCTGGGTCGTCCCGCTGCGGTAAGACTCCACATTTATACGGGCCGGTTTCCGACAAACAGGCCCCAGCGGGTCGCTGATGAACTCACAGAGATTAGAAGATGCATCTGGAACGAGGAGGCGGAGTCACAAAGCTGAAATGCTCTGCTACTCGGCGAGCAGCGAGAATTGAAACTCTGCCGGTTCTTCTTCCGTGATGGGTCAGCCGCAGGTTCTGTTTTCTTTCCTGATGAAAGCTTAAAAGTTAGAACCTCATGAAGTCCCACTGCATCTATACCTATGCTACAAATACCTCAGTGTTTGACTATATCCATCTATCCTCAGAACTTGTGGAATCCTTTTTGGGGTCACGGTGTTGCTGGAGCCTATCCCAGCTACTGTTGGGTGAAGACGCGCTACACCCTGGATGGATTTCCAGGGCGTGTGGGACTAATTTCAGTATAGATTTTACATAGTAAATCCCCAAAAAAGCAAAACCCCCAACCCCAAAACCAGACGTTTTGAAAATGTATTGACCTTTAACTGTAAACTTAGCTGCGTTACAGACGACCATCATCAAACGTGGACTTCTGCTGCTGACGGTCCGTTTCTGGCACCTTTTACTTTTTGAAAAGATCTGGAAAACAAATCCACCCGAGTACAGTGGATGTTTCCGTGTAATGATCCGTCCAAGAGGCCTCCGTTCAGAGAATTCAGCGGTTCCTCTGTTCAAGGTTAGACTGAGGCCTTTTTTAAAAATAACTTGTGGATTTAATTTGTGGATCTTGGCAGAGGCCTCCCCATCTCCTCGCTGCTCTGTCACCTGTTGATGAGTGTGAGCTTTGAAGTTTGTGCTCTAAAATTCCTCCAGGTTTGGTTCATGATGTCTCACACGGCAGACGGTTCTTAAAGAGTTTAACAGCTTTCCCAACTATTCATGGTCGTCTACGCACCTTTGATTCTTAAAGACTCAAACTATCACGAGGATAGATTGAGATCTCAAACCCAAACTGTGGTTCTTTAAGAAAAAGTGATATTAATGAAAATGGTTTCCTGCTTCTGTTTAAAAGTGTTTAAAGTCTGATGAAAGTTGCACTTTTTAGTGTTTTGAACATGTTCTTGTAGCTTTTTTTTCATGATATACAGAAAAAAATTAAGCTCAAAACTGCATTTCAGAGAATTTCTTTATTAAAATTGTTGTGAATCAGGAGACATAAAAAAAGCTGTTTGAAAAATCTTGATGTAGAATCTATTATCTGCAGCAAGGTCCGCTCCAGTCTGATGCATCCAGTTGCAGACGACTAGATCCGTGTACGTCTTTGTTTTGTTGTCTGAGCTGGAATCTGGCTTTAAAGTGTTTGATTGTATATATGTTGCCATATTTGTCCCAATGCTAATGTTAGCTTGGGGTTGTGAGGGCCTGTTAGTAAATGTACCCTTGTAACACCACAGATCTCACTGGTGACACCTAAATAACACGCTGGTTGATCTACCGTAAGCCTTTGAGCGTTTATGCGATCAACTTTAATCAGCTGATTCTGACGTGTCACGTTTCTAACTTACTATGAGTTACTTTTTTCTTAACTTTGCTAACTTTTACTTTACTAAAGCTACTTTACATTTCTAACGTAAAGTTAGCAACATGAAATAATACATAACAATGCAAAGCCCCTTTTTTCTGCGACTTAATCAGTGGAATTGATTGAAAGCTCCAGTGTTAAAGGGTGAAGGATAAAGCCAAGAATATCTACTTTTTAGGGTGTATTCAGACTGGATCAGTTGATCTGGACCAAGTCTGCTTAATCTGAACCAGATTAAATCCTGAACCTTGCGTTTGGTTTGTTTTTAAACTGCCGTCTACAGGATATTTCTGTTTCAAACCAAAGCTTGTAAACAAAACCATTAACTGAAGATTTTTTTAGTCATTGACGAGGAATTATGAAAATGGGGCAAAGCAACAAGAGAAGAAAAAATGGAAATTCTACATATTGCAATCCTTGTTGAGATAGTTCACTTATAAGTATAACTTTATATTTTGCAGACTAATTTTAAATGGCAGGTACTACGCTTTTTACTGCTACTTTGGTACAGTGGGGGGATGCTGCAGGGAAACAGCTATGAATGTGTCAGATGTCTCTTTGACTTATAGATTGTTGGGACAACAGCTTAAGAAGCAACGTGGATCTCTTCAAAAGTTGTTTTAACGAGCCTGCATTCATCCAAGCACATTTCAATGAGTTTCTGTCTCATCGTTGCTCTGCTACTCTGTTTCCATCCCATAATGTCCAGCTACGGTGGCTGTTTTGGTTCAGTTGTTCTGCTCCGAGCATGGAACCTATTCAGACTGAGGAAGCTCAGAGCAAACCGGAGCTCAGTCCGACTGAAAACAAACGAAGACCACCTCGAAATTTGGGTCCAAAAATGTGTTCTGGTCCCGGACCAGGGTCTGCTATGGTGTATTCAGACCGAAAATTTGTTCCGTATAATCAGTGGAAACGAACTCAAGTGAACAAAATGTGTCCAGTCTAAATACATCCTTAATGTCAGCTAGACATTATAGCAGAAACTCAAAAGGTGTTTTGTTTTTCTAAATTGTTGCTTTAAGTTATCTCTGTGGTGATGGGTGGTGTGAAAATGTAAACATTTGTCCCTAAGGTTGGTGAAAAGCTGTTTCTAACTCTTCTCACTTTACACACAAACACACTCTCAGCAGATCTGGTTTTCGTTGCTCGTCTCTGATGGCCGACTCTTGCTTTTTCAGCTCTTGAATGCGTTATTTGTGTTTAAGTGTGAGCTGAAAGGTCAGAGTTCGCCTCTGTTTTGACTCTCACCCTGACAGCAAGGCAAACCAATTGGAACCAGGCGAATCAATGACAATCATAACTCACTGATCTGCTGCACATGACCAATAATCAATACAGAATATGCTGAATGAATGGCGGGCCTCTGTGCGGTTAGCGACCTCTCGGGTGGCTCCGCTCGCTCGGCTGACTTTGCAGGCGTCTGCAGGAAGCAGAGGGTTATGGGTTAAACAGGCCCTGAATTTATGGCTGAAGGAAGAGTTTTTAACACAGAATAAAACCTTTCACCTCCAAAACAGGAAATGATCTGTCTCGGTGGACTTCACCTGATGAGTTACAGTCAGACGCTCTGAGAATCAGCTGCTGCACGAGAAAAATGCTTACAAAAAAAAAATACACACAATGAAGAAAAAACCAGGAGGACACTAAGAAAATGGAAAATGGAAGAAACAGTTTGTCACCATATGGAAAAACAAAGAACCCCAACACCACAGCAGAGGAGAGGAATCCACAGTGAAGATAGAAAACTGGCAGATAGCAAGTGAGGAGAGGGGTATAAAACTAGCAGATGGAGACCAACGAAAAAATAATCCTAAACCAACAAAGAAAATCTCATCTAAAGTGAAGTGTTGCAGGAAAAACCTGCAATCTAAGCTGCTGCGATTTTAACCAACAAACAGAAAAGAAAAATTAATTCACAGGGTAACAGTGTGAATTTGAGTGTTTGTTGATCGAGAATCTGAAAGCTTCATAAAGTTTGTTTTAAAATGGACAAAGTACGAGGTGAATTTTAAACAATACTGTATTTTTCCACACCAAAAGCTTTAATTAAAAAACAAAAACGACGATGCGTCTTATAATCTGGAGAGCCTCAGGCTGTGGATTAATTCTGGTTGTGCTTACTGATGTCAAAGCAATTTTGAGTGGTGCATGGCGCTCTGTCAAAATGTTTGGTTTGGCGTTATTGAAAATACTCCACCGTAGCTAACATGTGGCAGGGGTCGGACTTCTTTTTTATACGTTGACACCAAGGTTAAGAATTTTGTACCCACAGTACCAGTGAGCATCGATGCTCGCCAGATTGGGGACTATAGACAGCAATGCACTGTGTCTGAGCAATTATTGCAAAACAAAAAGAAGTATTTAAATGTACTTTTTAAATTAACCATCAATTTTTTCATCATTAGAACACAGTGGATTCATAAATAGTCGTCATAGCATTCTCATATGAATTAGATTTTCACTTCATGTAATCAGTGGCGTCATATTCATATAAAAACAAGTACAATATGTTGTCTGATTTGCTTTTAAAATAAAAAAGATAGTCCTGCACTATACAGTATTTTAGTAGTTAGGGAGTAGGGAGGGAATTTGTACATAGCCAGTGATTTTTAAAGTGTTGCTAACAAGGTGGGTGGTTAGCGTAGTCACAGTATGTTTGTTTTGGCGGTATCAGTCTGTTTTTTTCAGTGTTGCAAACGAGGTTGGGAGTTACAGGTATTGTGAATATACTAAAACGCTAACATGTAGCAGTGCTGACTATTTTTTTTTTACGTGTTACAAACAAGGTTTAGAGTTAGCGTTTGTCTCGATGCGTTTGTTTTAGTAGTGTCAGTCTGTTTTTTCTGTGTTATAACCGAGGTTCTGAGCTACAGGTATTGTGAATATACTAACGTGCTAACATGTACTGATGTCTGGCTATTTTTTTATGTGTTACAAACAAGGTTGGGAGTTAACATTGTCACAGTAAATTTTGTTTTAGTGGTATCAGTCTGTTTTTTTCTAATCTGTTTCAAACGAGATTGTAGACTGCAGGTATTGTGAATATGCTAACATGCTAACATGTAGCGGTGTGTGACTACTGGTTTTTTTAACGTGTTACAAGCAAGGTTGGGGTTAACATTGTCACAGTAAGATTTTTTTTGGTAGTATCAGTCTTTTTTTTAATGAGTTAAAAACAAGTTTGGAGGTTACAGGTATACGCTAACACAGCTAACACTTCTAACGTTGCTAATGTTTAGCATGTTACAAAGAAGTTCTAGAAATACTGTAAACAGACTGACTGACTTATCTCTGAGTCTTTTGTCTTACTTAAAGCGCCTTAAAGTTTGGTGCGTCTTATGTATGACAGAAGTTTGAAAACAGACTATTCATTGATGATGCCCCTTAATATTCAATCCCCCCATAGTGCGGAAAATACGGTGTAAATAATTTGTTAGCATGTTAAGTTCATCGTTTTGTTTGTGATCTGCGTTTGTATGGACTTATACATCGCTGACACAGTCTATTATTAAATGATCATTGCACAGTAGAGCAGTAAGAAAGGACCAATCACAGTGATTGACGTCTGTAAAAAGTGAGAGTTCTGAGCCGATTCATGTCATTCGATCCAAACTAATGAGATGATGGAGGAGTCAGAGATGAAGTTAAGAACAGGGATTTAGATCAGGAGGAGCAGCCAGCTCACTGACTGACACACAGGAGGCTGTTTCAGCTGCAGTTTTACTGCACGGGGATGAAATATGGTTTTAATACTCCCCGGACTGCATGAAAATCCTTGAGCAAATCGCCTCCCTCCAGGCATGAAGTCCACAAACATGACTTTAAAATCAGTTTAGAGGGAATTTGTTGAGTAAGAAAATCCCATTCTGTCAATGTGCATCATTACTTTGAAAGGCAGTTTTTACCTTCTAATAAAATTAGGCCAGACCCTCAAGCGACTTTTAAATGATTTCTATGACAAAATAAAAACGTTCATATTTGTCTCCTGCATCTCAGTCGTGATCTGCAAAGAAAATTCTCAGCATCTTCTGGATGAGTCTGTTTGACTTCCCTAAAATAAAAACTTCAGAATTCTGAAACAAGCTCCAGTTTCAGAGTGAGCTTTTTTTTTTCCCTCCTTAGGGTCACTAAATCTCTTAGGGACTCCCACGTTCTACAATCTGCCAAGGAGATTGTGTGAAACTGAGGCTGCTTCTCGTTTCACATAATCACACCTGGAAGACCCACACAGGGTCCCCGAACTCTGACAGCCCAATGAGAGCGGGTGGCAAAGCAGCACCGTCCAATCAGATTCCAGCATTTCTACATCTGGATCTTATCACTCTGGGTTGGATTTTATTGACTGTCATTATAGTGCTGATTGTATTGAGCTATTACATAGCCAGAGGGATGTCATGTCACAGCGCCACCTACAGACGGTGGAGCTCCTCACATCTGGATGCAAATTTGTGTTTGAATTGAATTTTTTGATTCATTCTAGTGTTGATGCAAATTAATTTAAAGTTTCATATATATTTCATTGTTATTTTGAGTAATTCCCTTTTCCTTTTTCTTTTTTGGGTATTCTTTGGCTCCTCTTGCTGGCCCCTCGCCCCTCTAAAGGTAAGAAATGTTTCATTTTGTTGTCTCCTGGGGATGGGCCCTCAACTTTTCTTTTTCTGTAAAACGACTTTCAGCCTCATCTGCCGCATTCAGCTCATGATAAGAGGTTCCAGAGAGGGAACGCTCGCTGTGAGACACAAGAGATACCCGCTGCTCTTCTGTCATCAGCTGTAAACCTGAACCCACTCAATGTTTTTACTCCAAAGACTCTATTTCAGCCTGAAACCAAAGCTCATTACGACTCAAATGGAGCAGAAACAAGAAAAACACACTTTCTTTTGACTTCTTTGAATTTATTTTGGTTCTCAAATGGCCAAAAACATATTAAAGTTGATTTAAATCCCTAGCAATACTACAAATATTAAATATTTTAAGATGTATTTTTTTTTCTAAAATGTCCCTAAGGTGTTTTATTTCAACATGCCACTTTGTAAACATGATAACATTAGCATGAATGAGTTCAGCTCGTGACAGATTTAAATCCTGCGTGGTTTCATGCAAATCACTGACATGTCAGGGAAAAAAGACAGTTTCAAATGATTTATAACACACTTTTTCATGATTTCAGTTAGTTGATTGAGAGAATCAAATTGAAAAAAGAAGAAGCCTACAGAGTGGATTGCCATCCCTTTGAAGACTGACATTTACATACCACATCACCACATCTTCCCCCAACTATCATTATCCCTTTTTTTTATACGAAAAACTGCAGAAAAAAGGATAAGATTAAATAAATTACTCTAAGTTGATGCTTTGGATTTAACCCTTATTTTGTGTTCGGGTCAAAGAAAACAAAAACAGGTTTCAAGTGTGAAAATGGGTTATTTTTGACCGAACACAGTATAAGGGTTAAAGATTGTGCAGTAGATGAAAAAAAAACATTTTGTTTTCTTTTCAATATGATCCGTTCATTTATTTCCAGAAAAATTATGTTTTTGAAAAATTGAGTCAGAGTTGGTTTAAAATCCTATTAAAATAATACAGCTATCATGAAAACTGCTACTACTACTAATGAGAATAGTAATTTAAAAAGGGTGACACGAGTATGTATTATTGAAAGGCCGATGAGTCAAAGTTAGAGGATACAGTGTGAGAGCTGGCTGGAGCTGCAGTTCAACAGCCCTTCAGTTCCTGTGTGACTGTTTGTCAGAGCGCAGCTGCACATTTCCTGAAAGTTAAACTGAACGGTCCTCAAGGTTCATTCATAATTCAGCCTCTACTCATGCAGCATTTCATAAATAAACATGCATAAATCTGCATGCCCCTGCTGCAGCTTTAGCAGATGCGCAGAGTTACGGCAGGGCTGACCTCCCCGATCATCCGACCAATCCCAGCCTGCTCTGCTGCTCGTCTGGCACCACCTTCGCTCTGTTAGGATGGAAATCCACTTCCTGCCGGATTAAGGAGGCGGCGGAGCGTTTCATGGCCTTAAATCCTGTCAGTTTATCACACGGCAATGAATCAGCGTGACCTTCGCACAAACAGCCAATCAGGTCCTAATCTCTCTCTGTGGAAGATGCAGAGAAAAGACGGGGGGTCAGAGGTCACCCATGCAAACAGGTGGAGGTCAGAGCTGCCAACGCCAGACTGAACTCAGCTCAAGCAGCTGTGCTGGCATGACGCTTTGTTGTCTTCATTGAGACTTTCAGAAGAAGAAATTCCTTCAAAACATCAGCGCATATGAGGCATTTTTGTTGGAATTGAAATAAAAAAAAATATTTCATACTTTTCTATTAGATGCTTAGAAATAAATTAACTTGTATGGTAAATAACAGCTTTAAATGTATATTGTGTAGCTTTTTGTCAAAGATACGTGTTGTCTTTGGATCCTTCCCCCATCCAGCGGTAAATTGGGGTTCATCTAATCATTAAATGGGAGACTAAAAGGTTTGTCCTCTTCACAGTGTTCCTCAAAGCCTGATTTAAACTGGTTTGTCGACAGTGCATCTCTGTTGCGTTAACACGAAAGAATTAAACAGTCATCATTCAGTTGTAATTTTTATGTTGCCTCTGTCATGTCTGCATCTGACGTCTGTCCCTCTGCAATGCAACACTAGCTTTATACAGGAGCTCTGTCTCCAGTCTGTCGATGGGTCAGTTTTGGAGCAAAAAGCTGGAGAAATGGGAGTCAGTTCAGTTTCACAAAGATACTTTTGAACAAAAAATTTTAAAATGTGATTTTATATTTAAGTCAACGTGCCCATGTGATGACGCACATCAGCACTACAGAAAACACCGACACAGATAACGTTCTCGCCTCAGTGGTAGCGGGACAAACCACTCCTCTGGAAACCATAGGGGTGTACCGGAGATGCAATAGAGAGCAGAGACAATAGCCTTGTTTACACTGAGTGGTCCAGTTGGTATTTTGAGTGTTTCCATTGTAAAATGGACCTATCAAACAGTATCGAACTGTACCTCTTGGGGGCCCCCTTCCGTTGTAGGTCCATAGAAAAATGGAACAGGACAGTTTGGGAGGAGTCGCTGTAGCTACTCGTTGATTGGCAGAAAGTGATGACGACATTAGAAAGCGTCAATGTAGCGCTCATTTAAGCTAACGTTTCCAATGATGGTATTCTTGGCTTTCAAACAACATTAAATTCCTGTTATACCAGAAACATAGTAATAAAAAGACGAGCTGTTGGATGACCTCTATTGTTGTTGCTTTTCTAGTCATCACACCACAATGATTCAATGACATGCTAGCATCAACACCACGGATGCACAGTGAAAACAAACCGCTTAGTGAAAGCGAGGCTTAACTGAGTGGAAACACTCAACAGAATTAACTGGACCGTTCCGTATACTACTCCTTACTGGACCGCTCAGTGGAAACGAGACAAATATAAACCAACTGACAGTCATGAGACAGACTCCTGCAGATGGACCAGTGTAAATCAGGTGTGACGGTTGGACTAAAGTTCACACCGCCTTCAGCTATGTGCCTTCAATCAAACACGTGTATGCTCATTTTGTTCTTCTGCGTTCAAAACATGTAGCTAATTTTAGACCATTTATGGGCTGTACGTAAGAAATGTGCAGCCACTGAATGTGCGTTAAAAGTTAGACCAGGTCAAACTTTGGCTAATCATGGAGTCAGATTTGGTACTGACGTATGGATGTCCTTCCTTTGAATACATAGAACCGTTTGAAAATTGATCGTGGAGAAAAAACTCATAATGTGGTGGTTTGTGCCCGACTGGAATTATATGACGTCAAGTCTTTCATATGTCAGTATAGAAGTGTTGATAATGTTTTACTTGTACAATAAGAGGCAACACATTTTTAAAGTACATAACTCAAAATTTCTTGGCAAAACAAAGTACTTGTAAAAAAGCACAATAAAGAAGAAAAAAAATCCAAATCACACTTTGGGGAGAAATTTAACAAAATACAGGAACAAGAGTTAACATTTTTGCTTGAAAGGTAAATCATAATAACAGAGTATATAACAGTAATAGGCTGAATATACGAACGCTTATAAGTCGGACCTTTGGTCAAATTATGCAAAACAAAAGACATACTCTGAAAAATACGTTACTTAATACAATCATGCAGAGGAACTGGAGGGAGAAAATAATAAAAATTAATACCAAAACAGTTATTCTGTAGAAACTCTTCTTTTATGGTATTTTCTTACGTCCCAGCTGGGTGCTTAATGTATGTAGTTTGCATGTTTTCGTATGTGCACGTGTTAGTTTTCTCTGCAGCTCTAAATCAGACATAGAGATGAACTGTGACCTCTCAGGAATGAGTGCGAGGCTTTGTGTGTGTGACCAGTAACCTGCCTGGGATGAACTCCACTTTTGCCCAAGGAAAACTAGGACAGGCTCCTGCAGCCCCCTGTGACCCCAATCAGGGGTAGGTGATGAATGGGTGTATTAAAAACAACAGGTAGATGTGCTGACATCTAAGCAAGACGAGTCTCTTCTCATGCAAACATTTTGCCTCCGATATTTGGACAAACGTCTAAAAGCCGTCCAGCTCCTCTTTAGTGGGACGTTTGTTTACCCTCTGATGGATTTATTAAGCCTGACAGGATTTCATTGGTTTAATCAGTGCTGGTCTCTGTGTGGTCTTGATTTTCTGACTCACTGGTGGGAACCGACGACACAACATCTTCAAGAACCAATAATGGAAGTCAGATGAAAATGAACTGCCTCCGTATTTAAGAAAAGACCCACGAAATCAGCCTCAGTAGGTGCATATGAAAGTGTTTGGGTATTGTGCTCTGGATTTATGTGAAATACAGAGAATCAAACTGGAGCATGGTGTGTGCTGGGAAATGACTCACAGATGTTTGCGTTGCTTTTATCGTGAAACAGTCATTAAACTCGGGTCAGTCTGCGGTTAGTTGGGTCTAATGTGTCCCCGCGCTCCGACTGACAGGCGCAGCAGGCTTGCGGTGTGGCGGGGACCCGACCCAGCGGCTGATTGGACGGCACGGAGGAGCCAAAACGACAACAATGGTGGCTCCCGCCCAACCGGGAGGTGCAGAGCAGAGGGCTCGAGGAGACGAGCGGCCTTCTGTCTCTGCGTCTCCTGGCAGGATTTGGGTTTAATATTAATGAACGGTTAGATTAGCAGGACTCCCAGCAGCCACTGGGGCTGTGTAATCCAGGCCGTGTCAGGATGATGATAAGATGGGGTGGGGGTCTGGGGAAGTCCCTGTCATGAGCTCAGAGGCCTCCCGCCCTCCCCATTCCAGTAATTGTGCTGACAGTTGGTTTAAAAACAGGAAATGCTCTAATTTTTAACCCCTTAGCTCCAGTATTTGTGTTCTTTGATTTACTGTAACTTTTCAATCGTTAACGCGATCAACGTAATTAAGAAATGTATATCACGATATACATAATTTTATATCACAATATCAATAAATATCAATATATACCAAAATTAAGTACATTTTCAGTTATTCTCTGAAAAAAAATGTAGTTTCTTATATATATATATATGTGTGTGTGTATATATAAAGAAAATTAAGCTTACATTTTCTTTATTTAAATTGTTGTGAATCAGAAACTGTTGAAAAATGCAGTTTGACAAAAAAGATTGTGTTTGTTACATAGAAAACACGAGGGGAAGAGGGGGTGGGGTTGCTTCGTCCCAATGGTCCCACCACAACTAAGAGGTGAATTTCTGCTGCTCTAGAGAAACTATGCCCTAGAAAACGACTCTTTAAAAAAAATGTAGACTAAAAACGGCATAAGCATTGTTAAAAGACCAATGGGAACACTTAAAAAACTATTGGAGTCTCATTTTTGGTGAGCTTTACAGTTAGGAGATGTTGGAAAAATGTAATTGTTTAGCTATTTTTGGCTAAACCAGGATGCACTTTTGATGAGTTCTTCATACTGATTCAAACATGACGGTGTTTGTTGTAATGGACGGGTCAATCGCTGTTTTGTTGCGGAGTTATGACCTCGCCACACTACTGTAACCCCCCCGGGAGGCGGTGGAAAGTTTCTTCTGCTTCCTCAGACTTCCCTCTCGCCCTGCACAGTAGTGTGGTTGCAGTCCAGGCGCTGTAGCGTCCTGCAGCTGGTGTGGACTTGTACTTGAGGGCCGGCGTGTTGAAGTGTGTAGATTTGTTTAACAGGACCGTTCGCCGGATCAGCGGCGACACGCTGATCATTTCCAGAGACACGAAGATGAAGAGGATCAGAGAGGGTTTCATGGTCGCAGCTGTGCTCAGTGAGCAAAGGGCCTCAGGTTTCATTAAACACAGCTTTAAATGAGAGGAGGGGGGGGGGGGGTAGTTTAACAAATGAATGGAAATCATGTCCTCATTCATTTGGGGAAGATTGAGCGCCTCGCTGATTGAGGTTCATCGATCAGCAGGAGGCTCAGACCTGCCGAGGTGAGCGTGGATGTTTCTGTTGGATTCTCACCCTCGGGCCCATTAGAAGGGACGGGGCTAACACCAGCGTGTCCATAACTAATCAGTGGCTCCGCCCACTCCCACAGACAGATGCAGGTTAGAGAGAGGACACGCTGTTCCCACCGAAACTGACTCCAGACCAGAAACCTGCTGGGGGAAACCTGTGGGCGCTGTCCGAGTTGGCATTTTTTTGTCAAAGTTTAGATGTTTTTTTTTACAAAGTGAAACAAAAGGACGCCTGTATGGGACGGATCATCAATGCACTTTAGGAATTTAATTTGTGAGTTCATTTGTAAATTAAAAATGTCAAAATTAGGTCTTAATATAAGACAAATTTTCAAGAATTTTGACTTTTATAAATGAGGGCGGCATGTTGAAAACATAATTAAAAGGTGGACAAGCCGTACAGGAGGGATCATTAAAAACAAAAAGACATCTGCCATGGACTTAATATTTGCTTTATGACTATACATTTGGCAAAAAAGAAAATAAAGGTAACATTTTGATAATAACATCAATAAAGAAAAAATGTTGATATTTCCCAAAAATATTTCACTCTTAAAACACTTGGGTTATTTCTTTAACCCGATTATCATTCATGTTGCATTTTGGGTTACTTTTTGGAGCAATACAAATGTTTTAGGTTATCGCGGTTTTATTTTAGACCAATTTATGTTTTTTTTATTTTTATTTTATTTTTTAAACCCAGAAAACAAGTTGAACCTCAGAGTTGGCTTAAAACAAGCTCACTTGGGTTACTTTTAATCTTATTATGGAATTTTAGTGTATAATAAACTAAAATCCTGTTCTAAATAATAAGGCAGACTTTTAGCAAACACGTTTAAAGTAAAATATTGATAAATGGGTAATAAAAAATTAGTTCTTGTAAGAAATAGCGTTGAAAGAATTCCTGATGACATTTTTACTATTTAAACATTTTGAGACAGTTGAGTAAATAGCTTCAAGTTGTTTCAGATTTGTCTTTTTTATGCTCAAATAAATCACAAATATAAAATACTGACTGCTATATTATTTTCAATTCTATGTAAACTCAGTTAAGTTTGTGCTCTCGTTGACTTTATTCCTTATTCCTGCTTCTTTTGCTGTTGCTGAGACTTTCCTAGTTGCAAAAGATTTTTTTTTTTTGGCAATTTTACTTTATTTCCTAAAAAAGAATAAGAGAAATTCAACATTAGAAGGAGGAAATGAAGGAAGGAAGGTGGGTGGACCTGCCTTTTAAATGCTGCTCACCTGTGGAGGAGTGTGCTGGGGGTTTGACTGGTTGGTGATGAAGATCCACCAGACACAAACTATCATTAGATTGGATTTAGTCGGCTCCGCTACGGGGTGCAGGTAAAATATCAGGGGGAAGAGCCCCTAAAAGGCTTAAAAAACCTTGTTATCGTCATATCAGTTCATCTATATATGTCTATACAGTTTTACGTCCTGACACTACCCTGTGCTTTTACCGGGCTAGGGACAGGCACAAGAAGAACACTTGTCTTTTCCTGCATTAATCTTTTTTTTAACGTTGATTCGTCCTTACATTTTTTCTTTTCATTATATTTTACTTTTGTATTTTGGGGGATTTTATTTTGTTTATTTATTGTCATTTTTACGTCTTTAGTTAATTTTGGGGGAGCAGTCCGATATCCGACCTTGACTCATGCACACCTTGAGGCATCTAATGAACCTGCAACAAATGTTGGAGCGCCAAAGGGAACCGCGGAGAACCCATTGATGTTTTTAATTAATGAAATGGGCGAGTCTCAGTTTCGGTGCCAAACACAAAGTCTGCAGCGCGTCTGGGGAGCCGCATTCATGAGACACGGTCTCAGAGACCTCACTTATCTGTCAGATGATCACAGCGTCCCAGAGAGCCGTCTGGGTGGGAGGGTGAAGGTCAGAGGTCAGCGCTGTTTGATTTGCTGCACTGTGGAGCGTGAAACCTGAACCCTCATGGATCTGCAGAGGCACACCGAGTGTGTGCCGAGCAGCACCTCCGCTTTGGCCGCGGGGAGCGATAATCTGACGGCCAGCTCCTTTCTGATCGAGGTGATCGATTCGTCTGAACGAATCTCCCGCAGGATGGATTTATTCAGTCTCCGCTCTGCAGGGAGTCGGCCCGGCATTGATCTGAGCTGACCTGCAGGAGTTATTAATCACGTGTCAAATTAAAGGCTCGAGTTGCAAATTTAATTAAGTCGAAGCATAAAGGAGTTCAGAATGAAGGATTGGATGACGGAAAGCTTTTTGAAGAGACAATGGAGCGTCATTTTGGAATTTTTTAAACCCTAAATTATTCTGTTCTATTAATCTTATTGCGAAAACCATTTAAGAACAGAAAATATTCAAATCCCAAAATTAACCTTTTAAGAATATAAGAGGAAATGTGTTACACAATTTTAGAACTAAACTGGCGATATTTTAAAAAAAATTTCACTTTGACTTTTGTTATAGTCTTAAAAGATGAAACTTAAAGTAATAAAAGAAAAAAAGAAAAATTATATTGCAAATATCCATCCATTGATATTACAAATAAAGACAATAAATTATTGGTCTGATTAATATTTTGTGGTTGTATCACGTATATTTATGAACGCCTATTTTAATACCTGATAAATGTATGTTTTTTCCTCCTCAAATTTTAAAATAACTGTTTGTAAGAACAATTGCACAAAAGATTAAACAATTACTATTTTTAAAATATTTATGTTGTGTAAAACATTTATGTTTTATCAGTTTTTTAAAGAGTATTCACACTTTTTTCTCATATCTCCACTCGCTAAGTTTAAAAAAAAACTAAATAAAAAAAATTACGATCAAAACATTCAGAATGCAAATTAAAAAAAAATGTAGTATTACATTCTTTTCACATTTTAAAACTTTATTTGAAAACCTTTTTCTTTAATTATTAATTCCCTTTATTTTACACATTTTTGTGATTTTAAATGAAAATTTACTCATGAATCCTACAATGTGTATTCAAGTCTTGTTTGTTTAACAAATTTATAAAATAGTAAAAGAGAAAATTATTTTTAAAAATATGGAAAAAATGCATATATTTGCACAAAAAGCATTTTTTTAGATCTCTGAAATTTATGTATGAAATTATAAATCATAAATGTACTGAAATGACGGAACTGAAGTGTGTTGAAGGTTTGAAGCTGGAAAGAATCAAATCCAAGGATTGTCCTCGGAGCTCTTCAGTTTCCGGAATCTGGGCTCCGTCTTCTTTGTGACCTGCTGCCCCACGGAGCCATTGGGGGGGCAGAAATGCATGGTGGTGGGTGTCTGGAGAGTCTGGGCGCAAGAGGAGGGGTGAGTCCACGGGGTGAGGAAGGGGTGGATTAGTTCTACTTGGTCGGCCATGACCCCCCACCCCCCACCCCTCCCTTTGTCCCTGCTGTCAGCGGTGGAAACGCTCCACCAATCACACACTGGCTTCAACAATAGCTGCCATCATTCCCAGAATTCCCTGAGAAGACGGAGCGACTCTCCCCCTCGTTTGACCTCGAGCTGGATTTCGAATCATTTGGTTTTTTAAAACTTATTTTTAACTTTTTAAGAAAAAAATATTCTCCATTACATTGTAAAATACTCCTCATTTATCAATTTTATATTTAATTATTTGTTCAATTTGTAGCTATTTGAAGTATTTTCCCAATACAGTCTTAGAAAGGCGTCACTTATTTTTCCTATTTGGTATTTAATCTTCAAAAAACATTCAAAACCCCAAAACAAATTTAACAATAAAAAACAAATTGATATCTTTTGTCTTAAGGAATTTAAATATTTTCTAGAATTAAAAATAATACTTACAACGCTAAATTTGTGGAAACCTTTTTCTTTAATTTCCACACACAGTGTGTACTGTAATGATTATACAATATGAATGAAGTATTTTAAATAAGGTCATCTGAATAAGAATGAAATACCAAAAAAAAGGAAATAAATAAGGAAAAGTAGAAACCAGCAAAAATCTGTAATCCAAAAAGTTCAATATATTTTTATTAGCATTTGATACATTTTAATCTGATGACTACATCATTAATACTTTAGGTAAACAGTAAAATTTTAGATTTTCTTTCTTTTTTTTTTACAAACTTAACCATAAAAAATTATCTTTTATAAATTAAACAATTCCACAATTTTCATGTAAAAAAATATTCCTATTTATTTTTTATTTAATATTATTATGTTTCACTTGTACAAACCAATTAGCAAAATATTACAGTTTAAAATATTCAAATTAATTTAAAAATAGAAAAAAAGCAAAAATGTACAAAAAACGTAATCTATTATTATGTATTATGTGTTGGTGCTGATGTTCTGAGGAGGTTTTGGTTCGGCTCCTGGACGGTGATTGTTGGATAGATGTAAAACTTTTAAAATTCAGTCCGATCAGAACCCAAACAGCAGATTTGTGGGTAAAGTGAATGCTGCAGCAGATCTGTTCAATGAAACAAAACTTCACCTCCACCTATGTGATGCTTCATATAAAAACAAATGCAGTCATTTATCCTCCTGAAAGCATCTGGAGGTATTTAATGTTCAGAAATTTGTTTTTTTTGTAAATAGATGCCTTCCTGGATCCTTTAAAGCTGAATTTATCACGCTAAGCCAAAATTTAAACCACAAAACCTTTTTTTTCAAAAAGCTGATGCTTCTTGTGGTGAAGCAGGGCGAGCCGCCTTTTGATTGTTTTCTTTTTTGAATCCTAATCAGCCAATGAGTCGTCTCCTTTGTGTCAAACATCCAGCTTCAAACACCTGCAAAATCTGCCAAAGCTCCGCCTTCTCAGCAGGTGAGGCTTTTCATCAGCAGGTGGATAATTAACACTCAGGCTTCACAAAGGACAGCCCTAGCCTCTATGGACCCCCCCACCCCGACCCACCAACCAGTGAACCACGACAGCACTCTGCTGCCAAGGTCAGGTGGTCCCACATTTTTGTGCCTTTTGTCTCCTGGCTGAACGGATCCTGGATCAGGTCTCATTATCCCGCTTTGATCCGGCCAGGCTGGGCCGGGTCCAGTCCGCTGGCCTGTTTGTGGAGAATGCATTTAGGGTACACGTGTCAGGGTTATTTTCTCTGATCTTCCCTGGATAAAAGAGGAGCGTGAAAGCTAAACATCTCTGAAAAGGAGGAAGATTAGGGCTCAGGCTCAGACCATGAGGAGATGAGTTCAGGTTGATGTGAGCTGCTGCTGAGGGGAGATGCTTCCTTGACACCCATGACTTTACAAACCACTTTTCCTTCATTGTTCTTCATTAGATGTGCTAATATGAGGAGAACTGCACAAAGCTGAATACATCTGCAGAGTCTGATGTGTGGAACAAGCTTTATCCTCATCATCAGTTTTCAGGTGATATTTGTACAAAAAAAAACATTTTTAATGTTTGAATTGTGAAATTTCAACAACAGCAGAACTGTTTTTGGTTGTCGTGAATCGTGTGTACACGGCAGGATTACTATTGATTGCAGCATCTTTCATTAGTGTCGGAATAAACTTTTAAAACTGTACTTTTAAAAGGTTTTCTTATTATGACTTTTTAATCAGAATTCAGTTGCCAAACCCAAAAATGTCAAGAAGTTTTAGCTTATCGCTAATTATAGCAAACTTCACAAAAATATTTCCTTCAATCAAAAACACTTAAATTTAGTATAATTTAAAAAAAAAAGCATCATAATGCTGCATTCACCGCATGCTCTGCAACTCGATCGCATTCAATGAAAAATCTATGTAATCGCCTGTGTATGTGCAGTTTTCAGGCTTCTACATTCAAAACTTTTGTGTTCACGCAAAGCTACGCAAACGTCTACGACTGATTTTGGCTTTAATTACAAAACGAGGTTGAACTTCGACCTATCAGGGACTTAGATTTGGGAGTGATGAATGGAAGACATCCCTTTTAATTCATGTGTCAATCAGGCTACCTGGTGTGATGGATTTATTAATCCATCACACCTTATAAGTCGGATGTAGGTGAAGCTAGCGTCCGGTTGTTAGCTTCCATTTTGACGTTAAAGGGAAAATCTTCATCATAAAGTTCAAACTACGCACTTTACGGATAATGTAGATTAAATCAAAGAAAGAGCCTGATTTGTGGAAACTTGGAAAAGGGACATTTGAGAATCATACAGCACGGTTGAAGGCGGGCGTTTAATGTTCCTTTGTGTAGAAACAAATACCCAATGAATAAGGATTTATTTAGAGACAAAATATGGTTATTTACCCTGAAAGATAATCTGAGCCTGATATGAGTGTAAAAATGGTATTCTATGGGGGAAAAAAAACAAATCATGTTATGTTTCCTTTATGGAATTTGATCAAATCAGACATGACTTATACAAATCACCAACTTCGTTTCATTGAATGTTTATAATCTGTATAAAAAAGATCTATTGATATATATATTTTTAGAACTTTTTGGATATTTAAACTAACTTTCTTGTAGTAACATTTTATTTTGAAAACAGGTTTTTAGAAACCAGAAGCTTAAAAAGGTCAACATCAGACTGGTGTGTGAAAATATTGTCTAATTCAAACTGGTCTGTGACCTGAAAAAGGTTGGGGACCCTGGATGTAGAGCCCTGAGACTGACTTAAAAACATGTGTAGTGATGCATGAACGTGAGAGTTTAAATGTGGAAATCTGTAACGTAGATTCATGCACTTTTACATAGACTCTTAGTGGTGGTGGTGACTTGTATGTACGTTTTTGAGCCTGGTGTGAACATGGCATAATGGTTTCAAGAAATAACTTTATTGAGACAGTTTATTGTTACGGTGGAAGTAATGGCCTCATTACGATTCTATTTTTGCCTTTTTTTTGTTTTTCTTTGCTCATTCATCATACGCTGTAGCAGCTGGTAAACATTTTATCTTGGTTGGTTCCACTCAGTTGGGTTACTTGTCATCTCTACAGACAATTTGGTTTTTCTTTCTTGCTTCAAACGAGGTGAAGGATGATGATCCGCTGCATCTGCCTCCATCTGGTACATCTGTTTTCAAATACTGGGTTTCTAGAGTCCACTCCTTGGAGCTCCTGGTTGGTGTTGAAGATGTGCGGACAGAAGCTCACCCGTGGCTCCGGCTGTTTGAGCGAGTTCAGCAGAAATGCTCCCAGTCAGCATGGAGCAGTGCAGATGGCAGCTGGTGAACAGAGGCTCTGATGACAAGAGGACGCACACACTCCCACCTGCCTCAGCGTGTGTGTTTCGGTGTGGGTCTTTGCTCAACAGTTGCCAACCACACACACACTCACACTCCTGATCTGGAGCTCGTGTTGCAAACAGCAGCAGCTCTGACAGATGTTAGCTCGCTCAGCTTCATGTTCCAGCAACAAACTACAGTCAACATGCTGCTGCGGGTGGTGAGAACTCTGCCACAAAGAAAAGCTGTGATGGGACGGCTAGTGGAGCTGCTGTCATGAAGGGGATTTCATCACAGGGGGACCATCAGAGACCACCGGAAATGCAACAGAACCTTTAAATGTGTTCCACAGTCAAATGCATATATATAATATGGAAATCACAATAAAATCCCTTGGCGCAAAAATATCACAATTAAGAAGCAAAACAAATGAAAAATAAAACAACTTAACATTTTCAAACAAAAAAAATTCTGAAACCAAAACACAATTCCAAATAGAGATGGAATAAAAATTAAATGTTTCAGAAAACAAAAGTAATTTTCAATAATCAAATTAAATAACAAGAGACATCGCCGGTCCCATCGTATCGGACATCACTGATTTGATGATGATGATGCTTATCCATTATTTCATCTGAAAATTATGCGACATGAAGCAATACTGGATATTCCCTGTACCAATAATGAAACTTTGATTTATATCTGGACACTGAAGACGCATTTGAAAAAATTAAAACCTCAAAACTCATCATTCAATCAGCAATGTCCCATAGTACCTACCATTTCTCTTTTTTAATTGTGTTTTGGTTTTGCCATTTAAATTCTATTTTTGTTTTATTTCTGTTTTTCTAAACATTTCATTTTTATGTTTAATTTATCTGGAAATTTGTTTTGATATCTTCAATGTAATACTTTTTTATTATTGTTTTGCTTTTTAAATTGTTGTTATGATCTTTAATATTGCATTTTCTGCGTTGAGGGATTTGTTGGTGTGATTTACACTTAAGGGGCCACCGTACTTTACACCATCAGTAATAGACTAATCCAAAGTCACTTTTTGGGCTTTGTGGTTGTTATCTTGGCCAGATGTGATGTCCTATTTTTGAGAATAGGTGAGACTAAAACATCTGTCAATTGTTGGAACGGTTTATCATTATTTCAACACATTCCCAACATGCATTCCAAACAGGAAATACCTGTTGGTCCCAAAAAGCTCAAATCAATTTCTATTATAGAGAAATAAATATTAATCAGTCATAAAAACATTCTTGGTCTGCTACCTGCCCCCTTTTTTTTAACATTTTCATGATAATCTTTTTTTCATATATTTTCTTTATTGTAATTTATTCAAGTTATAATTTCACCAATTAGATGCCTCAATAAAAGTTGCCGGTTTCATGTTGCACGTTCAAAACATTTGACAGATTCTCCCAAGCTTCCGTTCAAGTGGTAATCATGTGGACTTCCAACAAGCTCACTCCAGAGGTTGTCATAGAAACTCAGACCAACTCGGACCAATCACTGCTTACTGACGCTGTCTGGTCCCAACATGTCAGAATTGCAAAAAAAATTGAATGGATTGATGATGTAATGATGCAACACCATAGGTAGTACATAGAGAGAACTGGACTGATCATCCCCTCCCCCCTCACGTCCCAAATAGGAAGTACCTGCTGGTCCCAGAAAGCCAAAATCTCACAGACTTCTATTGAATAATAAACAGCTATTATTCAGTCATTCTGTTTGTCAGAATAACCATTCTTGTTCTGATGTCTCTTTTTGGCATTTTCTTGTGAAAAATATTTTTTTCCATAATATATAAATATATAAATATAATTCAAGTTAAGAACTAGCCAATCAGATGCCTCAATAAGAGTATGTGGTGCCCGCTGGCTCCACCTCAAACGTCTGAACCGTTTGACAGATTCTCTGACCAATCACTGCTCGCTAACGTTGTCTGGTCATCTGGCGTCTGAATTGACTTTATTTCATTGGAACCGGATTTAACAGCCTTGTTTTGTCCATCTGCATTCATGTCAATGTGTCACACTCACTTTGTCCAATTCTCTTATACAGTCGATGCTCCAACCACATACTATTTTGAGCAACATTTTTGATTAAAAGTATAAAATATAAATGTTTATAAACATCCCTCTCTGTAAAGTCTTGAATCTTAAATTTGAAAGAATGGCAATAAGTGACAAAGTGTTAAAATATGAACACTTTTCTTTAATTTACTTGTCATCACGAATACATTTTGATTTAACAGATTTGACTTTAAATCAGTTGGTCAATTACGCCGCGGAAAACAAGATGAGCTGTTATTGTGAATGTGTGTCTCTGATGATTTCAGCCGCTTAACGAGGCCATGAGTGATGCAGATTTATGTGATTGGTTGATTTGTTTAGTGAACTAAAAACAAGGCGCTAATTATCCCACTGTATGTTGGTGTGTATGTATGTGTGTGCATGTGTGCGCGCCATGGGATGACATGTGTTTCTGTTTCTCTTTATGAGGCTTCAGAGAATTCTTCCTGATGAGTCTCATGGTGGTTTGGTGTCTGAGCAGCTGCTGCTGCACTTCCACTGGATTTCTCCAACACTGAATGAAGTCAATTGTCTTTTTGTTTGTTTTTATTTTTTATTTGCACATTTCGGATGAAAAAAACCCTTAAGCAGAAGTCAATTAAACACATCAGTGGTTTGCATTTGGCTCTGCAGGTGTAAATGTAGAAATGAATGTGGGAGGCAGACCTCCCCCTGGGGACAAAGACGTCAGCCGTCAAGATTTTATTGTTAAGATCAACATGACACTTGGCAGCATAACTCATTAAACAAATTAATTGTTAGTAAATGTGCATGTAAAGCTGATTACATTTGTGTTTAGTCCTGTGGCTGGAGCTTTTATCTATAAATACACAAACAAAACAAGCAAAAACTAAGAGTGAGTCAACACATTATCAGGTAAGCTTATAAGAAAACATCATTAAATGGCTTTTACTGTATCTCATTTGAAGAATAATTGTCAGAGGTCAACAGGTGACCCCTTCCCCTTCCTCCTGGGGAGTGGGGAGCCTGTGGCCCGCCACTGTATTTTATATGTCACGAATTAATTAACTTTTTAAACAGCATTTTCCACATTTTTCAGGAGTGTCTGCTCCTGATTCACAACAATTTGAATAAGGAAATATTCAGAAATGCAATTTTGAGCTTAATTTTTTTTAAAAATATGTCCAAAAAATGCCACAAGAATACGTTAAAAACACCAAACACCATTTTCATTGGAGTGGGTCTTGTTCAGTCTGATGTCCTCTACTGTTTTATTTTGGTTTTAAAGAAAGATCTCTTTAAAGAACAAAAGTTTTAGCTGTTGTTTTTAAAATATCCTCAGAAGCTCTTTTTACAATTCAACAGTCGCCCTAAACCAGGTGAGAGGAACGTGATCTCAGATCTAGAGCCAAAGCCTTTTTCTGCTCCACTTCAACATCTCATGCTAAGTTTACAACGGGCTCAGAAACAAGTGTTCAAGCGACCACTTACAGTAGAAAGTCTTTATAAACACACATTTATGGAAGTTCTGGCTTCTGCGTACAAAACTTAGGCCTTTACTGGGTTCTATATGTACATTATACATGGCCATTGAATGCAAAAGTCAAACCAGTTGAACTTTGACCAATCAGGGACTCGTGTTTGGTAGTGATGTAATGAGTAGCGTCCTTTCACAGAGGAACCAACCGCTTGAAAGTTAATCATAATGGAGAAATCAATAATTGCTGTTTGTGCCCGGCTGGAATGAATAGAAATGTGAAAGAAATAGTTTCAGATTTTCAGGATTTACTGTGCTTAAAAATTTCACACCAACTCCTCCAACTGAGTATCGGGTAGAAACAGTCGAGGTGAACACCGCAAAAAACTGCATTCATAGTGTATTCTTAAATGTGCATCGCGTTGCTTTAAAGCTTCAACTACACAAAATGAAATGAGTAGAGCTGTCAGGCGATTAAAATTTTTAATCGCGATTAATCACATTTTGTCCAGAGTTAACTCGCGATTAATCGCAAATTCATATGTGGCCTTTTTTTAAGGAAAAAAATGTGTGGTTCGTGGAATTTAGAGTTCTACATTAATTATGAAAACAAGAATGGTAAAATTAATAGTTTTCATCAGAAATACATTATTTTGTAACATTGTATTGAGATAAACTTTCTTAACAATAAAAGGCTGTAACATAAAATGCCTAACAAAAGCCCAAGAGCAAGTGAAGGGCATTTTAAATTCAAAACTTCAATCAACGTTCAGTAAAATAAAACAAAAAACATCAAAAATAAAATTTCTATAACACTTTCATGTTCATTTTTTGTCAGGACCAAATCTTTTCCTCCTCTGCTGAACTGCAGTAATAAATGAATTAGAGATTTATCATTTCCAATTAACTTTTGTTTTTTAAAACATTAAAGACTGAGAAAAGCGGGATACTCTGTGGATAGTTTGACAGTCTGTTACTGCCGCCGCGTTCTCTGGCTGCAGCTCGATGCAGCGACGTGTCCAGCGGAGCTCACGATGAATATGCCTGCATATGCTGTGGTTGGATCACGCTTAAACCTCCAGAACATTTAAAATGTCCCCCGGTGCGCTTGCTGTTCGGAATATCGGGGTCCGCAGCTCTCGGGACGCGGCGCCGGACGCGAGCCGGTACCACCAGTCGTGGTACTGGACGCGAACCGGAGCCGGGTTAGAGTGCAGGAGCTCTCCAGGTCCTAGCGCCGGCCGGTTTTAGCTCGCAGCTCGGAGGTTGGAGAGCCGCCCGTGATCTAGTGAGAGCAGCCGGTGAGTTAAAGGGCGGGACGCCCGCGCGCCCGGTTGCGGTGTGGAAAGGCACGTATGAGAAAGTCCGCGATTAATGCGTCAAAAAAACTGTCGGCGTCAAGCACACGTCAGATTAATGCGTTTTTAACGCGACAAATCTGACAGCCCTAGAAACGAGCTCTGAAGACTCACTGCTGGTATCTCTACCAAAGCCACATTCTGGATTCAGTTTCAGTATGTGTTCAGTTACTCTATTACAGAGAGCATGCTGATTGAGAAAGAAGTGACTTTCCCTGTTAAGTAATCAAGTACTTTTGTAAATGTTATTACTCACTTATTAACTATTTGTTTTATTGCGGGAGCAATTAGTGAATGGACATTCAACTTTTTAAAGCAATGTGTGTTTTGGAGATTATCTGTGTTTATAACAGTGTGGACTGAAAATTAGGACATTCGGATGAATCTTCATTCACAACTTGAGCTTACCAAGTGAAGCACCCCTTCAATCTGTCTGGATTTTCCCTTATAAAATATTCAGATACCCCTTTTGTTTTTAATGCTAAAGATTTTTTTTATTATGTTTGTGCACATTTTTGGGACCAGGCTTAAATGAGAGGGGGCATAGGATACTATGGGGGGCATGGGTAGAAAAAAAAAGGGGGGTAAAGAAGTTTGTGAATGATTTCAAGAAACACATCAGACGTAGAATTTACAAACAAAAGAGGCAAGTAATGCAACAAACATAACTGTTGGTCAGGCCTGGAGTCAGAGGGTGGACTTAAGAATTTGATATTGTTGTACATTAAAGTTTCAGTAAATGGGCCTTAGAAATGTCTAAAAAAAAAAAAAAAAAGAGGAGCACAGAACACAAAAGCAGTAATGAAAGTACTGAAAAATACTTCAGCATCAGTGAGGCAAGTGCAGCCAAGCGCCACAGCGATGGGCATATTAGCTCCACCTCTCCACTCTATCGTTGGGTCCAGATGACCCTGGAGTTTACAAACTTAAGTGAGTGCACCTCAAAAATTATTCAGCGCAATATTTCTCTAGTAGGAACTACACTTTCTCAAGTCCATAGAACCTAAATAGGTGAGCATATTCAGATAAAAGTGATGCTGCATAGTGTTTCCCATGCAGGCACATAATGTTGGATTCTGGAGAAGAGTCCAGGGTACCAGTTCTTTTATCATCATGATGTGATTGTTCTGTGATGTGTTCTGACTAAAAGGTCCAGATAAGGTTTTAGCTGGGGTTCAGGTTTGGTCCCATGAGGGGATGAGGGATCTTTATGGTAACAAGGTTTTCTTTTCCTTTTTTTCTAACCTGCCGGGACCTGACAGGTTTGAACTGAGTGATGCATCATGGGAGAGGAAGCCATGGTCCAGAAGTTATCCCTGACAGCAGGGATCTGCACGTGCACACCCACATGCGCACCTCTGTCTTTGGGAAGACCTTAAGCTAATTCTGTCACAAACACGCCAACAGCATTTTGAAGATTTGTCCGGGACAAAGTGTCCTTACAGTGCTGATGCAATTTGTCCGTGCACGTGAGGCGCCGTGCACTCCCCTGTTGATTGACAGCTCTGACAGCCCGATTCTTGGTCACCACAGTGACCACGTCCCGCTCCGTTAGCTCGTCTCAAATGGACGAACTTGCCTGTCAGTCAAATGAACTTGCAGTCAGTTTCTCCTCCTTCACTCCTCCTATTCGAACTTCCCACTGCCTGTTTTCCTCTACATCTCTCCTTCATCAGCTCACTGCACATCACTGTTCATTGTTCCCATGGTGACAACAGTCAGAAGCCGATCGGTGTTGATGTGGCCGACTGAACGCGAACAAACAGCGACATAACAAAAAAAGGACAAAAAAAATAGTGACAAAGAGAAAGGAGGATCAATCTGGAAAACAAAATGATATCAGAAAAACGTAAAGAAGTAAAAAATAAGTAATTAATAAAAGAGAAGTCGACAAGATGTAAAGAAGGAAAGGAAAATGATTTTCTACACTTTCTACATGAAAACATTTCTGTTTCTAATTTTACTTTTGGTTGGTTTATTTATTTATTTTTCATGTGTTTGCTTTTATATTCAGTCTGTTTGGTTTAGTTTGGGGAAAAATCAGGGTTTGGATCCACCTCAAAGCTTCAAACCCGAGTTAGATTTAGACGAGGATCATTTCCATTTCATTACCACAGATCATCAAAAGAAGGCAAATCGATACAAACAAAAAAAATTTGTACTTAAAATTTTAGGAAAATGGAAGAATTTACCAAATGTAAGTCCCAGAAACAAGAAATCGCTCCATGACTCCAACTAAAAGACATCAGAACCAACAGTCAGAGGCTGCAAACATCAAATGGGGCTAAATGTAAAAATAAATGCATCTGGACTGAGATTGGACTGACTTCAAAAGTTAGGTCAGAGTTACCTTACAGGGAACTTCTGAAACGTTCCTGTAAAGCTTTCCATGTTATGTTTGGAGTGATCATGAAAAGAAACTGAACAGCGTTCCTTTAATGCTGCGTTCATGCCTTAAGTGATTTGGACGGAAAATTTGTTGCTTGACTTTTGTGCAAAAATGTGATCATAAACTTGATGCCCTAGACCAGGGGTGTCAAACTCAATCACACAAGAGGTCAAAATCCAAAACACACCTTGGGTCAAAGAGGATAAACATTTATTGAACACTCTAAAACTAAATTTTTAAAACTTTAAAACCGTAACTTTTTAAAATTATTATGAACTAGATAAATTGCATTACCTGCAAAAATGCTAGTGTAATTACTGTAAGTTGAATTTGGCCACTGAAGATGGTAGCTAAAATCCTTGAAGCCAGCTAAAATATCACCTTAATGCCAAACTACCCAAAAAAATAAAAAACGTATTCATCACCTTGATTCAAAATAGAAACCTATCATAAAGTTCAGGTCAAAAACCATCTGCTTCTCCCTGTTTTGGTTTTATACTTTACCTGCTGATTGCATCACTGAACATGTCACATGCCCAAAGCTGAGTCCCTGATTAGTTGATGCAATTTTTACTGATTTTTAAACTGCTTTAAATTGCACCACGAGACTTAAATTGTGCTGCTGGTGGACCGATGCACCTCGTCCGACGCTCACATCGCAGCCCAGTACCTCAGATTCCGTCTGTACATTCAGTGTGAACACAGTTTGATGCTACATTCACTGTAGACATGTGTTGCATGTTCAAGAACACGCTGGACACCAATACACTTTTACCCAGACTTTTCAATGAAAGTGGTCAATTGAAATCACGTTTCTGAACGTAGCAAAAGCGAAAATGAATTAAGTAATAAAAAATACAAAATTTTAAAAAAGTATTCAGAGAAGGCAGTGTGTGGAAAAAAGGACAACAAATTGGAAGGAAACCCACAAACCCACGAACACAAATGAGGAAAAAGGTGAACTCTGAAGGTAAACAGGATCATTAGAGTTGAAAAACGATAAAGTCCCTGCAGCAGCTCTCCGTTTTCCCTCTGATGAGTCGACAATAAACAAACTTGTTGAAGGTCACTGACTTAGCTGTTTGTTGTAACCTCCTCCTCCCCCCTCACCGGCAGTTTAACCTACAACCCCTCCTGCTCTTTCACCACCTGACGAGCTTTGAAGTGCTAACGAGCTGCTGGATTTTCCACAGAGAGAAAGAAAAAGAGGCCTTCGTCAAAGCCGCCGCAGGGCTGCGTTCAAAGTTGATCTGCAAGGTGATTCCTCTCTATTTATCTAGTAATTTTGGGGGTTGGTGTTAATCAGATTATTCAGTAACGGTATTGATGAAGATCGTGACCTCAAGAAGTGTCTTCAGCTGTATGTTTTTCATCAGATGCGATGAAGCGTTTGTAGATTTCTGCCCCTGAGTCACCCACATCTGCAGCATCGTTTGCCTCATGAGTGCCTTTGATAAACACTGTTGACCGGGGATGAGTCTGGCTGCCAAAGATCCACCATACAATCACCTATAATAACTCACTCTGTATTTGACTTGACCCAGAACTGGCCCACACCACATCTGCCACAAACCAAGCTAGTTCAGGGCCTTTAGGCCAGGTTTGGCCCACGTAACCTTTGAAAGGCTGTAACAGACCCATGGTTAGCCCAGATTAGAACCAGATCAGATCCTCATGGGCCGGCTTTAGACTTGTCATTGAGGGAAACCGTATTTCTCATGATTCTATGGTGCTGAAAACAGCTAAATGCTTGCAGTCGCCATTGATCTTAAAAAGTTTACCCACTGTTAAAGGAACCTGAACTACCTGATACTATCACACATCACAATAGTTGTAACTAAAGGACCTGCTAAGATAAAACATCTTCTGAATTTACCTTTTATCGTCCTATTACTCTAGAAACTGAAATCTGTAGTGCCACAATCCTGGTTTAAAAAAACTTTACTAGAATGCTAAAGAAATGACATGAAATATTAATATTTTTTCCATCATTATTAGATTACTGTTACAAAGCTTGGTTTATTTTGAATAAAAAAAACACTTGTTATTTTCTATTCAGTTATTATAGTATTCAACAGTTTTTATGATATCTTTGATTCAATAAAATATTCACTACTGCATTTTCAGAGAGAAATCTATCCAATCACATGCACCATCCTACCATATACTTTTTATTAAAAATCTATAAAATCCTTTTACAGTCACAAAAACAAAAAAATATGGGGCAATTAATTTGTTCCTTTAAAGAATACTAAAACATATTAAGACACTTTCATAAATAAAAATAAAAAAACATTAAAACATCTTAGTTTTTTTTTGTAAAAATACACTTTTTACATCAAAAATGTGTATATTTGCATTAAATTGTAATTATTTGGTTTCTTTGAAGAATATCCAACATAATGTATTTCCATTAATAGGAATTAAATGATAAAAAACATTAAAACGTTTTCTAAGTATATATTTGATGAAAAATTTGACTTTCTTTTGCATAGGAATCCATATAAAAATACTCCCTTCTGGGTCTCCAGTTGTAATTTGAAGAATTGCAATTCCTTAGGATTTCTTTGGGTCCATTACGTTTTTGACGTTTGCTTTCTCCCATCCCTTTGGATTATTGAAAGCAATAATATGCAGATGACACTGATGTTTGGAATACTTTTACTCCAGAATAATTAACAATTAAATACACATTTAAATCAATATTTATCCAAACAAATAATCCACTGTGGATATTTTGTGGCCATTGTTGAAGTTCTGATTCTGTCTTTGTTATTTACTAACTATTATTATGGTTGAGTTTCGGTAATTAGGTCATTGCTTCTCTGTACTTTAAAATGGATCTAGCTCGCCGTTTTATTGGATTGTCTTATGTTAGAAAACAGCACCACAGGGGTAGCTTTCAGATTCTGCTGCAGCTTTTAAACTGTTCTGAAATTTCTAAAATCAGATCAAATATTTTTATATGAATTTATTCATCTTGACTAGAAGTTGTAAATTAGATTTCATCAACAAGATTTGAGACACATAAGCTATGGATGGTGAAATGTTTAGCTCTGCCGTTGATGAGAGCCCAGAGTCAGTTAAAATCCTGAGGTTTGTAACTTGAATTTTGTCCTCATACTTTAATTGTGTCATTCTTTCCGGCTTGTCTCCAAACACAGAGACATCTGTCTTGCATTTGTTAAACTGAAAGAAGTTTAACTGCATTCAGGAGATTATCTTCTTTAAGCAGGAAAGTTTCAAATGTACTTTACTTTATTAGGAATGGAGCTGAGAAGATTCTGCCAAACAAGGATAGAAAGGATTATTGTGCATGATCTGACCCAGAGACAACATGTACCCCAATATAATTCACATTACATGCAGATCCTTTCAAAGTTATCATTAGAGAGAAACCTGTTGACACGGTTTAAAGATGTTCATGCCAGACAGCAGTGGATGCAGTTATTGTTTTCCCAGTTTCTCCAATTTGTTTGTTTGCTCAAAGTCTGGTAAAGGTGACACATTTAACCCCAAACACAATGCACATAAGTATGTACATACAGTAAGTACGCACTGATTTTAATACCCCACCAAAATGGATAATCTGTACAACTGGAAACCAATGAAAATATCTGCCAATTGGCAAAAATGATTTCAGCCAACAAGTAGAGGCTGTGTGTCTTTTTATGACTCAACATCTTGTAGACATGAGTCACCTTAGTGAATGATACACTGTAAGAAGTGAAACATTGCATCAATTAAAAATAGCTCTGTATTACATTTAAAAATGTTAGTTTTTATCAAATTATTTTTCAAAGTTGAATTAACCATCAAATCAGAATTTTAATTTGATGAAAACTAATAATCTTAAATGTAACAAATTACTAAATTAAAAAAAATCGATTTAATGTTTCAATTTTTTCCGTGTAGTTCTGGAGGCTGATTTAACCCTGTACATTAAAGAACTGACAGAATTTTTCTTCTTTTTTTTTTAGAATTAAGATGATTTTCCAACCCTTTGTTTCAATCTGCCTAAAAGATTTTGCTTCATCATTTATTTGATAAGAATTAGATAGTATCATTTATGATTCGTTGGGTTATTTGGTAAGTTTTAGTATTAGTTTAAGTGCAAAAAATTTCAACATGAGTGTTCTGGAAAAAACATCCTATGTCACAGATTGAATCCACACATGGTCTAACTGTGTTTTAAATAATTAATTGAAGCATTCTTTCAATTAAAGAAAGAAATTATTAAAAATTAAATAACAATAGATGAGTTATTTTTACCGTAAAGTTTTGAAAATGAACACAACTTTTTTCCCCCCAAAAGTATTTTTGAGATTTCATGCTAGCAGCCATTTTGAAGTGAGCACTAAAAGCTCTTCTACTGCCTCTAGTGGAATGATGGTGAACTACAGGGCAGAAAACAGTATATACAAAGGGTTTTAAGGAAAGTTTTGATTATTATGAGATACAGGTCTCAGAAATACCAATATGACACAAATAGTTATGTAGGGTCAACGAGTTGATTTGACTAAATGCACTTTTCTGCGCAGATACATATGTATGAAAGAGAGAACGTGAGAACATTCGGGATTCCCTCCCCACTTACGGTCCCCATCTTCAAATCTTCCCTCTGTCGTCTGTGTAAATCCTTGTTTTGCATCGTGTTACTGGGATTACAGCAGCCTGTCGCTTTTAGCTCTGAGGACCAACAGGAGCAGCAGGAAGCCGAGGAGAGCGGGAGAAGGGAGGAGAGGAGAGGTCAGAGGGAGACCAAAGAATCATTAAAACAAACCAGACTTCTTTTCTTTTCCAGCTTTAGCGTCAATTTGAATTGAAGCGTTTTTATGTAATACCAATCTGATTCTGTATGTGATCTCATAAGCCTTTTTCTGAATCTTTCCACTGATTTTTGCCTTAAATTTGCCTCAGAAAACATGTCTGTTGTAAATCAGAAGCAGGCAAATGTTCCATTCATCACTTTGAAGTAGTTTTAGAAAACATTTTAAAGTGATTGGATTAAAATGCATTTGTTTTTGGCATCACTTGATTCCTGCAGCTTTATTTAATGGATATTTCTTTTTTTTTCTAAAATAAACCTTTAATGTATCATTTGATTTCTGCTGGGTTTGTTTTTTCTGTGTTTTTGTTCAGTGATCCAACAGGAAATGTTGGCATAAAATCCAGTATTTCAATTCATCTATTGCAGTTAAAGAGGTCTTGAAAAAAGTCAAACCATTTTCTCTCAATTAGTCTTTTTCTCAGATTGTAGAAGGAGCCAGGAAGTAGTGTGAGCGCTTGTCTTGTGCCTGGTGGCATGTCCAAACTGTTTATCAGGGTGAGGACAGAGAGGTGGTGCTGAGGGGGGTGAGAGAAAGATGGAGGTGATGGAGGCACGAGGGTCAAGTTTCACCGTCTCATGTATCTCAGCATAAACTCTGTGAAATGAATCTAAACTGTTGGCGTCTGTAAGCTGATTTCAGAGGAGGGGAGGGGGTTGTAATTCCAGGATTTTCTACCGCACAAGTGTGAAGTGTAATGGCAGCCGGCCGCGCTGGCCGAGAGCCAGCGCCGGGCCGTAGTTAATAGAAGTGATAAAGAGGCTGCCAGCTGGCAGGAAAACCTTCTGGTCCTTCTCTGCGAGGCCTGATAGCCCCGAAATCCTCTGGAGAGCCGCGCAGGGGAGTGGCAGGGGGCCTGGGAGAGGATGCAGATCCACGTTCAGAAGTTTTCCAGGGTCTTGTGGAGTTTTCCGGTATGTTCTCCTCTGTTTTGTCATGAACTTGAGACCGAGCTCAGAAGCTTGTCCGTGCCTATTTTTACTGTAATATTTCTTTTGTTTTGTTTGGAAAACAAAAAAACATTATCGCGGAGGGCCATGATGGTAGAGCGGTCGACCTCTGATTGGAGTTGCTGGTTTGATTCCCACCCTGTGTCAAAGTGTCCTTGGGCGACTCACTATAGGTTTTGCCAGTGTTCGGCATCAGTGTGTGAATGGGACTGTGCCTTTTACCATTGCCTCAGAATCAAATCAAAAATGAAAATTTAACTAATATGTATCCTCTAAAAATTCTCATAATTTTGCCAACTTTGACACACATCTCAGTCCTGGAGGTTGCGACAGGATCTATGACTCCGCCTCTTTCAAAAGGTCTCCATGACCACATAAAACTGAACATTTGCTTATATCCATAAAATATGACCAGTATGTTTGTTATATGTCTGCCACGGATTCGGTGTACCAGTTTGTGCAGCTTCTTGTAAACACACAGCCACCTAAAGAACTCACATGCTCCCTTTTGTTTGATTATGTGTATAGGTACAGGTGTGTGTCCAGTGTTGTGTGTACAATTTAACCAAACTTAAAACTTTTTCTGGCGAAAATGTTATTTTTAGAGTAATTTATCTTCCTTTTTCAGGCTTTTAACTCCATATTTTTGGAGAGTTGGATAAAAACACAGGAATATTTGTGCCTTTTAGCTGTTTTAACAGAAACTTTTCTCAACAACCCTCATCTTCATTTTTAATTATTCATCTAAAAAGCCTGATTGACAAATCCAAAGATAATGCTGGACCAGGCAGGGTCCTGGGGCCAACAAGGAGCAATGGGGGCTATCTGACCCACATGACAGCGGGGATGAGGGGGGAGTTCTTGAGTCTGAGTGTGTGTGTAAGAATTTGACAGGCTTCACCTCTCAGATCAGAAAACACAAAGCAGCGGCAGCAGCTCTGCATTGTTGATATTGTTTCAGACTGAGGGGAGAGGCCGATGGGAGGAGGGGCAGGGTCAACAATAGAGGTGGTGCAAAAGGATGGAGGGATTTTTTTTGGATAAGTCCAGCCCCTCCTGCGACAAAGGAAAAGCCTCCGTGAGGTTCACATGTCAAACTTTAACCTGAACCTTACCTCAAGTGGTGAGGCATTCTGGGTAATCCTCCAGTCCTCAGTCTTCTTTGCCTCCAAAAACTCATTGTATTGCAGAGCCCTAGACACGACATTAAGAAATTATACATATGTAATACCTCAAATTAATGATTGGTAATATTTTGTGCAAACAAATTAGCATTTTTCTGTACAAATGTGCATTTTGTGGGTACAAATTGTATTTTATATGTACATATTAGCATCTTGTGTGTACACATTAGTATTTTATGGGTACAAATGAGTATTTAATGTGCACAAGCTAAGATTTTGTTCACAAAAATTTGTATTTTGTGTGCGCAAATCAGTGTTTTGAGCATATAAATGAGTATTTTGTGGGTACAAATTCGTACTCCATGTGCACAAATTAGCATTCTGTGTGTACAATTTTGTATTTTATGAAATTATTATCTTGTGCTCATAAATTAGAAATTTTGTAAATACAAATTAGTCACCCATTTCATGTGGACAAGTTAGCATTTTGTAGGAATAAATTGGTAGCCTATTTTAAGAACACAACTGAGCACTTTGAGCACACAAATTCAAACCTACCTACATACAAAAAAATGTATTTTATTGACACAAATTAGCATTTTGTTGGTATCAATTTGTAGCCTATTTTATTTGCACAAATTAGCCTTGTGTGTCCACAGAATTATCTATCTAGTTGGTATAAATTTTCATTTAATGTCCACAAATCAGTGTTTTGTGCGTACACCTTTATATTTTTTGGGTAAAAATTTGTGCTTTATGTGCACAAAATCGCATTTCGTGGTGACAAATCTGTAGCCTATTTTTGTGCACAAATTTGTATTTTGTGGACACAAATTAATATGATGTAGTAGTATTAAGTAGGAACTGATGATGCTAAAATACAAATTTGTCCACCCAAATTGCTAATTTTGACAAACAAAATGTTATTTTATGGCCATAATATGCTAAAAAATGCTAATATGTGGCCACAAAATGATAACTTGTGTGCATAGAATACTAAATTGTTTCCACAAAAGGCTAATTTGTGGCCACAAGTGATTCATTTGAGTAAACAGTTTACATATTTTTTAATGTCATGTCCAGTGCTCCGTAGACCATCAAGTAAATCAGAGAATTTGAATTTTAAACCAACGTTTAACCAGCAGCAACACATTGAGGCTGTAATAACAGAACTAAATGTCATCAACAACAACATTCACTCAATCCTGGGTCACACATGAGGGGTTGGTCCTCACAACTGCATAGAACATACACCAAGGCAGAGGCCTGGAATAAAGTCTGTCATGGGTCGCTGTGGAAACCACAGGAAAGAAGTTGGAGTGTTACAGGGAACATGTGGCCGCTGCGTGGAACATGTTTCGCTAACATGATCTGACATTTTCTGAATATTACAGCGCTCTGGAATCTTGCAGCACGGCTCAGCCCGTCAGAACCAAGGTCCTGCTGCGGCCTCACTGCAAACACAGCCACTGCAACATGACACTAAGTAGGGTTCACAAATGCTGATTTTTTTTTTTGTAGCATTCAGGAAAACTTTTATTTGCTTCTGTTGTTTATTGCTGTGTAGGAAATTGTGTCGCCCCCTGCTGTACAGACACTCAAATAGCCAACAGTAATACAGTTCTCAGAATTATTACTTAACACATATATGGAGACAATGGCAATAACGTGTCTTTCTGTGGCATAACACTTACAAACTGATTAAAAAAACAAGCTCTAGGTACAGAAATGACACATTAAATGATATATACTGGTAATAATAATAATAAAAATACTCTGTTGCCCAGTAAACCAAGAAAAATCAGGACAATAAAATCAAGAAATGCTTTCAAGCAATAGTAATAAAAGAGCACATGGACTACTAACTCTACAGCCTTTGAAAAGGATCCTAAGGTGTTCCCAGGCCAACCCAATGATATAATCTGTCCCATGAGCACATAACCTTTTCCCACTGGAGCGTTTATGAAAACCTTTAACTAGAGTAGAGCAGATCCTGTGATTCTCCTTTGGTCTTTTCAGGGGAGAAGAACCCCATTTCAATTCAGTATGGCAGTCTTTATGTTTTCCCTAAAGCTTGTTTTGTCGATGGTTTTACATAAAACAAACACTTAGAGCCTAAATAGAGCCTCAGCTCTATTAAGACAGTTGTATACATTGTTGATTAAATCACCAAACGCACAAAAAAACTTAAAATCAGCCTCTCATAAAAACATTTAGCTCTATTAGTGATTTCTGTCAGGATGGGACAGAATAACCAGCATCATGTCTAATGATGCACTCACACCGGAGCATCATGGGAGCACACAAAGTCAGACATGTCTTATGTTATGTGTGAAGACTGAATTTAAAGCAAAGTAAACATGAAGGAGTTTTCCATTAATGACATCTTTCATTTTCCAAACTAAAACCGCTTTTCTGTTGGTTTTTATTGTCGAAATTCAGAACTTCAAAGTTCCATCTTTGTTCAGTTTTATTTACTTTATGAATTCAAAACTGAAAATATCAGTTTTGAAATGGAAATTTGAAAAATAAATCAATATCTGATGAAATTTTCAATTCTTGAACTTCCAAAATTAATTTTGCAGTGAATCAAAATTCAATCTGAAGCTACGCTCACACCACCCTCAGCAAGGCGCGTTCAAGCGGCCATTTTCAATGAAAAGTTTATGTACACTTTTTGTGTACATATTTTGGGTTCCTGCGTTCAAGTCTTGCCTTTATGCATATCTGGGCACATTTTTAAGACTTCTATCCAAGTTTACAAGTCACTTTTTGGCTCTGCATACAAAGCATGCAGCTGTTGAACACATGTTGTGAGTTAAACCAAGTTGAACTTTGACCAATCAGGAACTTGGATTTACTCTTTAATTCACCGAAGCTTAAAAAATGAATCACGAGGGGGGTTAATAATAATTCCAGTTGTTTCTGTGAAGAATTATATGATACCAAGTCTTTCATATATCGGAATAGAGCTTTGAAAGAAAAAGTGAGATTTGCACTGCTTTCATATTTTACACCAAGCCTCTTCCAACTTTAGATGGCAGATATGCGGTAGTAAACAGTAGAAAAAGAAGAGGAAGCCCCTCCCTGATTGTCCAGTGTGAAAACCACAGGCGTTCAAGAACTCACGTTTTCCTTGTTCTTGGCTCATATTTGTATTCAGCTTTAGACACTTAAAGAATTCAATTAATACAGTTTTGATACTTAATAGTAAGAAGGCAATGGCCTACATCCTCAACTGGCAAAAGAAAATGTCAGCACACTTGTAGGTCCCGTATTAGGTTTTTTTGGCAGAAGACCCAGAAGTCTTTAGTTCATGAGACCAACACGGTCTTTGTAAGTCGGCCAAAGCCCAATCCCTTGCTGACTAAACTATAAACCCTGCAGGCATGTGGCTGCACCTGGAAATTTGTCAGTGGCAACAGGCAGGAAGCTCCAAACGTTAGCTTAGATGAATGAGGTAACTCTGAGGACTGTGATTAATTCTCATTTGTCAACCAAAACTTTTATTAACAAGTTTCAGAACTTCTCTCTGAACTGGCTCTCAGTTGGACATGTTGCTCTGTTGTACTCAGGATGTAATCAGCTCCATTTAGCTTATTAAACAATGGAGTAAATCTTGGGTCTGAATGAACCTGTTTTATCTCATCTGTGGTCTTGATAGGGGCGGTGCTGTAAGGGAAAACAGAGCTTTCTCTTTACACAAACCCCAAAAAACTGTGTTTGGTCGCTCGGATCAGGTTTTAGACACCACATCAGATAGTTTTGTCTTCCAGCTTGTATCTTCTTGTCTGGACCAGAACAGAACACTGTGAGCATTGTAGCTGAGCCTGTAAGGACAGAGTCACATTACGTTTACACAGAGGAGCACAATGGACCGCAGCGTATCTCCAGAGGGCATCTACCATGTGACTGACGGACAGAAATAATAAAGCTGCTGTATTCTGTTCCTGTGGGAAAATCCTACACCATCATCAGGTCTAATTTAATAACAGTTAGCATGATGTTATACAACTGGATTACTGCACAAAGCGATGACTGACAAATCCTGAAGAAGCAAAACACATTACGGCTTTTTCACTCTTGGAGAGTATTTTAGTAATTCTTCTTAAAGGAAATCTGGTAACATTTAAGCAAGTTTTTCTTCCTTATATTATTATTATTAAAATCTTTTTTTTTTTTTTGGAGTTTAGACTTTTTATTAGCATTTTTTTGAAGGAATTTTGGTTTACTTTGTTACTTTGTTACAAATATAAGAATTAAAAATGTACAAAAATACAAATACACATTTTCTCATGATGGAGGACATATATAAACTTATATTAAACTCTGTGTTTGGGAACACAAACTAGGATAAAGTATTAGGGCAAAGAAATAAAAAAAAGTTCATATTATGAAAATAAAGTTGTAAATTTACGACAATTAAAGTAATACATTTCTAACTTTAAATCACGTAAGTTTACGATAAAAAAGTCATTCATTTAGCCCAGAGGTCACCAACACCAGGTTGACCCCAACGACCACACAAGTTGCCCGCAGGTCTCCTAAAAATAGCACAACTCACTTGTGAACCATGTCTAAAATTAAATTTTATTGTGTTTCTATTTGTTTTAAATTACACTTTCATTTACATAAATTTAAAAATTGAAATGTCTTTAAAATATGTTCATGATACATGAACTTTAGATAAGTTTAGGTGACCTTTGACCTACTCCAGTTCAAAGATCATTAATTGTGTTGAAAATGCTCCAGATTTGGTCATTAGTTCAAAATGTGACAAGATTTGTTTAAAAATGTGTCAGTTGATTTTTCTTTAACATTGCATAATTGATTAACATGGAATAACATGGTGAAAATGGAACATTTTCCCATGAAATGTAAGTAATCATCTGAAAATGTAACAATTACTGAGAAAGTGGGGAATATTGATTTTGTTTCTTAGCTTGTTGTCATTGCTGATAACTATGGTGAGAAATCAATGTCTTCACATAGATGAGTATCATTATTTATTCATTATTAATAATGTATAACTAAAGGCAAAGCAAGCAAACTCAGTACCCATGAAGTAGCTCTCAGTTTCAAAAAGGTTGGTGTCCTCTGATGTAGCCTACTTTTAAAGTCTTAAATATGCAACTTTATTATTATAACCGAAGTGTTATGATTTTTTATCTCGTAAATTAAAAACTTTAAAGTCGTAATTAATAATACTCCATTGTAACAAATAAAAAAATAAGCCAACCCAAAAGAAAGGATCTTGATATACAATTTTGATTCTGTTTTGCTATATTTCAACTACTTTGCTGTCGTACATCTAATTTATAAAATATTTTTAACCAAGACTTTGCGGTTTGTGTATAGTGCACAAAAAAAAAAAGATAGTAAATGAGTTTACCGCTTTGCATGGAAGGAATTATTAGCATGCTAAAGCTTGTTTGTTATCTTAGTTTTCTAGGAATCAGAAATCATGAACTCAATTTTGTAATTAATGTCTTCATCTGCTAACCCGAAACATTTTAGAAATGTTTTATTAATATTGGCTACTTTAGTTTTGACAAAAAGGCTACTCTGTTGGCTAATCATTGTAAAGTGGATTTTGCATGTAATGTTTGTATGCTGGCAAAAGTAGTTTTATTTTTTTGTATTTTTTTTTAAAGAAAAGGGGGAAATATGTTTGAAAAAGTTTTGCTGGATTCGTAAAAGCTAACCAAAGTTCCTACACACTTCCGTAGTGGTGCGAATATATCTACTCAAGTAAGACATCAAAAAGTCACACAAACGTCCACAAATGTGTTCAAAATAAAGATGTTAGAGGAAGTTTAATGTAAGAAAAGCGTTGCAAATGACTGGAGAGAGCTAAACTGCTGTGTTTCTGTGAAGATCCATTTTTACAGCTCTTGAACTTAAGGAAACTCACGCTTGTGTATTATAACTTCCAGATTTGTCTGTTTGCCAGCTTTGTCCAGACATGTGGAACATTGTTATAGAAAACAGATGCATGACAGGAATGGTTTGCTAGTGCTGCCTTTGCAAACATGGCAGTCGTACTTGAAGGACAAATGTGTACAAAAATGAAATAACAGCATTAAAATAGTCTCATGAGACATACTTTAATTTGACATTATTATGGTAAGAAGTAAGAAGCTTAACCCTAAGAAATAACTGGACATTTACTTAAGTAAAAACATGGAAAGTGCTGCAGATGCTTCAGCGCCATTATTGGTCAGGCTCTGTTACTTCCTGCTCCACAACAACCACATCTTCAATCTTTTGATTACACTTGTTGAACCTGCCAACACATTTCCATCTCTGTCCTTCATCACTCCAATCTCCTGCACGACCTTCCATCTCTGTTTTACTGCCTCACCTGTACAGATCCTCCTGCTTTGAGTCCAACCAGTCATAGAAGTCCTCATATGCCCTTTGTTTGACCTTTGCCTCCTCCACCTCGTCTTGTCTTTTGCTCTCCTGTGCTCCACTTTTTTATACAAGCCACTAATTTTCTCAGTACCATAAAAGTGGTAAAAAGAAATAATCTGGTTGCTGTGATGCCAAACTGCACTTTGTGCTGCGGATAAGGAGACTCATAGACGGAAGTTTCTGGTGAATTATTGCTTTGAGATCAGATCATTACCACTCTATGGGGCGTCCAATCCCAATGCTTGATGACCAGATTTTTTTCAGGTATCTCAGCTCCACCTACTGCCTGAACCAGGTGTGACCCATGAATGTTGGTTCAAACAGGCTGGATGATGGCCTTCCAAGACTGGGATAGAACACTTTAATAACAGTGTCATATCCTCAAACTCAAAACTCGTCTTTTTAGCTTATAGCTTTTAAGTAGTTTTTACATTCCCTCATGTTTTATTTGATTTAATGTACGTTTATTCCTTTTGTAAAATGTGTATATACAGAATGTTGTTTTTTTAATTATTATTTCTACCGAATCACGACGACAAAAGCAGAAGCACAATGACAAAAGGCACAACATGACAACAAAAAGCCACAACACAACAGAAATGATTCCCAACGGATTTATCCTCTCTAGGGTTGTCATTGTGTTTTGGCTTTTGTTGTTGTGCTCTGTCTTTTGCATTTATTTGAGCTGTGTCGGCCACCGTAGATTTGCACTTCAGGGCTTCCGTAGTTATCCAATCAGTAACAAGATCACTGTAATTCTTTATAATTAAAAACAATAGATTTTCAAGAATGCTAACTGTGCTGGTTTGGTTCCAAACCTAAATGAGGTGAAAAATGTTGCGTTGATTTTTGTATTTCTTTTTTTTTATTTACAGTTTTGTGGTTAAATCTGGTCTGCCCCGATCTGGTTTCCACAGTTTTTCATGTGCTTTGTGTAAACAGTGTTAATGAACATGGAGTTCCTCCAACAGTCTGAGTGAAGGCAGCCTGAGCAGAATCCCCACAGGTCTTCTACTCCTAGTTCACATGAACATGGTGTTGATTCTGTCTGAGTGGATCGGATCATTAATCTGTCAGCGGGTAACTTCTGCTCAGTTTGGTATCTCCGTTCTGTCAGAAATGCTGATGAATGACCCTGACCCGCCCCGTCCACACCAGACCTGGATCTAATCCTCCCGGCCTTCATAAACCCGCACAGATTAAACAGTAAATCACACTCAGGCATGCAGGGAACTCTGGTTTTACAGATGTGGATGGAAATGAAATGTATGAAAAGAGATTCAGTACAGCTGCTGCTGCAGGAAAACACACAAGGAAAACAAATGCTTAAATCAGAACTACAGAAAGCAGCAGTAAAGAATCGGGACGAATGCAGGAAAGGTCTTTAGATGTTGACACCTGTTCAGATTTTCGAAGTGGAACATGACCTCATCTTTAAGCCCTGCTGAGTTCTGGATTCTAACACGTACAGCAGAAAATGATTTGTAACTTTATTGATGACAGGATGAGAGGAAAAAAAGGAAAGAAAGGCCCAAAACGAGACCGTTCTCACACACGCACAAAGGCTTTTTCATTCAAAACCCATTTCTGATCATTATCCACTTCCACTCTGATTTACAGTTTCACAGAAATCATTCAAGCGTTCGTTGTTGCATGCGTTCCAGTGTGTTTTGATTAGATCTCTCTTTTTGTCAGCACTGGCTTATAAATTACTATTTTTCTCTAAACTCACTTTGGATTTTTCCAGCTTTATTCGAATTTCCAGCAGGGATTCCTAATTTAAATAAATTGGTCTATTTTTGCCTCCACTGCAGCAAAAATCAGCCGTGAGTCCAGAATCCAGCCTCTGAGATGCTGCAGGGTCGTAGTTTCTTTACGAGTTGTGTTTACATCTCTACCACGGCAGCATGGCAGCTCGTCCCTGAGCTGCACTCACATCGCTTATAAAGATCAGTGCCCAGGTACCGTGTTGATTTATCCCCCAGCAGAGAATGAAGAGAAGGGCATGCAGTGGGAATAAAAGTTTTAGGGAGCTTAAAGTCCCACTCTGATCATCTTTTGATCTATTTTCAAAGCGTCTTTTAACTATGATTATGCCGTTTTTAGCCAAATCAAAAAATATATTATTTTTATTGGTTCTGCAGAGTGGGAGACGTTCATTAGAAATTCCCCTCTAAGCTGTGTTGATGGGGAGTAAGCCTTCCCTTACTTCCCATCATCCATCTGCTTACACCATCTCCTGCTACCTCACCTTATACTGTCCTATATGTCCTCTAAAGTACCAACACTTTTGAATTTAAGCTGTAATTTAAAAATTGAAAGTAAAGAGTGAGAGAAATGATAAACCAAGTTTAAAAACAAATGAACATTATTTTTCAATTGGGAACAGTTTGAGGTTTTTCTTATTTTATTCAAGTTTCAGATTTTCCTTTTTTTTATTTTAGGATTTTGATTAACTTCAAAATCCTTTTTTATTTACAATTTTATATTTCAAATGATCAGTTTACAATGTGTACTTTTGATTGTAAAACTGTTTTGACATTCTTAGTTACTTTTAAAATGTATATTATTTTTTTATTCACAATAAGCTGATCTTTTAATTGATTTCATAAAAAGCCTTTAACTTGAAAACTAAACATACAAGAACATCTATAGTCTGTCTAGATGGTCATGTGGTTCAGGTTTAGCTCACATCGAGCTGTTTTAGCAGTGACACGTGGTGCAGTGATGTCATAGTTTGGAGAATCCTATCCTGGCAGATTTGATCTCACTCTAGATCTGTTCTGCTCTCACCAATAGACCACCAACTGGACCACCAGTGATGTAATGGAAGCCACACAGAAGGCTTTTACACGTTCTCAGGCAGGAAACAGATCCCCCCATGTGAGCGCGCCTTTACTGTGGACAAGCCGTGGTGAGGGGTGATTAAAGGCAACAGCAAAGACGTCGGCCATTTAACGCAGCTTTTTATTATTTTCACAAAAATATTTCATGGTTTTAACCAAACATTTGAAATTCTGCCACATCAAACTGTGTGAAGGTTTCAGTTACAAGCTCAGAAAGAAAGAGAATGAGGCTTTCTTCAAAACACACAATCTTTCTCAGACATCAAAGTCTTTTTTTTAAAAAGTGACTTCATTCATAGATGTTAATAATTCAGAGGCATCAGTGGGTTTTTGAGACTTCCCAGTGTGTGATCCACAAACCTGTGAATATCAGCACATAGAAATTGTGTATTTGAGTTACAAATTGAATCAATTTATGATCTTGTAAAAACATCTGAAGGTACAAATGTGGCCAAATGTGCAGAAAAAAATTAGTGTTCATATTATGTCTTTTATTTGTGTAAGTCTACATTCACACCGACCTCGGCAAGGACGCCCGCCACTTCAAAACTCTAGTATTAACTATTACTGATTTCGGGCTTTTTGTCCAAAACCAATGAACATGCCTTGAAAGGTAAACCATACTGGACTTTTACCAATCAGGTACTCAGATTTGGAACTTTTTTGGCTTAAATATCCCTCTGATGCTTCGTTTACACCGTCCTTTGCAACGCAATCAGTGACGTATGGAGGAGAAAATAATAATGGCAGTTTGTGCTTGACACCAAGTCTTTCATATATCAGAATAGAGCTGTGAAAGAAAAGGCCTGGAGTAAGATTCACCAGATTTGCACCGCTTTGACATTTCACACCAAGCCTCTTTCAACTGTAGATGGCAGACATGGGAGTTAACTGTAGAAAAAAGAAAAGAAAGAAGAAGAAGCCCCTCCCAACTTGTCCAGTGTGAACACTATGGGATAAACGCTAATTTACGAACCTGTGACTGACACACACTGACAGTGTGTTCTTGAACTCGCGTCACGTGTGTCCAAATGTTAAAAATTGATTTTTGTAAAATATGCTACAAATATGCAGTATTATGTCAGCTAAAGTCTGTTTCATCAGCTTTTCGTCCATCTGATAACACTCAGTACATGCTTATTCCTACACTTTTGCTTCAGTTGCTGCTGATTTTGTTCAAACATCTACCTGATACAGCGTTCATACTACCCTAGACAACAACAGAAGCGACCACTTTTAATGAAAAGTACATGTAAATGCGAGTCAATGTGCGTTTCAGGCTTCCACGGTCAGAACTCTCAGGTTCATGCGTCGCCATGCAAGTTGCTATGACCGTTTGGGCTCTGCATACAAAACGTGAGGCCATTGAATGCACATTAAAATTGAACAAATCAGGGATTCAGATTTGGTAGAGATCTATAGATGATGTCCTTTTTAATACACAGAAGTGCCAGCTGTTTGAACGTTGGTCATGGAGGGAAATAAATGATTGCGGTTTGTAATTCTGGAATTAAATGACACCTAATTTTATATATATCCAAAAAGAGCTAGGAAAGAAAAAGTCTGGAGTAAGATTTACAAGATTTGCTCCACTTTGACACTTGAGGATTTTGCAGGAAGCCTGTTCATCTGTGAGTACATGGGCTAGCGTTGGGTAGTGACAGTCCAGTGTGAACACCTTATACTAAAAGTGTGTTCAAGAACTCATGTGTAGAGCAACACAAAACACAAGCTTGGTGTGTACGTAGCATCAAGCTTACAGATATTTTACAGCTTACATATCAAACCTTTAGAAAAACTGAACATTTGTGTGAAAATGTCTTGACTGTCTTTTCTTCAGTTTTTCTCTGAAGTTGACAAATTTATTTTATTTTGATATTTCTTGTTGTTTCAGTAACTCTTGATGTCGTAGCTCTAATCTGACCCTGTACTTCCTGGGGTTTCAGTTCTCGCTTGGATGTTAATTTTCTCCTGTGTGTGTCAGTCCTCCAATCAATTAATCAACTAATCTTTGGAGCTCTAAAGATGAAGCTAATGTTGATGGAGGTGGTGACCCCGCTCACCCAGCTGGGACGGTCAGAGAGCCTTTGTCCATTAGAGTGATGAGTAATGATGTGAGAGCTGAGAGGACAGAGTTCAGTGAACGCATCGCCTGCTCTCTGGGCCGTTACTGTCACCCGATCCTTCAGCTAACCGAGTTAGCTTCCACTTTGCTAATGGTGTTAGAAAAGATGGAGAGGGCGAGGCGGAGGAGAGACGCATCTCTCTGTCCTCTCTCATCGCCGGGATCGTTTTCCTCCGGCAGGATGTTTCTTCGGTGACGCAGCAGCTGCTCTCATTCGCCAACCCCAAACTCAATAAGGAGGACACTGATGCTGCGTTCATGTCAAATGGGAATAATCAACGCTGCGGTTCTGCATCCAACCTTTGAAAAGAAACTTAAAATGTTATTATGGTTGTACACGGGCCCCATTTGTGCAATAAAAATGCCACTTTGCCCATTTATCAGGAAGCTGATGCTTTAAATTGCTAGGAGAAAGACACAAACATGAAATTTGTTGCATTTTCGGGTTTCAAAGAAGCTTTAAACTTTCTTCCATGTGTTCATTTTGTTTTCCTAATCCCTAAAAAATGCAGCAATGTCCTGGATTTGTGACTGTTTACTAGTAATTCGGGTCATAAACATTTTCAATCAGAGAAAACTGCACTTTTTGACTCACTTATTGTTAGAGGAACTCAAAAATCTTCACTTTAAAAATTTATTTTTTATGCTGACATGATTTTAGGAAAAAAAAGAAAATAAATATATCTTTTTTTTTTATCTCAGAGGAAATTTAAAACTGTAGAAGACAATCAAAAATCTTACAAAACAATAATAAATAAAGGGTTCCCTAAATAAACATAGCCAATGGATACTTTTGATTTTTATGAATTTAGATTAATCTGATTTTCTATTTCTTTTTTTAAGCGCCCCCCCCCCCCATCAAACATCACAATCAATTTTAACAGTTTTTTGTAAATAATTCTGATTTAAAAAGGAGCAACAATTATCAAACTTTGTGGTGGGGAAGGAACAAATCAGTCAGTCCAAACTTTATTACCAAAAGAAAAAAACCTAATTTGTTGGGATGACCTTGCTTGCCCCTCTCTCCCACTTCTGCATAATAAATTTTAGCTTTTCGTTCTTCGAGCTCCATGAATATTCAGACGGATTCAAAGTTTGATTTGTTTGTTTTGTAAGATTATTAGTTTCATCTGTCAAAGTATGACAGGCGGCATGTTTGATTAAACATGTAAATTACAGCAAAAGGGGAACAAAGCAGCTGCGAGGATAAAACAAAAGTTCTAAGTGCCGCAGCAGCTTAGTAATAGCAAAAAGTTGATTTCATCAGTTTGGATGGAGAAGTTCATCTGTGTTTTTAATCAAAGAATAAAAAATCTGTTCTAACCTGCCTAATTATATACTAAACAGTATTTACAACAGCCCAGAAAACCAAAAATAAACTATGAGTTTTCACATATTTGGAATAAATGTGTTAACTCTAAACCTGGTTTTGCTAGACCAGCCAAAGCAGAAATTGACTTCAGGAGAAGCTTGTGTTGAAATAGATCTGGAGGTCATGTGTTGATGTCTCTGATGCAGCAGGTGAGGGTTATAGAGGTTGTGGATCGTTACTTTGGTGAATTTGATTTACAATCAAGATCACGATTCAAGATCAGTGATTCACAAATCAAGATCATCGATTTAAAAATCAAGCTCAACAATTCACAAAACAAGATCAACAATTTACAAATCAAGATCCACATTCATGAAACAAGATCAATAATTCAGGAATCAAGATCAATGATTTCTGAATCAGGATCAACGATTCACAAAACAAGATCAACGATTTACAAATCAAAATCAACGATTCACAAATCAAGATCAACAATTTCTGAATCAACATTGATGATTCACAAATCAAGATAGATTTTTCAAGAATGAAGATTGTTGATTCAGAAATCAAGATCAATTATTCAGAAATCAACATCAACAATTCACGAATCCCAAAAAAGATTCACAAATCAAGATCATTGATTCAAGAATCAAGATAAAAAATTAATGAATCAAAACCAACGATTGACAAATCAAGATCAATAAGTCAGGAATAAAGATCAACAATTCATGCATCAAGATCAATGATTGACAAATCATGATAACTGATGAAGAAATCGAGATCAACAATTCACATTTAAAGATCAATTATTCACAAATCAGGATAATTTATTCAGAAATTAAAATCAAGGATTTACAGATCAAGATCAATTACTCTTAAGATAAGATAATTGATTCTAAAATCAGGATCAATGATTCATTAATCACAATCGATTATTCACAAATTGAGATAATTGATTCAGAAATCAAGACAAACCATTTACGAATCAAAATATATAATTCATCAAACAAGATCAATAATTCAGGAATAAAGATCAATGATTTAGAAATCAAGATAATTGATTTAGAAATCAAGATCAACGATTCACAAATCAAGATCGTTGATTCAAAAACACAGCTTAACAATTTACAAATCAAGATCATCGATTTCCGAATCAGGATCAACAATCCACAAATCAAGATAAACTATTCTCACCATTTAATCTAAATATATCTGAATAATTTCTCTATATTTGTCTTTTTACTGAATGAAGGAAACTTAAAATAATATGCAATTAACATCATGTATGCTTTTTTTTTTTAAAGAAAATCAGAAACAAAACATTAGTGATAAAAACAAAATAATTTTGGCAAAAAAAAATTCTATTCTATTTTTAAAATTTTAATCTATTTACAACATTTTTTATATCTAAAACATTTTTTTCCTAAACTTACTTAAGTAAACTGAACTTCAGTTTATTTTTATGCAAAATGTAAATGTCACCAAAACTTTGCTTTGAAAGTTGATTCACGTTTGATGACATTAGCACTTTCGGTTTGTTTAGTTCATGGGCCTAAAATCCATCATTATTCTGCATTTTAGAGTGAAGATTACATTGCATGAAGTGTTTTTTTATAACTAAAATCGACTATATTTATAAAGATTGACAGTCAAAGGTCTTGGACGTTCTTAATATTTGTACTCGTATTTTCAGAATAGATCGCAAATATCCGAATATTTGAATACTCTTACAGTCCTATGGTTTATCAACAAGAACAGACTTAAAAAAGTCAAAACATAATCTGATAAATATAAAGTGCAGAGCCAACAGCCTGAAACTCATGGAGGAAAAATGCTCCAAAGAAATCAGAGGAGCAGACAGGAGGACTAATTAAGTGAAACAAACAGCTGAGGATGATTGACAACTGAAACCCGGTGTGACTGTGACTGAGGAGAAAACAACAAACCTGAACACAAAGCATGACTTCATTACGATTATCCTCGGTGCTTAACCTTCACAGGAGGGACAGATACATCAGACTGACCCAGGAACACAACAACTCATCCACGGAAGAAAAGAAAAAAAACTTTTTAGCAACAGTCAAACGTGGGGGTGGGGGTGTGATGATGTGGGCATGCTTTCCAGCAAAATCATGGAGAAACACCTAAAGGAGAATATTTAGGTGCAACCATTCTGTTTTGTGGGGAAAATGACCTCTAAATGGATCCTCAAAAATGTAATTAAAGTTTTGTAGTCGTTCGGTTAAGCCTGACTGAGGTTAACAATACCTTTGACAGATATTTCTGTTGGTAATGTGGTGAACATTGAGAGCAGCAGAGTGACATGGTTACTCCAGTGCTTTTCAAGTCTTTTCCTTAAATAGCCGTGTTTCCTGTTTGTCTCAGTCCCAGCTGCCACTAATGACATCTATTGTCAGCACCTGCTCCTACCTGCATCCAGGTGTTCTGTTCTGACCTGCATGCCTGTTTCTGGCTCTGACTCGTGAGTCTTTGAAAGTGCTGTTGACTGGAACCGCCATCGTGTTCTTGAGTGAATGATTTCTAGGTGTGACCTGACTTGTTACCTGAACTCAAGTAGCTGAAAAGGAAAGTTGTTCAGTTTCAAGAGCTGACACTACAAAAAGATGAATCTTCACTCAAATACTTGTAAGAAGCCATTAATCATTGGCATAGTGGTCGACTCCTCAAAAAAAAAAAAAAAAAAAGATGACATCACAGCAAGACAAACTGTCAAAAAATGAATGGGGCCAAAATCTATTATTTAAAAAAAAAAATGTATTCAAAGTCTGCTAAAGATACAAGAAGGTGTCTCTAGAATTGAAGGTTCTTTGTTGGTTTCCTCACTGGCTCTTTTCTACCTAAAGAAACTTCCCAAATGTGTCTTTTTATTTGACTCTTAACAACTTATAGCTTTGGCTTTTAGCATAGCTAGCAGTCCGAGCTTCTGCTTAAGACAGGCGAATGTGGTGAACAGAATCCGGTAGTTTTTCAAAATAAAACTTCCTTCACAATCAAAAAAATGAAAAAGTGTAAAGAATCAAACTTAGATAAACTTTTTTTTCCTATCTGCGGCCTGCAGATTGGTCTACGTCCCGGGGATTCAGGACCTCTGATTAGCATTTTACCTTTTTTGTCTGCGGCCCCATACCAAGCGGCGAGGGTTTAGGGACCCACTGATTTAATGGGATCAGTCAGAACGTCAAAAACGACGCGTTGGGGACAGAAAAAATAGTCAACGAGTGACACAAAGGGGTCCTTTTCACTCCGTCCATATGTGACGACTTGGGAGTGAGAATGTGTTGGTCGGGGATATCCAAAGGAAATCTTGAAATTATTATGGGATGGTTACATGACCTATTATGGCAAAAAGTGGAATTTGGTGATTTTTCAAATTTTCGCACAGTATGGGAAAAGAAAACTTTGACTCTAACAGTTTTCATGAAATTTCGCTCACATACCACCAGGTTAAGCGCACAACCACAATTGAAATTTTGCTGACCTTTGACCTCAGGAAGAGGCAACCATCTTAAGTGCCCCCCCCCACAGAAGAACACTTTCTACAAGTAAAAATTCTCCTACAGATTTTTGTCCATCGCCTCCCAACTCCTCGAGTGTCTCTGGGAGGATAGCTGGGAAAAAATCTTAGTTTTAAAGTTAGTACATTTTGAACTGTGTTTATTAAGGATTAATATTGATTGTAACTGTTGTCTTGTGTTGCTTGACAATAAAAGTTCCAGCTGTGACTACAGTTCCCAGAGTGCTTAGCCCTTTGACTTCTAGAGTTTTTGTTGGAGGAAGAATCAGGATTGGGCTTCTGGTTTTCTTTGGCCGCTCAAAGTGACTCAATCTTTGCAAATGCAAGAAGGCTCACTTTAGTCCTTTGCACCACCTATGGCCACCAGCAGGGAGGAAAGTATCGTTTTATTTATTTAGTTGTGTCAATTGGCAATCACACCAGCCAGAAAAAAAATCTGGGCTTTACTGAATATGTCTGAGATCTTCCTAATGTTCACGAAAATGAAGTGAGATGACAAGAAGGAGGAATAATGAGTATCAACCCTTGACTTGACTGGAAGTCGGGATGGTCAGAGGGAGTTTGTCTTGTGTTGGTTGGAGCCAGATGTGGCCCAGCTGTTCCCTGCTGCCCTTAACGTGAGTTATGTGTTTAGAAGGCCATGCGAGGCTCAAAGGCCCAAAGATGAAGCTGCTGCGGGTCACGCCTGATGGATGTGCGTGCTCATCTTGAGTCAATCTGTCACTGACGGCCACATGTGAGGCCCGTCTGGACCAGACTGTGTTGTCTGTGCTGCAGATCAGCACGAGGAAGAAGTTTTCTTCAATGCAAACATGCGTTCCTGCTGGTTCCTCATTATCCTTCATAGTTTCCCTTTTTAGCGCGTTGGTTTCATTCAAAGCTGCTTTCTGTTTTGTTCAAATCCTACTTGGGTGATGGACTGAGCGTCTGATGAGCTGCCAGCTAGAATCAAACTAAAGAAACAGCTAAAGTGTTAAAGTTTGTTATCGTTTGTCCAGTTCTGTAAGATTTATGATCTGCCTCAAGTTTACTTGTCGCTCATTTATTTTTTTTGACTGGTCCAGCTTGTATGGGATGCAGTTTGTGTTTGGCGTGCTGGAAAAGTCAGAGCGGCTCATAAATCCGGGGTTGGCAGGAAGTGTGTCCAGCTGTGGGTCACGTCTCCTTTCTGTAAACACCACAATGCTCTGATAAACAGTTAGATGTGATTAATTGAAGCCTGGGGGGGTTGGAGGGGAACATGCACGCTCACAGAGCCGCTGATCAATGGCTTCCATGTGTTGAGTCTGGTGGGGTTTTTTTCTGTGAAACATGCAGGTATGAAACACTAAGAGTGAACCTGGGAAACACTTCCTTTTGTAATCCTTCATTCCCGCCTTCTGCTCAGAAAAAAAAAAAGTTTGGTTCCATGTTTTTTCCAGATGTGGGTAAATTTTGAGCAGCAGAAGTTTGATAGAAGCTGAAGAGAGTTTGCAGACTCTGTAGAGACGGTTACACCAGCAGAGTTGGTGCTTCTTCTCTAATATGAACCTTCCTCTTGTGTTAGCTTTCTGTGACTTTTGGAAGTGGGTCAGTTTTGACCCCGTATCTGAAATCAGCTAAAAAAGAAAAAATACCCCAAAACTATTATTTATCATCCACAGTTTTTTTTCTGTTTTCAGAATTTTTTAGGCCTTCTTGTCCCTTAAAAATACAGTTGAAATGGTTTTGGTCTGAGGCTTTGGCAGTTTTTTCAGCAAACCGCTCGATATCAGCTATGGAAAAAAGTTCAAATGTAGCCCAGAAAAGAAAAAACTATAGTAATAAATAAAATATCGCTGTGTTACATCACAATCGCTAAGGGATATTACAAGACACCTTATTTATTCATTAATTTACTTACTTGCTTGTTTCTTTGTTTGATTATTTTTTTAATTAAATTATTCAATAATTAATTTATTTCTTTACATTATTTTTATTCATTCATCTGTGTCTTTGTGTGATAATTACTTTGCATTTATTCATACATTTTTTGTTTGATTATTTTTGTTTGTTTGTTTATTTAACAATAGTTATGATGATGATGATGGGATTATCTTTAACCGTTATATATTCTTTTGGAGAAAAGGACAAACATTTTTTCTCCATCCAGGATACAAAACTTGAACTTGTAAAAAATATAAAACAGAACAACGGTAGAGAAAATATACTTGTATAGCTCGTTTCTACCTTCCAATTCATTCAAACAGCTGAGATAAGCAATTTTTTTAATGCTTTCAGAACTAAAAATTGATCGAAGCTGACCGCAAAATAAGAAGAAGGTTAAATAAACTGGTTTATTTGAATAGTGAATAAACTGTCTTTATATCAAACTCCACAACAAGAAAGTTAATTCTGTCTGTAAAGGTCTATGAACTGGATCTACCTCTGCACTGCGACGATTATTATAGACAAAAAAGCTATTCGATATAAAGTTCACTAAACCTGGCAACATTTAGTACATTAAAATGTTGCTGTACTTTATTTATTTCATAAATAAATGTAATGGAAAACGGAGCACAATTTTTTTGAGTGATTAAATCGATTAACTACTTTATTAAAGTAAAAATATAAAAATCGTTTCGTTCCAGCTGACATAATAAAAGCATAAAGAGTCCGTAAGTTGAACAGGTGAATGTTTGTCTTCCTCAGGTTCTTTCGAGGTGACTACACGGTGGAGGTGGCGATCAACGACTACCTGGACATCTACTGTCCTCACTACGAGAGGCCAGAGCCAGCGGAGCGCATGGAGCACTACATCCTGTACATGGTCAACTACGACGGGTACACGACCTGCGACCATCACAGGAAGGGCTTCAAACGCTGGGAGTGTAACCGGCCCCAGAGCCCCAACGGGCCGCTCAAGTTCTCTGAGAAGTTCCAGCTGTTCACACCCTTCAGCCTGGGCTTCGAGTTCAGACCGGGACACGAGTACTACTACATCTGTGAGTACTACACTGCAAATACTACCCTAGGTAGCATTTAGGAATCAGTAAACCATGATGGAAATGGATACAAAAACAAAAAATCTTTCTTAATAACATAATAAATTGAAATATTTATGTATTTATATATTGAAATCAGATTGATTTAGAAAAGATAATAACATTTTGTTTTGCTCACCGCCCCCAAAAAATCACTTACAGTCACATTTCTTCTGAGAGGTTTTCGGACCAAGTAGATGTTTTTAGCCAAAAAATAAAGTATTTCCTAATATATATATCTATATATATATAGATATAGATCAGTTACAAGTACCGGTACACTGATTTTACCTCTCTGAGCAGACACAAAGCACCAAAATTCTAAGTATATGAACATTTTTTACAACTTTAATATTCTAACGTCACAGCATAGTATATTGTAAAGTATGAACTATATGGTGTTGTTTTACCTAGAATTCTATACAGACCGATTTGAAATTCTGTCCTTAATCTTTCAAAATCTCAGACAAAAGAGACAGCCATCTTGAAATATTAACCAATCAGAAGCAGCCTTGTATCCTTTGGAGTGAGGCTTCACCCAAAACGGCCTGAAGCTAAACAGGAAGACCGGAGAGGACCAAAAGATGGTCTGGAACTAATGCACTTTTTTTTAGAAATTGGTGTGGGGCGCTAATGTTAGCTTATCCTGATCACCTCTGCCTAATAAATATGTCTGTGTTTCTGTAGTCCTGCAGTATTGAGCTGCAACTATATGAATGAAAAAACACTGAAGGCTTTAGTCTCAACTGACCTCACAGGTGGAAACAGACAGAGAACAAAAAAATGGTCAAACCTGTACAGAGCAGCAGAAAGTATAAACCCTGGAGAACCCGAGAACAGTTTCCCTCTGGGCTTTTAAAGTTTTTTTTTTTTTTTTGGGGGGGGGGCAGCAAACAAAAAATCAAAATTAAATTCAACAAAAAACTGAAATAAATAAATTAGATTAAATTAAAAGTAAGTAAATAGACGGATAAATAACAGTGGCCAAATTTGACCCCATGGGTTCTCCAGGGTTAAAGTCATAGACCGCTTGGTGACCCACCACACCTGTAAGGGTCAACCCCCGTATGGGTGCATTTAACTAAGGCTTACCAACTGCACAATTGTAATCTTGGCTTTGTAAAAAATAAAAATAATAAGACATATTTTTTTTTTTAAATTAGCATTCAAATAATTAATAATGCAATCATTTTTATAAAAATAAACGGTTTAGTAAACAATTTACATAGTTTCTCTCTTAAAAAAGCCTCCCCAAATCTTTAATGGGTTATACTATTTGATTTGATTGAACCAAACTGTAACAAGCCCCCAGTAAATAAACCACCATCTTTAACTGTTTATGTGCCCTGACTGGAATTGAAGCCACTATCATTGAAATAACAACAGCTTAGTTTAATGTCTGTTGCTTTTTACACTCCAGACTTTCATCAATCAAAAAAAGACTAAAGTTTCACATAATAACTCACTAATTATTTTTTAAAATGTTTTTATCTGAAGACTAAAGATATGTAAAACCTCAAAGTGTTCAAAAGCAGGTTTTTGATGTGACTGATTAAAAACTGTCCCTATCAGGTGACTGTTCTCAGTTGGTAAATGAGCCAACCATTGAGCTTTGCACACCGCTCACCAATTACCTGATATCTGTGTTGTTGATTGTCCGATCAATGAAATCAAACGGCCTCCGGGTTTACAGGCTGGCTCAGACAACAAAAGCGGGAGGACGATGAAAAGCCACAGAAACACAAGCTGCTGTCAGTTTGTTCTGTCTGGACATAATTTGTTCCCCAAGCTGGAAAACATTTCCTAAATTGTGGCTCGTTTGGACCAAAAAGCCTCAAGCAGAGAGTTTTGTTTTAAACGGCTCTTAATGACTGCGTTTGTGTGTTTGTAATGAACGCCTCAGGTTCAGAGCAGATGCATGAATAAAACATTCAGAGTCAATGAGCACAACAAAGAAAATGAAACTGCACGTGTGTTTTAACATCTCTTTATAGAAAAAAGGAATATTCAGTTATACTAATTAAGGTTTGATCAATTGTTGCTAAAGGGGAAATTAAGAGTCTGACCTTGGAGTTGCTATTTACTAATGTTGCCAACAAGAAAGTGAGCCAAAAAAAATAAATCTGGCTTATGCTTGGTAAACTAATTTAACCAGCTAACTACAGTCATATGAAACCGAAATTCTTTACTTCTAATTCTTGGATTTTACAGTTAAAACGTTTGGTGGATACAACCGTCACCCGTTAACACCAGAGATGTAAAAGGTGTTTTAGAAATCCGTCCTACTCATGAAATTATGTCAAATTTTTCAGTTTTGGCGGACCGCCCATAAATCTGTGCTACCTCTTTAATCTTGTGGTTACTATCCTGTTTTTTGCCATTTTTGTGACTTTGGGTTACATTTAAATGTATTCCTAGTGTAGCTAATGTTAGCTTATCAGTTAGTTCTGGACTTTTGGGCAAGTTCACCTCCTAACTTCTGGGATTTGTTAATAACTCAGTGGCAGATCCGTGTCTACACAGTGCCTCTCTGTCTGTGCGGTGACCGTTTCAAAATCCGTATGGTCTTTTTCTTGCTTCAGTTTTTATACATCATGGATAACAGGAACTTAAGGTTGTCTGACAGAAGATTGCTGGCGGCTAAGGGGAATATAAAGCGGAAAACGGAATTGCTAGCTTAGCGCTTTATTAGCGCTTTCTAATGTCGTCATCACTTTCTGCCAATCAACGGGTGGCTACAACGGCTCCGCCCAAACCGTCCCGTTCTATTTTTCTATGGACCTACTACCGATTTAGGTCCTTAAAAGGTATGAGTTGAAACTGTTCATTTTACAATGGAAACGCTCAAAATCCCGGATCGAACCGTACCGGACTGCTCAGTGGAAACGAGGCTTTGGATAATTACATCAATCATTTTGTGCTACGGTAGGTTACGGTTACACCAGTAACACCTATCATTAACACAACCAAAATGATTCTGATGCGGTGAAAAGTGGATTTTTCACAGTGATGCACACCAGCACAAAGCCACTTTTCTCCGTGACAGAACCACTTCCCTACTGTGACGCTACGTTCACACTGGGCATGTGTCGTGCGTTCGTTCAAGAACACTCTGAATGCGGGTTCTTCAACGCACTTTCAGCGTAGTGTTCCCACTGGACTGTCACTACTCAATACTAGCGCACGTCCACCTCCTACGGTTGGAAGAGACATTTCCCATATTAACCAAACTGTGGCTTTATTGGTTGTATTGGCATTAATATTCTTTTTTTTAATTTGTATTTTCATGAGCAAAATACTATCTTTAATCTGTTTTTTTTTTCTTACACATTTAACACTTTCCTGCAACCTTTCTATTGATGTAAAGTTTGTCCAAAAAATAAAAAGATTTTTGGTTTTGTTTGTCTTCTCTGCAGCGTCACCACATCCCAACTTGGCTGGGAAACCATGTTTGAAGCTCAAAATCTATGTCAAACCGACCAGTAAGTATTATCTAAATAAATATACATTATTTTATTAGAACAGGATCTTATTCCATTATCTGAGGAACCCAAAAGTGGGACTAAATACAGTTTCAAAATCTCTAATAACTCAAAAAACCTGTCTTCACAGTAGGTAAATCAATAATTTTACAAATGTGTAATGATAATGATTTTTCACTCTTAACCAGATATTTCCAGAACCTCCTTTTATCTAGTCAAACTCATTTTTAGGGACCACAAAGTGTTACCATACCAGTGAGTTTCGATGAGTTCTGGGTCTGGTTTGAAGCCTCCTTCTGGTGCAACAAGACATCTTCTCTGTTCATTTAGAGAATGATGGTGAAAAGTTTCATTGCCTCAACCCAAGTAGCCTGTAATCCCAACTGGGTCTTTTCTGTGTGGAGTTTGCTTGTTCTCCTTGTGCATGTTTTTTCTCCAGGTGCTTCTGCTTCCTCCTACAGTAAAAAGTATCTTTCAAAGTTTAATAGGTGGCTTTCAGAGTGGATTGGTCACTTGTTCGTGGTGTTCCATACCTGCACCCTGTGATAAATGAAAAAAGCTCCAGCAAATCCAATAGTTCTGCTTAGGATAACTCATGGATGGATGTCTGTTCATCTGTCCTTAGGATGTTTGTGGGTTTTTTATCCTTATTTGAGATTTCTAAGGAGTTAATGGTTGAAAACCTCTCCTAAAGCTGTGTCAAAGCTAGTTGAATATCTTCTAGATAAGGTCATAGATAAGGTCAGAATGTCTGACAGGAGCTCATACAGTTTCATGGCTTTTACCTCTTCCAAAAGTCCATCCCAGGAAGCCTTTGTTAAAATGAAAAACTGTATGTCTTAATGACTGTTAAAAATACTACACAATCTCCAAAAAGCCCCCAACAGAATCTGGATTGCTCATGGGCCATGAAAATTGTCATTTTCATGGCCCATGAAAAATATGGAAACCTTTTCTAGACTATGTTATGTTCATAGAGGTTTTCTATGAAAAGTAATTGTCAGGTTTGTTGTGAGACTGTATTCAATGATTAATACACTTTATTAGATAGACCTTGCTAGTACCGGGTTGGACCCCTTTTGCCTTCAGAACTGCCCTAATCCTTGATAGCATATAGATTCAACAAGGTGCTAAAACCGTTCCTCATAGAGTTTGGTCCATACTGACATGACAACATTATGCAATTCCTGAAGATTTATCGGCTGCACATCCATGATGCCAATCTCCCGTTCCATCACATCCCAAAGGTGATCTACTGGGAGGAGATCTGGTGACTGTAGAGGTCATTAGAGTCCAGTGAACTCATTATTGTGTTCAAGAAACTAGTCTAAGATGATCCCAGCTTTATGACATGGAGCCTTATCCTGCTGGAAGTATCATCAGAAGATGTGGTCATAAAGGGATGGACATGGTCAGTAACAATACTCAGTCAGGCTGTAGTGTTGTAACCATGATCAATTGGTAATAAGGAGCCCAAGGTGTATCAAGAAAATATCCACTACACCATTACACCACCAACAACAACCTGAACCGTTGATACAAGGCAGGATGGATCCATGCTTTCATGTTGTTGATGCCAAACTCTGACCCGACCATCTGAATGTCTGAGCAAAAATGGAGACTCAGCAGACCAGAAAACGTTTTTCTAATCTTCTATTGTCTGATTCTGGTGATTCTGTGTGAATAGTAGCCTCAGTTTCCTGTTCTTAGCTGACAGGAGTGTTATCCGGTGTGTTCTTCTGCTGCTGTAGTGCATCTGCCTCAAGGTTGAATGTGTTGTGCGTTCATAAATGTCTTCTGCAGACCTCGGTTGTAACCAGCGGTTGTTTGAGTTACTGTTGCCTTTATCAGCTGGAATCATTCTGGTCATTCTCCTCTGACCTCTGGGATCAAAAAGGCATTTCCATCCACATAACTGGATATTTTCTCTTACTCTGACCATTCTCTGTAAACCCTAGAGATGGTTGTGGGTGAAAATCCCAGTAGATCAACAGTTTCTGAAATACTCAGACCAGCTCATCTGACACCAACAACCATGACAGGTTCAAAGTCACTTCAATCACCTTTCTTCTCCAATCTGATGCTCGGTTTGAACTGCAGCAGATCGTCTTGATCACGTCTACATGACTAAATGCATTGAGTTGCTGCCGTGTGATTGGCTGATTAAAAATATGCATTAATGAGGAGTTAGACAGATGTGCCTAAAAATGTGTCCGATGAGTGTAAATGAGCGAATGGAAAAGTTATTTTTTTATTTTGGTTTAGTTTTTCACACTTTTTATTTGTTTCTTCATCTGTTGTTTTATTTGTTCTTTTGTTCTATCTGTATGTATTATTGTCTTTTTATTTTGTGTGTTAATGAACTTTTCTTGCTTTGTTAATGTAAAAATGAATGAATAAATATTTAAAAAAATTATGAAAACAAAAGACAATTCGACTGATAGGATCATGTCATGAGACTTACAACACCAATCCCCGGTGATTAGACGCCACGGGTCACAAACAAAAGTTTGGTGTTGGTTGAAAACTGACATTTTGTCAATTCTATCAGGGGTAAAACTTTACAATCTTGATTCTTGGATAAATATTTTAACAAAAAATGTATTCAATAATATAATGACAAACAAATTAAGCTCACAGAAGCAAATAAAACATTTGTTTTATAGCGTAAACTTGTTTACTTTTGTGTGTTTTGCAGAAATCTCACATGATTAGTAGAGAAAAAAAGATTTGTAAACTTGTCGCACAAATATGAGTTGAAATATGGTTGAAACTATTGCAATCTGAAGCGATTATCTTCAAATCAAAGTCAGGTCTGCTTTAGAGATCGAGAGGTAACCTGCAATCTACTGAAACTCCATCATGTAAGCAGTTTAAGGAGCTTTTTTCTTTCTTGTGCTGCATGTATTTAGTGAAATGGATGTCCACTGAGTGATGAGCCATCAGGCTTCCATCTCTTCTGGATGCCTAATTAATCCCTCCTCCTTCTTGTAAAACTGTAAATGTCAGTTTAAAGCAGGGGGAGTGTGAAGACTCGCAGCTGTCAGTGTGAAGGCATTAAACACTTCCTCCTCGCGCTTTTAAAGCAGTTTATAAGAATTTAACTGTCAGTGCAGAAAACAGCATTAACACATTTACACCGTCACTGGCGGGAGATCCGCCGTCTATCCAACAAATCAGCTTTCATCAACAAACGGCGCCGCCGGGAGCCGGTGTGCTGGAGAGAAGGAGGATTTGTGGAGGAAACGCCGTGGAGCGAGAAGAAAAGGTGTTCATTAGGCGTGGATGTGGATTATACACTCCGGCTGATTGGCCCAAAAGAGTTGAGCAGCAAATTACCCAGAATTCAGAGGATGCATAAACCAAAAAGGGCAAATTGTTTCCACAAATTCTGCCTGACACCCCATCAATCATCCTTTCACAATAAAGGTGGACAAATGGGGTACAGAATTTATTTCTATATTTAATTTTGGGATCTTTAGATGTGTTGCTGGTCCACACAGGGAAGAAATACTTTAAGTACTTTACATAAAATTAAAAAAAAAAGAATTTAAGTGAAAAGCAGAATTGGACAATCAATCATAACTTTAGATAAAATTATAATGGGCAATTTGGGTTTTTTGCCTTTTTTAAACTCTTTTTGGTAGTTTTATTTATTTATTTTTTCCAAGTTTGGACTTAACAATCCATGACATTTATGTTAAACTACACAAGCAAAAAGCAACTCTATTTAGTTTGCAAACATCCGTTTAAACAGGTTTAAATTCCAATCAATTTCAAGCCTTATTTTGTAAAGACAGTACTGACAAAGCAGTCAACTTATTTTTTATTTAAAAATAAACATTATATATATATATATTTAGAAACTCTGGGAAGCTAGTCAGCAGCAAAAAAGAGAAGATTCACCATACCTGGATAACATTGATTAAAAAGTTGCATAGAGAACAGATTGGATGGAAATTTGTGAGATTTAATAACTGATCAGACTAAAAGGAGGATTCTCTTTTTGAAAGAGATGCTGTTTTGACACAGTTTTTAGATGGTTTATTATTGATGTTTTTTTTTCTAAGTGTTCATGCAAATTCTCTGTTAAAAAATAGTAAATCTTAAATAATGATTAATCTTTCTGATGCTGGAAGACAAATAATAAGAAAATTAAGCTTAAAACTGCATTTCTGAGTATTTCTGTGGATTGCGAGCATCAAAAAATGACATTTGAAACTACATTGTGTAGCCTCCAGCTCGGAGCGCGATCCACTATTCGTCTATTTGTAGACACATATATCCATGTACGTCTATTTACCTTCCCTGAGCTGGCATCTGGATCAAAACTGTACAGCTGGATAGCTCCAATATCGCTCACCATTTTTGTTGCGCCGCTAATGTTAGCTTGGATTGTAAGTTAGCAGGAGAGCATATAAATGGAAAGCTCTCAGCAACGGGTAGGAAAAAAGGGGCGGGGGATGCTTGTGGCGACAGTACCGCTGACAACTCAGAGGTGAATTTATGATGAACTCCTGACGCTCTGCAGAAACTATGTCCTAGAAAACAACAGTTTTTTTTTTGGCTTAAAAAAACATGAGAACACTTTGACAATAGATCAAAAGATGATTGGAGAGGAACTGTAACTCCACCACTAAGTCTCCTCGTCATTCTTGAAGACAACCAACACAACATTTAAAGGTCCTACTCTAAATTCTTCATTTCTTTTCTCTCTGAGTCTGTGAGCACGTCTTCCTCCTCTCCTTGCAGCAACAGCATTCCGTTCTCCATGCACCAGCAATCCAAAATGAAAGTTCTGTTTGTGATTAGTAAATATTATTTCACTTTGGCTTTACATCGAATGTTCTCCGCGACACAACATCCTGCATGTGTCTGTTTCAAACATCCACCCTGAGATTCTTTAAGGCTGAGAGCTTTAAGGCTCCTCCTCTGACAGTTCAGTCTCAGATCACATTCACTGGAGATTCTTGAAGATGGTGGGACCGTACTGAAGAGAGAATGAAAAGAGAATTTATTCGGTTTTAAGTTTCCAATTCATGCTCATGAGCTGAAATATCTCTGTGGGAATTGAACCTGCATCATGCATCTCAGGGCTGAACCTAAAACTGGAGAAGAAGCTGATTCAGTCCATGACCCTTAAAATGTTACTCAAATAGAAAAAAAAGTAAAAAGCAAAGGTACTTGAGTACAAGATTTTTCTTTTTTTAATTTAATGTGTAAATTCAAGGATTTTATTTTATATTTCAGTAAAAAATAGAATATTTTTGAACAAGTATCATCCCTATAAAAACAAAGCTTTTACTGAAGTCTAGAACAAATTTGTAATGCACAATATTATAATCTACTGTGTTGATTTAGCAAACACGAACAATACATTTCCAATATTGAAAATTTTGCTTTTTTTACTGAAGAATTTGCATCTGATTCTTCCTTTTTTTTCCCAGTTATGGTGAATTTGAGGTATTTCAAAAATGTTTTGCCCTCGCCATGAATCACTGCTGGGTTAGCAAACAACAGTTTGTGGTTTTACAGTCTAAACTGTGTTGATGAGATTAACTTAAAAATGTTCAGAGTTCAGTGCTGACAGTTCCCCTTTTATTCTAACATGCATCCATGCAAAAAGATTTAAACAATTTACTTTAAAAAAGTAACTTAATAAATACAATCAATTGCTGCTAAGAAGGAGTACAGGTTTTTCATCTTCAACTAATTTAAGCAAAAGTAAAAAATAAGAAGCTTTGAGTGAATGTAACTGATTACGAACCACCTCCGGCAGAAACTGAGTCTAAAACTTGAATTTATTCCTCACCATAGACTGTATATAAGATTAGAGCCCTCTAGTGGAGACAAATGTTATTGCATAGTCCCAACCCACTTTATTAACATCAATCCAAATATTATGATTGATTAATTGATTGATGATTGTCATACATTTTGCTCCATCGTGACACTTTGATGCCAGATTTTCTTTGTGCTGACCCATTAAATCTAATGAATTAGATTTATTATCATTGTTCAAGAGTTTTCCCTTGTCTCACAATATTACCTAACATGTAATCCATTACACGATTCCTACATTACTTTGAAGTTACTTTATTTTAGTTTAACATACCAATTTGAAGTCACAAATGTTGGATTTTTACTTTTAGTTAATTAGTGATATGGTTTAATTATTACTGAAAAACTAATTTATTTTTGGCAAAGTGAAGCACTGGAGCACCGCTGGGGCAGCAACATTCAGCTTTAGTAAGTTTGGTCCATAAAAATAAACATCTACTGTGAAAAAGTTATAAAGAAAATAAAATGGAGAACTGGAAAAAACAGAATAACTAAAAGAATATTACTGCCCCCAAAACAGATAAAAGTGGCTGAAAAAGATTTTTTAATTTGAATATTTACATTTTGTTGTAAATCACAATTTATTGAGCATGTTATCTGTGCAATATCTTTTAAATGTTTATAGTTCTTTTTTTTAATTTTTTTTATTTAGTTTTCCTGGGGTCCACTACTAGAAACATTACTACAGTAATTTTAAATAAAGATGACTCTAATGCATGACATATTCATAGTAGCCGTTTTATGCCTTTCACATCTTAGTTACAGCAAAAATCTTGATGTTATTGTAATAGATTACTTTTGGAATGAGTTATTTCTGCTCCTGTCCCAAAAGGAACCAGTGATTCCTTGCAAGCCAGCATAAAGAATGATGAATTTGCTGTTCTAACCCAGCTCTGTTCTCTCTTTCAGACGACTCGGTGTACGAGTCACCAGAACCCTTCCTGACGGACGACACCACCGGCGCGTGCAGCCTCACGCTGCCGTCCACCGTCCTGCTCAGCCTGCTCCTCATCCTCCTCGTCCTCGCTTCCTCGTAGCATTTCCAGGAGACCTCCTCCTCCTTCGTCCGTCGACCTCTGACTCTCGTTTGGTGATCAACCGGCGCCGAGAGGAGTTTGGAACTTCCGCAAACATCCTGGACGTTCAGCTCGAAGACGGAACTATTCCGACTCCTAAAAAGGAAGCAGGATTATTTCTTTTGAATCCAGAACTGTCAGTGCTGACGTTGTAGCTCATCCGAGTACAGAAAACCTTCCAGTAACCCCTTTAACTAAAGCCAGCCTGAAGACCACATCAATGCTTTAACACCTTCCGATCCACAAACATTACAGTAGATCTGCTCAGTTGTTATCATCATTTGGATCATCTAGGATCCACAGTTTTGCTATTTGCATGTTTTCCTCTGAGGCTGATAAATATGTGCAGCAATTAATTTAATTTGTCAGGATAATTATGCGTCTGCATCATTCAATGTTCAATATTCAATAACCTATGGTCGTGTTTGTTCTTACTACAGTAAATGTGACTAGTCTGATGACCTGACGTGTGTCCGGATTTCGCTGACCTAATAAGGGTAAAGCCGTCGATGTGATCTCACAGTGAGATCACTCTTACCTCAAGATGGCGCCCACATTGGTGGAATTTTGAAAACTTTTACCTCTGGCAGCTACATGAACTGAAGAGTTGCCGTGGCAACATAAAGTGAGATGGGAAGCCGAGAAACTCATTTGTATAAAAAACATTTTTTGATGCTGGTGAGTTTTCCCACAATCCAATGTGAGCAGAAGTCATGAATTGAGCCGTAATAACGAAAGAAAACTGTTTATAGCAACATGTATTATTGCCTTTACATTTTTTAAAGTGGTTTGAAAAAACTGTTTTTATAAAGTAATTTTAAAAACTGCAGACAACTGGACCACATTAACAAAAAAAAAAAGGCCAATACTCCCACCTAGTGGTCATAATGCAGAATGCATCTCAGTTCATTCAAGCCACATCCAGCTGTTCTGTAACAAAAAACACAAAACATTGCAAATTTCAGTGACAAAAAAATATTAATTTCTGTGTATATTTTCATCTCATTTTTATGCAAAGTTATCAAGCAATTTGTAAATAATTGCAAAATAAGAATGTTGATGTACTCTGAGAATTTTAATAAGGAGTAAATATTACAATCAAACCTGCGACACACTATATATAGGTCTTTTATTTAAATAATTATGAAAAAAATAATAAGAGATTAGATTAAACATGATTATAATACTCTTATAATCTCTTTATTTATCAAAAGGATTTTTCTACATTTTTCTATGAGGCTTTAAGACTATGATGGTGATGAGTTAAACCAGAGGTCTGCAACCTGAGGCTCTTCTACCCCTCCATTGCTTTTACAAATTTCAATCGCACCACAAAAGTAAAATGAACCCTTTTTTATTTTTTTATTATTTTTATTTGAATGATTTTTATTATTGTCTGCAACCTGCAGTTCTGGAGCCACTTGTGGCTTTTTTACCTCTCCATAGTGGCTCTCTGGCTAAAAAATAAAATAAATATTAGTATTTTTCAAGTAAGGGTTACTAAATTAGGATTTATTTAATTTAGATTAGTTAAATTTGTAAAATTATGGCTGAGGTGAACCTCAAAGATAAACTAAGTAAAGGTTTTTATATCCTTGCTGACTTATTTGCTCTATGCTTCCTTTAGAATAAACATATTTCAAATACTAAGCAAAATTTAAGTAAAAGGTTTGATTCTTCATTAGTTTAAAGCACATATTATTTTATGCTGTCCAGAGCGGCACTGGAATTATCCAGTCTGGCACAAGATGGCTTTTATTTTGAAAGGACATCATACGAGCTTCTGTCAAACATAAAAAATAATTTTACTTGTAAATAAATGTTTTTGTTTCTTTTTATTTTTCTGTTTTATTCATGCCACAAAAGAAGCATAATTCAAATTCATTATTTAAAAAAAATCAAGTAAATTGTAATGAATGTAAAGCAGTATCAAGATAAAACTTTGCAGCTCCTATTAAGTTTTGATCAGTAGAAAATTATCCCAAATGGTTCTTTTACTGTTAAAGGTTGCAGACCCCGGTCCTATGAGGCACCAGGTGTCTTTTATTTTGAAAGGAAGTCATGTGATCCTCAGCCAAAAAGTTATTAAATGTTCCATATTTTGAAATAAAGGCCGTTTTCTGTTCATGTTTTATTTATTTTTGGAAAATGGTTGATTTATATTCATCATAATAAATATAAATATATATTTTTTTGTTTTTCTGAAGGGTGAATTCAGACATTAACCCTTTAACACTGGAGCTCCAGTGTTAATGTTCTCTGATTTATTGTAACTTTTCAAAAGTTACAGTATGTTAAAGATTTTGTGTTACAGGGTTAAGCGCCTCTTTAAGTGTTGACGGTTGCAGACCCCTGATCTAAAAGACGAGGCTTCAGAAACCAGACTGGACCTAAACGTTCATATCTGTGAACCTGCAGGAGTTCCTTTTGAATGTTGAGCCTTTTTTTGATCATTTCTTACACTTGCAGGGATTTCTTTTTCTATTTTATGACTGTAAAGTGATCTTTATGTTGTGCTAAAACATTGATGTGGTCTTTGGGGAAAATAAATCCATTCAATCAGGAACTTGAAGCCTCTTCTCAAGAAGTTATCTCATGGTTATTCCTGTGGAGGTGGACAGAGGAGTCTGACCTTTAACCTTAAGGTCAGATGAACTTGTATTTGACGGACGGGACCTCGTCAGCCCAAATCAAACTATTTCTCTGGATTGTATCACTGGGCTTCAATTCAAGAGGTTTAAACTCCACAGAAAGACTGAACTGTGTTGTTGCTATCCTCACATCTGGGCGCCACCAGCTGGAGGGCGTGGCTAACTTCTGACATCAGATCTCAAAAATCCAGACGCTTTTCAGCCTTTCCTTTCTGTAAATCTGCCAAAGACTTTTTCTTTTTTAGAAGATTCTCAGTGGGCGGGGCTACATAACAGCAATCTTTGGATTTGTGGGCCGGGTTTGAAAAAAAAAAAAAAAAAGGGGAGGGGCTTTATTATTTTTTTCTTAATAAAAATCGAATGTTTTGTCGTAAATCAAAAATGGCCTTTTCTCCCCCCCGCTGGTGCTAAGTTTTTATGGACTGTGGCGGCGACATCGTGTGGTCACGCTCTTTGTCCCACCCACGTTTTTTTTGTTGTCCTCATCTCTTCATGCAGTTTCTCCATCAGGAGGGGGCGTGTCCTTGCTAGCAGGGGCGTGCTGGAAAATGCAGTATATGATATAAATGCACTGTGATGGTGGATTACAGAAAACTTTACGAAAAGAAGAAAAACTCTGTTTCTTTATTTTATTTGTGCCATTTTTCTTTTTGCAGAAAATCCCAGGAGAAAGTTTATATGGAAAATGACGTCTGATGTTTGTTGTTGTCGTTGATGCTGTAGTTGTTGTCTTCTTTCTGTTCTTGCTTGCATCTCAATGCATTCTGGTCCCCGTAGTCCCGTGAATTCTGGTTCTGTTGGCGAGTGACGCTTCAGTGGATCTTAATGGGTTTTTGTGGACTGAGTCGGTTTTTCGTAGCATAAAGAAAATGTAAAGGACTATGTGAAATAAATGGGGGAATTTTATGTCAGAGTGAGACCTCCTTGCCATCTCCGGAGAAGAAAAGCTTTTTTCTACATCAAACATCTGCAAATTCTATTCTTTCAAATACAAAATAAAAAAACTGTTTTTGTATATTTTCTTATTGGATGCTTATAAAGTCATGTTGTAAAGAATGCATTTATCTGATTGGCTGAAGAGCTAATGAGAGGTCGGAGGTCGTTGGGTCTCCTGTGTTTTTGCATGAGCAGGAAAAATGTGACGGCAGAAATCTATTGAGTGAATTTTAATTTGAAAATCTCGGAGAGAAAATGTTAAGCTATGAAATTTGTGCTTGATAGATTCACCAATAATTGAATAAAAGTCCCACGAGAGACGGTTTTCTGGCCTTGACTCCTTCATTTTGACTGTTTGTTACAAAAGTCTACAGGATGGAGCGCAGAGAAGAAGAGGACTGTCATCCTGAAGACAGAGGTCACTGCAGAGTTTATTTGATTTTACTGCAATCTTAGCTGCATTTTATTTTACTTAAATTGTGGCTTCATTTTATTTTGTTTTAATTGACTTGATTTGATTAAAAAGATTTAATTTAATTTAACTTGACTTGACTTGGTTTGGTTTCCTTTGTTTCGTTTCGTTTCATTTCATCGTATTTTATTAGTTGATTTGATGTAATTTAATTCTATTCTGTTCTATTCCAGTATAAACATATCTAACAAATGTCTTCTTCCCAAAGATAACAGTTCTACATGTCAGAAAGTCCTTAGCAGGTGACTAAGTGATCAGAGATATAGGAATGAGTTTATGCTTCTGTCTGAGACTTGAAATGAAAATAATGTGGCTTTCCAACAGTAAAAGATTTATTGTTTAACTGTGTTTTTAAATCAAAGACAAAATCTAAAAACAGAAACTTGTTTTATTTTTTTTACTTGTATTCTATGTTCATCCCAGAAATCTTTATCTTATTAAAGCATCAACATTTTTTATCTCAGTTTTATTCATTCTTGGAATTAATTCTGTTTGAATGAAGCAGAAATTCAACTTTGCCTAAGGTTATATTTTAATAGTACTCTTGAAATTGTCATCTTTGTTTCTTGAATTTGACTAAAATGGATTACGCTTAAAAAACTGTTTGTATTTAGATTAATTAGGACAAATTCTGACTTAAAAAAAGCAAACAAACTCTTTATTTTAGGCCAACTTTACTTCATCAAAAACATCCATTTATGTTGTGCTAAAGTTCTGACAGCAGCGAGTTTGTAATTTTACAGGTTGTCCACTAGATGGCGGCATTCTCCCAAATGTCGTTTTTTATTGCGTTTTTTTTTATTATTTGTTTGTCAATTACATAGGTGTGAGATCTTATGGAGTTAAATTTGTACCAAATCTTGATACAAATATTAATCTACCACAAATATAACTCCATATGAAACTGAAAATAGAGCATATTTTATGGAAAGAGAAAAAAAAAGCATTAATTGGAAAAAAAAACGGACCATTTGTGTTCCCAAACTGAAGGGTTGCATTTGTTTTAAATCAAATCAAATAAAACTTTATTCATAAAACAAAAAGCTTCTCATATTTGCGCAACATAAAGTGTTTTACTGTTAATATCAAAAACAGATTTTACAAATTATTTTTTCTTCATTTTTTTTAAATGAAGAAATGAAAAGCATGATGTTGGACACCGTACTGCGGTGGTGGTTGGCACTATCACCTGACAGCCTGAAGCTGGACTGGCTCCATATGTCCACATTTCCTCCTAAATCACTTTATTACAAGATGCAAAAAGAGCCCAAAATATCTCAAACTGACACCCCGTTTTGTCTCCATCTTAAACACACAAACATAAGTCTCTGCATTCTGCCCCAAAGCCTCCTCTGCTTGTCATGTTTAGATCCAGCTTCGTCAGATCTGTGGCCCTTTGATATCAAATAATGAAAGCAGTTGTTTCTGAAGACTCCTCTGTAACACAGTGGTGAGATATTTCATCATTTGGTTGAAAAGCGTCTCCTCCAGTGGGCGAGACAGACCTCATGCCGATACAAACAGACTGGAAGATTTTAACTGGAACACGATTGATGATCGTCTGTAGATTTTTTCACATTAGTGATGAGACAGCATCAATAACAAACAAGCAAACAAAAAAAGCTGTCTGCCTAAACAAACTCTCCACTTGGTGGAGCTTAGTGTTAGTGCTGCAGCTTCCTGTCTGAGCTATGAGGGAGCTCCACAATCAAACATTCCCCGTATGATCCTGTTCTCAGATTGTGACCTCCAGACTGAGGAATGCATCAGACCTTTGTTTCTCTGACATATTCACTACTCTTCAGACCTTGGACTAGCTGCATTAAAGGAAAGATTTTCACCTTCAAATCAGCTCCCTTTGAGTTTTAACCCACAAGAACCCAGACTCATTTTTCCTTAAAATAGAATTATGAGGTATTTACCACAGAACACATTTCTAATGTTTTTCTGTAACACTGATGCCACATTGGGTCATTTTGGGTTAAAAGCTTCACATCAAGCCTGGATGTATTTTTTCCTAAAATTACATTGAGCTCATACTTGGGCCTGTTGGACTGAATAGAGAGCCAGTTCTTCCTCTAAAATGCCTCAAATTACCAGTGTTTCTGTTATCAGGAAGTCCCAGCACTGTCTTAATTTGGGCCTTCCCTATAGCCTTCAGACCTTGCTCCAGTTACAGGTTTCTGTTTTCTGTTGAAGTTGAGTGGTAAACTTTGGCCAAACCATTGATACAGGATAAACCTTTTCACACACAACACCTCCAGACCCAACAGTCTGAAAGTGTAGGGTGCTCACTATACATTCATGGTATGTTAACTCTCAATACCTGATCTAAATGTTCTGAGAAAAAAAATCTGTAGTTGTCCTACTAGTTGACTATCTTTCATACGTTAGCTTTATGGTTCTCACAAATGCATCTCCAATGACTGAATACATGCAGCACTCTGTGTGTTTTCTGTAGAATCATGACTCCCCTTAACAAGAAACAGTACTCTTGAGGTTTATTTTATAATGTATACTTGAGTATAGTATAGAGTCGTATAGTATGTATGACTGACTATGTAATATAGTACAGCACAGCATAGTATATTATAGCGTGCATAAGTGTAGTATAGCATAGTATAGTACAGTATTGTGTAGTACAGTGCCATGTAGTATATTGTTTATAGGTATCGTAAAGTATGGTATGTATGGCATAGTATTGTACAGTAACATACAGTATCATATAGTATAGCATAGTATCTGTAATAATAGTATAGTATGGCAAGGTAAAGCAAAGTATGGCATGACATGGTGGCGATATAATAATTATCATAGTATACTACAGTACAGTATGTATAATATAGTAAAGCATAACCCAGCATGCATAGTATAGTATAGTATGATGGTGTAATGTAGCATAGTAAAGTATAGTGCAGCATAGCATAGTACAGTGTATTATAGTATAGTATAGTATGATGGTGTAATGTAGCATACCATAGTATAGTGCAGCATAGTGTAGTACAGTGTATTATAGTTAAGTATAGTATGATGGTGTAATGTAGCATAGTATAGTATAGTGCAGCATAGCATAGTGCAGTATAGCATAGTACAGTGTATTATAGTATAGTATAGTATGATGGTGTAATGTAGCATACCATAGTATAGTGCAGCATAGCATAGTGCAGTATAGTGTAGTATAGTATAGTATAGTATGATGGTGTAATGTAGCATAGTATAGTATAGTGCAGCATAGCATAGTGCAGTATAGCATAGTATACTGTAGCATAATATAGTGTAGTATAGTGTATTGCAGTGTAGTGTAGTATAGTATAGTATAGTATCGTGTGGTGTAGTGTAGTGTAGTGTAGTGTAGTGTAGTGTAGTGTAGTGTAGTATAGTGTAGTATAGTATAGTAAAGTATGGTATAATATGATGGTGTAATGTAGCATAGTATAGTATAGTGTAGTGTAGTATAGTACAGTATAGTATATTATAGTATAGTGCAGCATAGCATAGTGCAGTATAGTGTAGTGTAGTATAGTATAGCACAGTACAGTATAGTATATTATAGTATAGTATAGTATTCCATTAGTATATTTTCTAGAAAGTATTCTAACTGAATACTTCTTCAGACTAAATTGAAATATTTTAAGTTT
>NC_050522.1:20454306-20463516 GCF_002922805.2 Oryzias melastigma | reverse complement strand
GTGCAGCATAGCATAGTGCAGTATAGCATAGTACAGTGTATTATAGTATAGTATAGTATGATGGTGTAATGTAGCATACCATAGTATAGTGCAGCATAGCATAGTGCAGTATAGTATAGTATAGTATGATGGTGTAATGTAGCATAGTATAGTATAGTGCAGCATAGCATAGTGCAGTATAGCATAGTATACTGTAGCATAATATAGTGTAGTATAGTGTATTGCAGTGTAGTGTAGTATAGTATAGTATAGTATCGTGTGGTGTAGTGTAGTGTAGTATAGTGTAGTGTAGTATAGTATAGTAAAGTATGGTATAATATGATGGTGTAATGTAGCATAGTATAGTGTAGTATAGTATAGTATAGCATAGTACAGTATAGTATATTATAGTATAGTATAGTGCAGCATAGCATAGTGCAGTATAGTGTAGTGTAGTATAGTATGGCATAGTACAGTATAGTATATTATAGTATAGTATAGTATTCCATTAGTATATTTTCTACACTACATGTACATGGTCTATAGACCATGTACATGTAGTGTAGAAAGTATTCTAACTGAATACTTCTTCAGACTAAATTGAAACATTTTAAGTTTACTTTATGTAAGAGCCATTTTGGCATATTTCAAGTTGTTTTGTTTATTTAATTTCAATGGATAATAACCTATTTTTTGTGGCGTGTATATTTATTTAATTGGTAGAATATGATATGGAGGTGTGTCTGATATGATGTCACATGATTGGCGGACAAGATTTTGAAAGTCACAGGTGTTGTAATCAAAAACACCTGTAGCTGGGATCAACACGATCTTTCAACCAACCCGCTCAGAAATACATTCCCGTTTTTCTTTATACTATAAAAAATACAAATAAATGGAAACAAATCACATGAAACAGCGAGTGGTTGTTGTGAGCTGCGTGTAAAGAAACCCTAGAGGGTGCAGGTAGAGGAGGCGTTCGCCCTTGTGGAGAAGGCCCACTCACTCTATATATATTATAAAAGAAAACTTCAAGCATTATGCTTTACTAAGTATAATTCTAGCACAATTAAAATAATTACTTTTTACCACATGTATGTCTTCATCTGGGCAATGCTAGAAGAAAACTCCATGAACTGTCTCCTTAATTTTTGGAAAATGGTGGACTAGGTCCTTTGAGCATGCTTTTATTTTGAAGGAGTGCTGTTAGATCAGCCTCAGTTTTAATTCTTGAAGCCCAAGTGATGTTCAGAAGATCTTGTAGTGTTGGAGATGAAAAAAACAAATCTCTGAGCAGGTCCCCAAAACAGTGTTTCTCCACTCCAAACCAGATTTCTACTTTGTATATTACTTATAAACCATTTCATGATTTTTTTTATGCTGTGTGTGGGGGGGTTGAAGGCATTGTGTGTGTGTTTTAGAATTTTCATTTCTGTTTAATTTTTTTTCTTTTTCTTTCTTTATTTTTTTCTGGTAGAGCTCTATGTGTTACATGAAATGTGCTTTAAAAATAAAAGATTGGATTACATTACACTTGATTTGATTTTCTGACTAATCGAAAATTTGACAAACTTTTTCTTCTTGGTCTTAAAGCAAAAACAACACGAAAGTTAACGTTTTGCATCATCTTTTCCTCATTTCTTTACTACTTTATCTTCAAGGTCCATGTTTGCAACAGAAACTTTAAAATTGTTTAAATTGAATCACCTCGAAGCGTAGTTGAAGTTATTACAGTTAACTCAAGTTCCCTGTGCAAAAACAGAAAAAAGTAAAATTAAAAAGGTTAAAGTAAAGGAGTTTGTACTTTATTTATTTAGATTTTATTTGCTTTTTAATAAAAACGTGTGGGTATGTTATTGTAAATACAATTACCCTTTTTTTTCTTTTTATTGAAGAAAAACGTATATTTTTTATATTCTAAAGACATAAAACAACTGTTCAACCCAGACAGAGAAGTCAAAGACTGTTTGGGTTTAGGTGTATTTCACTCTCAATGAGATCACGCAGGGGTCGTGATGAAGAGGAGGAGGAGGAAGAGCGGAAAACACGACTCCCGCAGCGGGGAGGGGGCCGTCTGGGTCCCTGGGGTGCTGCTTCCTGGGAGCCGGAGCTTAATGAGGCCGCTAATGGGACTGTCACCATCAGGGCGGGGTCTCCTTGGAAACGACGCGTCACGACACGCAGCGGGAGGGAGGGGGTCAGGTCTGTATAAGAGCCGCAGAGGGACACATCAGACTCACAGTAGAGCCTCAGAGCCAGAACCTCCAAGAACCCCGAAACCCGAACCCAAGACATGCGGTACGAGATCCAGACCCCCGCGCGCGCCTTCAACAGGTGAGGACGGAAACTCAGATAGTCACGTGACCCATTTATAACGGAAGTAGCCTGTTTTTAAGATTAAAAATACACGTTTTTGGAGGTTTTGGCGAAAAAAAAAAACACATTATTTTCTTAAAACTGTCATTTAAAAATTATTCTGGAGATTTATAATTTAAAAGCTTTTTCTTTCATTATTATTTTTATATTACTTTTGGGCATGCCTGTGTTCTTCTTTAAAATATTATTTACTACAAATAAAAAGTTTATCATAGTTTTTTTTTTATTTTTTTTATTTTAATTCATCTGTCTGTCTGTCTGCAGCCAGCCTGAAACCTGCTTCCTAATGAAACAGACATCCTCTTCTATTGACAACAGCTGCTTCACTCATGGTGAGTTTCTGCAGAAACTTTATCCTTTAACGTTTTTATTTAGCTCCTATAAAAAATAATGCATAACATGTTTACAAATAGTTTTTATTTTATTTTGTTTAGTTGCACTTTTAAAATCCCAAATGTTTCTTTTTAAAGGATGCGAATGTGCTTATAAAAAATGTAATAAAGTTTTAAAGAAACTGTCAAATTTAGTTTTCTATATTTAGATTCAGAATCTTTATTAATTTTAAAATAGCATCTAGACATCAAAGCAAATAGAAGGAGCTCATGGGTCAAAACTGGACTATAAGGCAGATGCAATATAAATAATAATCAAAAAAGCAATAAATACAACGTACAAGAGATTAGTGCAAAATGAGAGTTTGGGCAAAATGACGTGCATGTAGAAAGAAAAAACAACAAAGGTAAAGATCAGTGGATAAATAGGTAATTTTACAACCTAAGGTTTTAAAGGAGTTTTGAGTCTGATGCCAGTAGGGTAGAAACTGTCACAGCTTCACTGGATTGTATGGAAGGCCGGGGTATGTCCTGCCTATAGATAGGAGGGAGAAGAGTCTATGCCATAGACTCTATGGGATGGCTGAGTGAGGTCCCCAGTGATCTGAGTTGCCGGTTTGACCCCTATGATTTTTTTCAGCTGACCTCGCCTCTCTCTCCAGCGAGAGAGTCTGCACGTCCCTCCCAATCCAGATCTCTTGTTGACACCCTTCTCCTCTGACTCTTGCCCCCCAGGTTCCGGCCCCAGGATCGTCCGCCGGATCTTCACCAACAGCAGGGAGCGCTGGCGGCAGCAGAACGTGAACGGCGCCTTCGCTGAGCTGCGACGCCTCATCCCCACACACCCGCCCGACAGGAAGCTCAGCAAGAACGAGATCCTGCGCCTGGCTCTCAGATACATCCGCTTCCTGGACCAGCTCCTGACGGACCAGGACCCCCGTGATGGGGACACGTCAGAGGAGGAGCACGGGCTGCAGGGGGAGCTGTCACCTAATCTGAGTTCCATAAGTTCAGAGGAGGTGGATTTTGACGTACTGATGGATGAGACGCTCCATCTGCCGTACCTCCACCTTCCATCCATATACGACTGAGAAAAGAGTTGGAAGGATTTGCTCTGTAGAGCAAAGTGAGCAGACATGACTCGTTATGGTCGCTTCTTCTTCTTCATATTGTGTTCGGGGTCTTGGACCTCAGCTGTGTGAGCAAATCTGATCTCTGTGAATGAACAACTATTGATCTATGTATGCAGGGTGAGAAAGGTCAGAGGTCAAAAGGCTCAAACACACATGACACACCAATGAAGACAAGCGAAAGGCCTTCGTAGTTCTTCATTATGAAGATCCATCACCATCATGTGATATTCACATAGTTATCCATGTGTGAAGTTCTGCTGTTCGGCAGAAAAAACAGTAACCAGATTCATCGATGGGTCGCTGATTTTATTCTGTAAATACTTGTGTGTTTTTTACTCTTCTTTGTTATGATGTTTGATACATTTTCTGTTATTGTCTGAATATCTGGCCATTAAAAAAATGCAAATAATAAAATGTGCTTCATCTGTATCTTTTACAAATCTACATCATCTACATAAAAAAAACCTTCAATCTGCACATTTCACAACTTAAAGAGGTACTGTAGTAAACAATTGAAATGATTTTAAACAAATCTAATTTAGAATAGTCTAAAAATAAGAATCATTGTTACTATGACAATGGTTTCAGCTTTTAACACCAGAGCACCTTTTTAAGCTTATTGGAGCGATACTGTAAAGTTTTTAAACAATTATAATTTTTTGTGATCTAAAATGTACCTCAAAGGTAAAAATAAATATTCATAATCTAGCAGAAGTGTTAAAGCAGTGAGTGGTCATCCTGACGGTGCTGGGAAGCTGATGCTTGATTCTTGCCTCTACTGGATGTACTGAAGAGCAGTCTTGTATTAGGTTTTATGAAGTTCTCATGCTCCACTTGACGGAAAAATATATATTTTTAGATAATAAGCTAGAGTGAGAGTTTTTGCTGAATGACAAATCTCAAAATTACAGTTTCAGTGTGAAAAGTTCTCATCAGTTCATCTTCAGTCTCTGATGAACACAAGTGAGCAAAAAGAAATACTGGACAGGACGTGCACATATTTACCGTGCTTTACAATATTTATTTATTTGTAATAATGAAAGAAAAGATAAAAAAACTAGACAACAATCAAGTTGGAACGTAAAAGTTCACACTAGTCAGGAGTCTGGAAGTCAGTATGGATCTGATGGATAAAATGAATGAATGAAGCATCAAAGTGGTGGACCCCAGAACCAGCAGACCAAAAGGAAACAGTTTAGTTTGGGTCAAAATCAGACAAATGGGGTCAAACCCTCAGATCTAAAATCCACGATAAATCCTGATCTTTACCTCGGTATCTGTGACTGCAGAACACTCATGGGGGGCTCGATTCACACTTAACAAGCCAATGATGAGTGGGTGTGAAGCTAATGACTGATGACTATCAAAACCAATCAGACGGCCCCAGGAGGGACGACACAACAGAAGCGGTCCCCCGAGGGAGTGAGGGGCGTGGTTCCATCAGAGAGACCTGACAGGAACACTGTGTGATGCTGGCTCGCCCTCCGTTCCCACCTCTATCTGTGAGTGCAGCGCGTCTCATGAGAGGACTTCTCCTGGACTTCCCATCACCTGTGCTCCCATCTTCAGCCTCACCATTTTCTGTAAAATCAGATTCAAATGCAACAAACTGAGACAAACTTCTCTGACTGAATGAGAAAAGACTGTGAGTGAAACATTCTCCTCACATTTTTACAGACTTTCAATTGAAATGTATCCTTAAATTTTGACTTTTGGCAGACACTCTCTAATATTTTGGAACTTTCACGCACTGAAACATTACATAGTAGACTTTGACTGAAAGAAGCACAATATGGATTCATGAGGAACAAACAGTTAATTCTGCATTTTCCTAAATTCTTATACCTTTTCTCCAAGACTATTTTAAAGAAACATCAGCAGACTGTTACATCTGTCACAGGATCCCTCCCCAGCCCTGTAACAAGATCACCAACTTCCTGAATGGGTTCAATAGATATTTTGGAATGTTTGAGGTACTCAACAGCGATCTAAGAGGATCGATCCAAAAAAAGAGCTGCCAGGGGGACACGGCCTGTGCACACACCACTCTACATCAAGGACTCTGCTGTGGAGACTTTGACCTTTTCTTGCACTTTCATAAAAATCTTAAAATTATCACCAAACCCGAGAACCTTCCCATTATTTTTTATACTTCTACTTCAGGTTTGACGGTGGTGTAGTGGTTAGCATGCTTGCCTCACACTGAGAAGGAGCTGTTTTTTTTCTGGGACCTTCCTGTGTGGAGTTTGGCTGTTCTCCTCGTCAATGTATGGTTTCCTCCCACAGTCCAAAAGGATGCTTCGTAAGTCGCTTGGTGACTCTGAAATTGTTCCTTAGGTGTCAGTGCTTGTTTGTCTTTTTGTGACCCTGTAATGGCCTGGAAAGCATCCAGGATGAACCCGACCTTTGCCCTTCAGTTGTTGAGATAGGCTCCAGCAACCCTAGCCCAAAGCAGAATGTGTATTTGTGAAAGTTGCTAATATTTTACAAAACTTTTTTCTAAAAAAAGAAAACCAGAAAACTAAAACTGATTAGTGTGTTTGGTCTGATTTATTTTTTTCTTTCCACAAAATATCAGAAGCTGCACACAAACTGATGACATTTCTGTTTGGCAGGTGAGAAACAGATGTGATGCTAATGAAAATAAAATGTAGAAAGCTTATTGACAGGATTTTTTTTAAACAAAGGCAAAAAAAAAAAAAATCACACGTATAACTATATTTGTGTGTGTTTTTTAATCAGTGGTTAACACTTTTGATTCCACAAGTGTCATCCCTTTATACACTGCTCACAAACATTAAAGGAACACTTTTTATTGGGCCTGGCATGAATTGAATTAAACCTGTCTGATAATTTTCTGGTTGGTTAATCAGCTGAGGGCCTCGTTAATCAATTTCAGCTGTATTGGTGTTCATGGAATTAACAACAGGTGCACTTCAGTGGCAACAGTTAGAAAACCCCCAAAACAGGACTGGTGTTACATGTGGAGGTCATTTCAAGTTTCTCCCTCTTGATCTTTTTTGGCTGGTTTTCCACTCGTGCTGATTTTGGTTTGATAATTATCTCTACTGGCAGTATGAGGTGATTCCTTAACCCTACAGAAGTTGCACAGGTTGTCCAACTTCTCCAGGACGGCACATCCACACGTGCTGCAGCAAGAAGGTTTAATGTGTCTCCGAGCACAATCTCCAGAACATGGAGTTCAGGAGACTGGTGGTTATTCTCTGAGAGCTGGACAGGGCCGTAGAAGGTCCTCAACCCCTCAGCAGGACCGATACCTGCTCCTTTGTGCAAGGCGGAACAGGCTGAGCACTGCTCGTGCCCTACAGAATGACCTCCAGAGGGCCACTGGTGTGAATGTCTCTACCCAAACAATCAGGAACAGACTTCATGAAGGTGGCCTGAGGGCCCCACGTCCTGTAGTGGGCCCTGTGCTCACTGCCCAGCACCGTGGAGCTCCACTGGCATTTGCTCAAGAACACCAGAATTGGCAAGTCCACCACTGGCGCCCTGTACTTTTCACAGACGAGAGCAGGTTCACCCTGAGCACCTGTGATAGACGTGAAAGAGTCTGGAGAAGACAAGGAGAACGTTATGCTGCCTGCAACGTGGTTCAACATGACACGTTTGGTGGTGGGTCAGTGATGGTCTGGGGAGGGAAATCCATGGAGGGACACACAGACCTCTACTGCCTAGGAAATGGTGCTCTGACTGCCATAAGGTATCCAGATGAAATCCTTGAACCCATTGTCAGACCCTACGCTGGTGCAGTAGGTCCTGGTTTCCTCCTAATGCACGACAATGCCCGGCCTCACGTGACAAGAGTATGCAGGCAGTACCTGGAGGATGAAGGAATTGAAACAATTGAATGGCCTTCACCATCCCCTGACTTAAACCCAATAGAACATCTCTGGGACATTATGTTTGGGTCCATTAGGTGCCACCAGGTTGCTCCTCAGACTGTACGACAGCTCAGGGATCCCCTCGCAGATCTGGGAGGAAATGCCACAAGACACCATCCGTCGTCTCATTAGGAGCATGCCGCGACGTTGTCAAGCATGCATACAAGCTCATGGGGGCCACACAAGATACTGAAAAGGATTCTGAGTTGCAGAAATTAAGTTCTGGAAAAAATGGACTAGCCTGCCACATCTTCATTTCACTCTGATTTTATGGTGTCTACACAATTGAGCCTCTGTAGGTTGAAAACTTTCATTTCCATGGAAAGACTTGTCATCCTTTTGTTCCTAAGACACTGCCCTGTCGGTATTTGTATAGATATCCAACTTGGTATTGAGATCTGATGTATTTAATGTGTTTCTTTAAAGTCGTCCTTTAATTTTTGTGAGCAGTATAGTTTATGTTGAGGAGAGAATGATGAAACACCCGCTTCTCCTCCTCTACTTCATCTCCATGTCCTCCTGTGAACCAAACTCCCCAGTAGAGGTGAGAACGGAGGCAGAGCCAGCATCACACACCGGCTCTCTAATTGAAACACGCCCCTCGCTCCTCTGGGACCAGTTGTGCCGTCTCTCTGCATTCATCCGATTGGCTGAGATATTTATCAGTCGTTGGCTCCACGCCCACCCCTCATTGGCTTGTTACACTGATAACCACACATAGAGCAACCTTCTGACCCCCCCTTCCATCAGCATTCATGAGGCTTTGATGGCGCTGCTGTGGGAAAAGCTTCTGCTGCTCTGATAGCTGGCACAGCACTCCAGAACAAGGAGACTCTCTACTTCAGGAAGCTTCATCACTCCACCCCTCTTTCAAGGTTCATGGAGCCATAAAATGTGACATTTATCCTCAAAGCCTGCAGGTGATCTTCACATCAAAACATGTTAACTACTCTGTTAGACAACGGCTGAAAGTGAACTCCAGTGAAAGCAGCAACAAAGTCCTCATTCTGAGTCACACAGATCCCACCTTGGGTTTACACATTTGTTCTGTCTCTATACGAGTTTATCAGTAAAGATATTATAGCCCCCTTAACCACTGAGTCCTTTTTGAGATCTTGTTTTCTAGCTTGCAATTTGCTAAATTAATTGATCTTAAAAATGTTTTCTTTTTCGTCTTTTTAGTTCGACTCCTGTTTCTTTTTATTTTTAACAGAATTTTTGTGATTATATTACACAATAATTCCACAATGAACCTGAAACTGTCCAATAAACTTTATTCTGAGCCAGTGTTAATTTTGACAGAGAATTTTAATTTAGTTTTAGTCATAGCCTTTTGAATAAAATAGGGTTTAGTTTTAGTCGCAATTTAGTCATATTGATTCTATTAATTTTAGTCAAATTTTAGTCGAAGAAATTACAGTAGATATTTAGTCGGCAAAAATATAGAGTAAAGGTAAAGTATTTTAATCACATTTACACCGTATGATC
>NC_050522.1:20439845-20452807 GCF_002922805.2 Oryzias melastigma | reverse complement strand
TGTAAGTAAATCCCAAAGGACCGCTGACAGAATCAAATGTTGGAATGGTTCTCCCTCAAAGGCTTCAACAATGACTTATACAATTCTCTCGAGCCGCCGTTATTAAAGTAGAAGCTGTTTACATCTGTGGTCTCGTGGTCGAGGCGTGTAAAGAGGCGGACGGTTGCAATAAACTCACTCCTGATTGGCGACAGTACTTCCTGTAGATTCGATGACTCAGCTATGACTCAGACCAATCGCTGAAGATTGTTTGCAAATGGCGGTATCCATTTCAGGAATTGACGGTGAAAGCGGCGGCCTACTTTTGCGAGGAGAGGAAGTAATGCATTTCCAATGGGGGACCTCATTGCTCGCTCAGTCCATTATTTTTACAGTCTATGGTTCCACAGCATTGCGCTTCATCTGTGCCAAAATTCAATTTGAAAAGCAAACTATCAGACGCTCATCAGGGCGAGGCCTACGACCTACAGAAACTCCATAAATCCCGCCTCCACTTACTTTGGTCAACAAATTAAAAATATAAAAGACGCAACTAACCAATGGAGTAGTTTGGCGTTGGAGGTTAAAGAAAGTCAAAGCTTGTTTTGTTTTGTTCTGGAAGGATGTCTTGTTGGGTCACATATCAAAGAAAATGCAAAAGGATTCTGGTCTGTTCTTAATAAATCTCTTGCTCATTTTTGCAAAATATATTCACAAATGTAAATTCTCTGGTTTCATTGTACTATTTTCTGAGTTTAATTTGTATATTAGTAGTATCTGAAAATCCCATGGCTTATTTCTATTCTTTGTTTTTTTTTTGTATTGAAATATTACTTTAATTGCATGATTAATTGTGAATATCTGTAAAATGAAAAATGTGCAATAAAGCTTGGGTATAAAAAAAAAGATGCTATGCTAATGAATTAGCTTCTGTGTTTGTGATTATGACTTTTTTCTTAAAAAGTTATTTTTGGAGCACACAACTGTAGAGATGCTGCGCTAAGTTGTTAGCACAAAGCTAACAAAAACAAAAGCAATGAAACAAATTTCCAAAGTTTCTATTGGGATAAAAAGAGCCGGTGAGGAAACCGAATAAGAGCATTCTACAATTCTACATCAGAGAACAATAAAGCTGCTGTCTACAGCAATTGATTTTATTTTGATTGAATATTTTATTTTTAAAGTTCTCATATTGAATTGTTATTTTCATATTGAATTCTAAATTGTAAAATGAATTTTCAAATTGAATTGTCATTTGAGAAATGCATAATACTTTGAATTATGGCTGGGAAAACACTTCCATACCTAAATTCAAAGACAGATCATTGATTGATGTAATAGAGCAGAAAATCCATGTACTACTGGTACCTGCAGATTGCAGAGCAGCCACTAAGCTTCCTGCTGCCACTCCTCCTCCGTTAGCAGCGGCAGCAGAAGACATCATCCCTGCGGCGAAGGAGCCAGCTGCAACTCCTCCTGAGGTGAAACCGATGGCGCCCAGGGCAACAGGCGCCAATGCAACGGCCCCCACTGCACATGAGAGAAATGTGTGGTACATTCATCTGGGATTGCCATTAATTGGTGGGGCTTTTGACCCTTTAGAAAAACTTGATCAAATAAGTTCAAATGTCTCTGAAAATCTTACCAGCTCCGGCTGCTACAGCGACAACTTTTCCTAAAATAAAACACAGTAGCAATCATTAAGTCACCACCCAAACAAAAACTTTAAGAAATAAAATAAATAAATAAATAAATACACAAAATGCCTGCCAAAGCTCTCAAGAAAACAACTTAATAACAATCAACATGAAACAACCACAACAGCTTTCTCCACTTTTCCTTATTTGGTGATCAATGATTAGTTTGTTGGAAACATAAACCTAAAAAACAACAACAATCAACACTAACTGATCAATGATCCTCCTAAAAATGACACAAATTCCTTGTTAAACTATAAAATATATCCAACCACTCAGTCAGAGATTAAAGACAGTATAAAAAAAATGTTGTTTTTCATAACTAACAATTTATAAAGTACACAGTAAAAGTACACAAATCTGTGTCAGGATACTAGAACAAAAATATATTAGAGTATCCAAGAAATTATGCACTAATAACTGCATATTATGTTTGAAAATCCCATTTTTACTAGGAAATAAATCAAAATCTACTGTATGCAGTAAAATTACACTGATCTGTTTGAGGAGATAGGAGAGGAAGTAAATAGTCCAGGTGTGGAGTTATGAACCAAAGAAGTTTTTTAAACCTCAATGTTGAAGTCATGAAGAGAAAAAAGTATAAGGATGTTAAAAAAAGCAAGTTTCTAGCCCATTCCTGTGGAGAGTTATGGTTCTGTAAAGAAATGACCGCAATGCGTAATTCCGCCACCAGGGGGAGTAAAGAAGAAGCAACCAACGCAGGAAAAGATTTTTGAAGTTTGAGTTTACTATCAGGACTGCCTCAATGTCAGGGGTAAAATATTCACTGTGTTTAAACTAAATCAACAATTAAAAATAAAAAGTGAAATCCATTTCATTTTAAATCCTTTGGCCTCTGTGAATAAATGAGTGATAATGATACTAGGTTGTTTGCTGCATTTTTTTCAACTGAGAAAACAACTAAACAATAACAAATCAACAGATAAGAAGTTGACCATAGGTTGTTTTGCTATTATGTTTCTGGTCCGGCCCACTAGAGATCAGACGAGATGAATGCGGCCCCTGAACCAAAATGAGTTCCACTCTCCTGTTATACATTCAAAAATAATAAAGAAAAACCTCTGGAGTAAAAGTGCGCTGCTTTGTGAGGAGATAGGGCTGTAAAACCCAAAGTTTGAGCAATCGAAACTGTTAATGTAATTATCCCCAAATCCTGCATTTATCATGAAGTGATGAAGAAAGAAAAGCAAACGTCGCCTCATGTTTGCCTCCTTATCCAACTTTATTCTACACAAGACATTTTACAAATTTAAATTGTATTTTCAGGAGAGGAACCGTTCTTCTTAAAGAAAAACACTGACGGTTTTTTATCTTACTTTTAGCAGACACGACTTTTTTCGTTTTCTGTCCAAAACATATTCAATAAAAAGATAAATGAAACAAAAGCTCCTCACCAGCAATCATGGTTTCCTCCTCTATTGAAAGCGTTTATGGTTGAAAAGGTTTATTGGTTGTTTTTTGTTGTCCAGCTGTTGCGCAGGCGCAGTGGGCTTTGAGAGGAAATCCAAATTGATGATTACGCTTCTCTTTATTTTTAAAACTTTATAGTAAACGTCATTTTCAGAACAAAGCTGTTAATGTAATTGTACATCTCTACAAACATGTAAATAATGTATAACAATAAAATATAGTGACAGGAGTAGGAGCAAACAAAGCAAATAATAAAATCTATTGTTATAAAACATAATTTTACGATAGGAAAAATGTAATGACATTCTACAGCTTTTTATTTATTAAAAAAATTAATTTATTCAATGTACCGTTTGACAACCACCAGATATTTAAAAAAACTGGAATTTTGTTTAAAACAATTGCATTTATGAATTTAAAGTTTAATAAGTAAGATGATTAAGTTTATTAGAAAATATAGTGGCATAGTCATATAAACAGAGGGTTGTATTTTATTGTTACTTTGAATAAAAAAAGCCAAATTAACTTTTTTCTCTTAAAAACTTTATTAATCACTAAACATAAGGCAAAAGGTCAGGAAAACACCACAAAAACGGTGTAACTCGAACATCAAACAAACTAAATTTACAGTCTAGTTATTTAAATTATTTAATAAACATAAAACACATGAAAAGAAGAAAAACCAACTAAAATGATACAGTCCCTATAAGCATAAAAGATGAACTTAGACCAACAAGACTTGTAATAATTTGTAGTTTAAGGGTTTGTCGATCTATAATTGAATGCTAGTTTGGTTCCTCGATGTATGTTTTTATTAATGTTTCATGTTTTAAAACATGGCGGGTGTTAATCGCACGTATTTATGTTCAACCTGCACAAAAACTGATGGAAATTCATGTTGGAAACACGTCAAATGTGCGGTCAAGATGCACGTTGCTGCATTGTTTCGCTAGCTCGTGGCTAGCTACTTTAAGAGCCTAAATCTGGTCGTCAAAGGATCGCAAAGGGTTTGTTTTTTAATTGCCATATTATCATAAATAACTTTAGTTTCTTCTGCTTTTATGGTTTTATTTAAATCTAAACTAAGCTTTCAAATAAAAGTATCAATTTCTAATTTAAAAAGTTCCCAGTTCTTTCTGCTTTAGTTTGATTATAGAAATAAGAGACTCATTCAGAAACCTTTTCTTGTACTATGTCCAGTTTAAGTAGTGAGTTATTTAGAATCCAATGAGCTTTCCTGTTTTGGGGGCTAGTCTGGGATAGTTTAATAGAAATAGAAATTGCTTTATGATCTGTTAGGGGAGAATGAAAAATGTTAACTTTAATATCATCTGCACTTAAACAATCAGACACCAGCCAGTAATCAATGTGAGATCCATCATTATTACTCCAGGAATAAACAGAATCTGACAAGAATTTTTCTCTCCAGACATCTTTCAGGTTATATCTCTGCATGAATAAATATAAGGGACTGTTGGAAGTTATCGCTCGTGGTGGCCATCTGTCCAGTTGATTATTTCAAACCATAATAAAATCCCCTCTCATTACAATAATAGCATCAGGAAATTTGTTAAGGCCACAAATGATATCATTTTCAATCAAAGAAAGGAGCTGGGAGTTTTCAGGTTTGGAGTTGTAACCGTATATGTTAATAGTAATAAAGATCTTCCTGTGCGTGGATATTATCATGAATACATCATGTCCCTGACTGTCACATTTGCTCTGTAGGATGTCACCTTCAAATTTGGTTTTAACTGTGAGAGGGCCAGCTGAATGCTGGCTACCAAGTGATGGGTATATATTTTCACCCCGACTCTTACAGAAGTTTGTATCATTACTTGTAGGAGAAGAAAAAAAGAAAATAATCTGTTTTTAATTGTTTAGTAAATAGGAACCGTGCTCTACGTTTAATGGTGTTTTTTAAACCCCTGGCATTCAAAGAACCTAAGACAGGATTTAGAAATGAAAAAAGAAGAATGAAAAATCTGAGTAAATTGGACTGTGTTGTGTTTCTTTCAATATGCGCTATAGTTCACATAGTGGGAAAACTGTTTTAAATAATGTTTATGCTATCTTAAAGAACTTAAACATAAGATAGCACAAAAAATGCATTTATATCTCACCATAAGTACATTTCAGCTGCCAAGCTAGTTATACATGAACATGAACATCCCTTCCCAGGCTAAATTCCCTTTTTCTACGGGATATTTTAGGGGATAATTGTAAAAACAGGAATGGTTTGGATCAGTGACATTGTTAAGAGCAGCTATCGAGCCATGAAATTTCAAGCTTTCAAAATAAGAGCGGCCAAGTAAAACATGAATCTCTGGGTGAACGTATTTTAGAACATTACGTGACAATAGTCACTTTGAGATTATTGACAGCAGCTTCCAATCAATGTGATCATGTTTACCTTTATTTTCCCGCAGATCAGACACACTTATGTCAGTCACGCTGAAATTGACTTACTTTAGCTGTTTCCAAGGATTTTGTAAGCACTGGAAAGTAGGCAACTTTTAACTTGTCAGAAAAGATCTGTAGCTCCATGTCTCAAACCTAAAGCTAATGCTAGCGTTAGCATTAGCATCAGCATAGATTCAAAGAATAAAATCATAAATACCTGCACAATTAAACAAGCAGCATTCACTGAAGTACTTGTAACCTTTGTCTGACTTTAACCGGGTCATCAGAGAGAAATAATCCAGGACTTGTTTAATATCATCCATAGGAATTTAGGGAAGCAGCCGCAGCCTTCTGCAGGAAGCTGGGCTACTGACATTGCGCCTCCGTCAACTCAATCTTCTCTGTTCCAAATGTTCCAATTGTTCCGATTTCTCCACCAATCAAATGGTCGGATTTGTTCCGATTACAAGTATCAAACCTTTGGCGTCCAATCCGAGAGACGGATTTTGTTCCGATTTCTGGACGGCGCCCCTGTCCTTCACTGACATGGCAGCCGTCTTCCCCGTCGCACGTAAGTGCTGTTTCTCCTTTATTTTAACGAGAAATAGTTGGTTTTGAATTTCGAAATGTTATTGATATGCTTGGGGAAGAGTTAGTTTACTATTTTATGGTGGGTTTTTAGTAAAAAATGTTTTATTAGATTGTAAAACAGTCGTTTTTTTGCTTCGTTTTTTTCATGCTAGTTTCTGGTCTTTTTATGCTAGCTTTAAAATGTGTTTTCATCACTGTCTGGATTAGTTATTTACTTATGCTGACTCGGGATAAGTTATTTCACTATTTTATGGTGGCTTTTTAGTAATAAATGTTTTATTAGATTATAAAAAAAAAATCGTTTTTTGCTTCGTTTTTTATTCTAGTTTCTTGTCTTTTTATGCCATCTTTAAAATGTGTTTTCATCACTGTCTGGATTATTTATTTGCTTATGCTCACTAGGGAATAGTTATTTCACTATTTTATGGTGGGTTTTTAGTAATAAATGTTTTTATTAGATTGTAAAACAATCGTTATTTTCATGCTAGTTTCTCGTCTTTTTAAGCTAGCTTTAAAATGTGTTTTTTATCACTTTCTGAATTATCTTAACAGGTGCTGATGCTTATAAGATGATCATAAGAAAATTAGCTTTGTTACAAATTAATCCATGACCACGATCTGCATAGAGATCACCCGTCTTAGAGTTGTATTCTCAGTCAAAATGCTGAACCTGCAATGACATTTTCTTCTGTTTTCACACAGAAAATTATTTGCAAAGCATTAAAAGAATGGCTGTAAGTTAAATTCTGTTTTACAATGTTCATAACTTTTTTATTTTTTCAACATTTGGGTTTTTTTTAAATTGTCTTTGCTTTGTTTAGAGTGAACACCCAGTTTTCAGGAGGGCCTCCAACAGGACGCTCCTCCTGAAAGCCTCAGATGAGGCCCGAGCTTTGGGTCCCCCCAAGGAGCCCCACCGAGCCAAGTCCCCGGAGGAGGTGGAGAGGGAGGCACGGGCCCACGTCACAAGCCAGGGTGGGGATGTCAACAACCCCACCCTGGTGCTGAGCCGGTGGAAGATCCAGTTCGGGAAGTACCAGGACAGGACCTTCCACTGGCTGCTGGAAAACGACGTGGGCTACGCCATCAACCTGGTGTCCTCCCACCAGAAGGAACGAGAGAGGACAGGGTCCCAGTCCCCCCTGATGGCCAACAAGGTGATGTGTCTGAGATTTATTTCTTCTAGTTTAAAGTGTGACGGGTTTTAACAGACCTTTTGGACCTGCAGGACGGCCTCATCCGGTACTCCTCCGCCTACCCTGACTTTGTGGAGGCGGTCAGGTTCCACCAGGCGTTTGAGGAGGCACGGGTGAGGTCACTTCAGCCTGGGCAGGAGGGACAGGCCCTTGTTGGCTTTGGGGATTTTAAAACCGAGACCCTGCAGAGCCTGTACGAGTCCGAGGACCCCAAGAAGATCCGGTACGTAATCACTGAGAATCATAACGCAGTTTGTCATCAGTATGAGATGATGAACCTTTTTAGCTTTAACTGACAAGAACACATTATGAGAACATGGAGAAGAGCATTGCTTGATCTTATATTAATCAGGTAAACCTGTGTCCCCTCACTGTAATTTCTATTTATTTCATTTATCAGTTTTGTCAAGTACTTACGGAGGAAGGTTCCTGCGCCAGGAACACAGATGGAGAACGCCATACGCTTCATCAAGGCCAGAGACAAGCAAAAAGCTGCCGCTGTATCATCTGCGCCTGCTGCATCTGCGTCTGCATCTGCTGCTGCTGCCGCCGCCATTCCATCTACCAGCAGCAGCAGCTCTGCATCAGCATCAGCTCCACCAGGCGTGGTGGCTACAGCAGCTCATAGGTATGATGTTTTAGTCTCAAAGCTGTTCACTGCACTTTGTTTACCTGTGTTCTTTTAAATTCACTTTTAACATCTTTTTTTGTTTTTAGATTCACTGCTTTTGTCTCTGGCCGGCGTTCTCTGTCTGTGGTGGAAATGCAGGCTAAAGTCAAGAAGCTTGTGGGCAAGCCTGCATTTCCAGGTATGTCAGACATGAACAGTCAGAGCAGAGTGGATCCCTTCATGTGATTAATGATTTCATGTGTTACTGTGGTGTGTCCAGCCTCCTCCAGACCAGCTTCTTCCTCCGCAGCATCCGAGGAGCCCACGGAGGAAGAGTTGGTCAGCGCTGTGGTTGACATAGAGTGTGAGTACCAGAACAGACGCATTCATATGTCATGTTGGACACGTCAATGTGTCGGCTGTTGATAATTCGCTGTTTTTCTTCTGTTTGAAAATAACTTTGCGATGGGAGATGAACTGGAAACAGAACAGTAAGTTTGGTTTAAACTTTGCCTGGGTCTAGGTGCTGATTCTCCCTGAACACAATTTCAGCTTGATCAGAACTAATTACGTGCTGCTGAACACCAACCCTCTCTCCTATTGCAGTCACGTCTTTCTTCTTTTAGCATTTATCCTTCATTTAATACCAAATGTTAGCTTTTCATCTAATCAACCTCTAATAGCTTCTGCATTCAAACTAAACTCATTCACTTTAAGTTGAGCATGTCTGACTCACTAATTTGATGTGTTTATTTTATGTGTTTTTAATTCAAAATCTGTTTTACTGTTTCAGCCTCACACGTACAGGCTCCTCCTGCTCCTGGCGCTCCACCTCCTCCCCTGGATGTTGTGGCTGAGGAGCAGCCAGCTCCAGCCGGTGTCCCTCCTCCTCCGTCTGCTGGCAATGCTGAGGTGATGTGACAGTAGATGCAGCTTTTCGTTTCCCTGTGTCTCTAACAGCAGTCATTCACGAAAGTTCCTTCACGTTCCCTCTTCAGTTGCTGCCCGAGTCCTGGCGGGCAGCTCTCACCGCGGAGCAGCAGCAGTGGATTGGGCGGGTGCTGTTCTCCAGGGACAGCTCAGGGAAGTCTAGGCTCACCACTGAGCTGAATCTGTGGTGGAACCCTCCCCAACCCCGCCCAATCTACAACCAACCTCCCGCATCCCCTAACTTCTTCTTCGCATGTCGGCTGTTCCTGTGGATGCCTCACAGGATCTGGTGTCTGCAGCTGACATGCCCCCAGCCTTTGTGTGACGGGTCTCTGACAAAGGCTGGATTGTACAGGACCATCCGGAGGGTCCTGGACATCGACGGCTGGTACCTCATGGCCACTGAGTACCTGGAGTGCCGTCGGTGTAAGAAGAAGGTCGGGGGGTGGTCACAGGGCATCATAAGGCAGCTGGCCCCCACCTACAGCTGCCAGTTTCCAGCTGTACTCACGTACAAGTAAGAGGCTACACTGAGCCGCATGTTGGCCTGTGTGTAAAACTTTGATGACATGTTTGTATTTTGTGTTTGTGTCAATGCAGGCTGTCCTGTGACCAGAGGGTGATTGCACAGCTCAGGCAGGTCTCGCACGTTGGGCAACAGTGCTAACCGGCTGTACAACACCCTGCGGGAGCAGCACTCCGACTCCTGGATGCGGAGAGCGGTCCACTACCTTGGCGTCTGCGAGCAGTTCCTGGCCTTGGGCAGCGTGAGGGGGCAGTTTCCTCCACCTCCACCTATGCCCCCTCTGCCGTCACCCGTCTGGCTGCTGACGGTGTACGGCTACGACGTCCTCACGCGGCTGGACGAGTACAAGGCCAGGATCACGTCCACCTTCGGGTCCATCCTGAAGATGGACTCCACCAAGAAGGTTTGGGAGTGTTTTCTATTGTGGATTCTGACACAGCAGTCTTAGTCTGTTCTTAGGATACATCTCCATTTAAAAAAAACATCCGTGTTCAGGTGACGAAGAAGCTCGCAGGAGCCGCCTCTGACTCGGCCGCCTGGGCCACCAACGTCGGCAATGAGCATGGTCAGGTCCTCATGAGCGTCCTTACCTGCTCTGAGGGTGCTGAGGGCCTGTCCAGGATGGCGACCGGGCTCATGAGGCGGTATCGACTCGCCAAGGTTCCTCCCCCCCAGCTCATCTACGTGGACCGGGACTGCTGCAGTTGAGACGGCGTGTCCAAGACAGCTGCCTTGATTTCGGTACAAATTCAAAGTTGCGATGATGATGTTATTACCGCTGACGTGTCAGACACAGTTCTGTCCTAATAGTCTGTTGGTGTTTATCGTTTAGGAGTGGGAGCGACTGGTGGTTCGACTGGACATCTGGCACCTGATGCGACGCTTTGCATCAGGTGTCACCACTGAGAGTCACCAGCTCTATCCCACCTTCATGAGGCAGCTGTCTCAATGCATCTTCGAGGTGGACTCAGGAGATGCCCGCCGTCTCACTCAGGCCAAGCGGTCCGAGCTGGAGGGGAAGCACGGGATGGTCGGCCTGATGGGCGCGGATGTTATCCAGACGGGGTCCAAGGAGGAGTGGCGGCTCCACTGTCGTCGCCGGACACGTGGAGCGGAGGAGACGACGCTCCTCATCCAGGACCTTCTGGACACCTTCAACGGCCCGGCAGGACGCGACACCCTGGACATCCCGTTGCTGGACGCTCTCCGCATCCAGGACATCTGGAGCACCCAGAGGCGGCACCTCAGCTGCATCCAGGACTGGCCGGGGGTGCAGCTCTACACCGAGACTGGCAGGCTGACTAAAGGCGGGGTCAGCCTCCCAGTTTATCGCTGCGCGAGAGGCTCCACGTCTCTGGAGTCCTTCTACCTCCACCTCCAGCGGTTCATCCCAGGTAAACGCCTGAGCCGTTCTGTTTGACTTATATGCAGATTCCCGGCTGTAAACCTAACTTCCGGTGTTAATGCGGTTCCCTCAGGGACGTCTGCGAGACCCAGATATTTCCAGGCGTTCCTGATCCATGGACTGGTGAGGTGGAACGAGGACCGCGCAGCAGCTGCTGCACCTCCACCTGCCGCTGAGGATCATCTGCCGCCTCTGCACTCTTACAGTGGCCACCTCAAGCACGCCCTTAACCAGAAGAGCCAGAGGGTGCTCGGTCATCATCTGGTTGAGAATTTCACCAAGCCTGCTGCGTACACAGGTGAACAGTCACAAGTGAGGCCAGAGGTATAGATCTGACTTCATATCGATCAACCAAAATGACCTGAGCTCTCCTTCNCTTCATACCGATCAACCAAAATGACCTGAGCTCTCCTTCTTCACTCCAGGGGAACTCATTGGGGATGGAGTACCTGTTCCAGCAGACGGGTAGCGTGCTTGAGGGTGTCAGCGGGGACCCTGACGCTCCTGACGAGGCTGCTGCTGTCATCGCTCTGCAAGATGAGGATGAGGGCATGGAGGAGGATGAAGACCCCACCATCTCCGGGCCGGTCCTCCTCTCCTCTGACGCAGCAGCCCGGTCAGGTGACCCAGCTGACACAGACAGGTCTGAGCCATCCGGTCTGTCCCCCCCCCCCGGAAGAGGATGTCCGTTCTGGTACCTCACAGACTTCCGATCAGCATCTCTCCTCAGACTCTGAGGTAAAAGCTGCAACACCATTCATGTATCAAACTATCTGAAAACGTGTTTTCTTATAAGATTTTCTTTGGTTTGCCTTTGCCGACTGTTCTGCTTCTGTTCCAGGAAGAGGTCCAGGGTCCTGATGGTCAGCCAGGATATCAACACGTCCTGAGGCTGGCCAAGGCCCTGGTGGAGATCAGGAGTCTGCCTGCAATCTCCAACAGCAGGGTAGACCGATTGTTGCGCTCTGGGAACGTCTCCCAGAGTCTGACAAGCAGCGCGTGGTCTACAATGCCAGGCACCGGGAAAGACAGCCCAAAGGCCGTTTCAAGGCCGCGAAGGGGAAGAGCACTTCCTGTCCGGGGAAGGAGTCTCTCCAACGGTAAGTTCGCTTTCTAAAAGTTTTTTTTTTACAAGCTTAGAAATCTGCTTAATTTTCTTCTTTTCTTCCACATAACTCCAGCGACCTTTTGGGGTTGAACGCCGGTGTAGGTAGCAGATGTGCTCGGCCTGTCAGATCGGCTCGGGGGCTTGCGACTAGTGATGACGTCACACAACTGTAACAAACGAGTTGGCTAATTTGCAGATTTTCTGTACTGGAACTGATGTTTACAATAAAGTTTATTTTTTAACAAAGAAAGGAAAAAGTGTTGAGATCTGATTGGGCTATTATTTATTATTTTGGCATTGACAGCTCCTTCACTAACGTCTGCTCTCCTCAGTGTTTGTGTAACGGAGCAGAACGTGAGCTGCGTATTCTAGCGAGACTTCATCCGGTCCGTGCGACAGGAAAGAAGTTCAACCTTGGCAGGATGTATTTAGGAAAAATACTTGCAAATAATTTCTTTCTCTTTTTTTTTTTTCAATGTGCCACCAACAACAAGCTAGCATGCTACTCGCTAGCACCCACTTTACCTCCAACTGCATGCTTCCCAGCCTGATTTCTCTCTATAAAAATAACGATCATTATCCTGTGATAATTCCTCTCCATCGGATTATTTCGTTGTCAAGGTTTTTGTGGCTGATTGCAAATATTCCTTCTCCTTTTGTGATTCTTAACGTATTTGTTCGGACCTCCTCAGTTCTTTACTCGGGAAGAATCCGTGCATTGTTAAGGCGGAAGTGTCTGTGTCATTCCCCGTGTGACAGTGGTCTAATGGTCCGGACCAATCACAATCTTACACGTCATCTATGCGCAATCCCCCGAGGCGATCTGACAGGCCGAGCACATCTGCTACCTACACCAGCACTGCAAACTGGCTTGACGCCAGCCGCCTGGTGGAGGCTATTTGCAGCCAGCTCTGCCGGCTTCACCCCTCAGCCACAAGAACCGGGGGGGGGGGTTCTGAAGACCCGTTGGTCCATGGTCTTGGGGGACTACGTGGCCATCAGGGAGGCGGTCCTCGAGAGCCCCAGGCTGATGGCTCAGACGGATGTTAAATTAAAAAGGAAGTTTCTTGCCCATACCTGTTGCGA
>NC_050522.1:20436583-20439718 GCF_002922805.2 Oryzias melastigma | reverse complement strand
GACTCCTTCCTGCTGCTCCAGCTGTCTCCCTGCAGCCTCTCCCTGGAGCTAAAGGGCTGTCCTTGGTTCAGGTTGGACAGGGACAGCCCTTCGACTACGGGACGCCAGAGGAGAAGCTCCCTCTCCCACTATTGAGACCTGCCCCTCCAGCTCCACCGCCACCGCCTCCTCTGCCTCCTCCACCACTGCCTCTGCCTCCTCCTGGTGAGCGTGTGCCGAGGACGACCGCCTTCAGGAGGAGGAAAGCAGCAGAAGCAGCAGCAGCAGCTGCTGCACAGGAGGGCCATCCTGCAGGGACAAAAGTCCGCCGGCAGACTGTGCAGAAACACCTGCACGAAGTGTGGCCAGCCAAAAAGGCTGGACACTGGCCACACCAGGATTGAAGGTGTTTCGTACTGTACAGCTGTCGGCGGGAAAACTGTGCAGGAGTGGACAGACGAAATGAAAAAAAAAACAAAAAAAATAACTCTTTTATGAACATTTTTTTATTATTTTGTTCAAAATAAAATATTTTCTTGAAAAGATCGTGTTATTGTGTTTTAAATTTGCCCTGATTTGAGTAGAAATGAGTTACTATGAATTAACTGAAACATTCTAAAGAACTAGATGTGAAGAAGCACTCAACAGAACTCACTCTAACTTTATAAAGTAATTAAAATTAAGACTTTGCCATAAGTCCAAACATAAGCTGTACGTTACAAGCTTAAACACACTTGGATGTTTCTGAAGCAAAGACAGAAAAAAGGCAGTGATGAAAACAAGGAAAACAGCAAAAAGGGTCTTCATGATGACTGGCAGCTCCACACAACTCTCAAAACATATACTCTAAAGCTTGTGTTATCCTAGGTATGTTTACATTAAGAAGGGTTCATCTGGTAGGCTAAACTTTTGTTTCCAGGGTTAATCATCTTTTGTGGTGTCCGTGGCAGATATAAAATCCATTTCACCTTTGTCGCCATGAGAGGGATCACACATCAATGTAAAAGTGAGGTCATATGGACTCAATAAGAGAGCATGAGGGTTCAATAAGGTTCAGGTTGTGGATTAATTCTGAAAAACAAGCACAACCCAACCCAAACTGTTTAGACAGGGTCCACAGTACTGTTTTTTTCACTAAAATCCATTTTAGACACCTTTGTAAATATCTTACAGTTTTTTCTCTGTCATTTGACACAATCTGGAGTGTTTTGTTTTGATTGTCCGTGGTAGGGCTTGAACGCGCGATATACTGAGCGGCAGCCAGGGGCCCTCCTCTCTCCTCTTCGCCCGAAACCCACCGACTCTCATCCTCCCACAGAGAAGAATGGCAAGCTTCAACTTCCATTAAAACAGCAAGGGAGAAGGATCAGAATCTGTGACCAAGGTTTGGGGTCATTAAGGTACCTGCCTTCGGCCGCCCCCCTAACCACTATACATTGGCCGTTCATGGTGAGCACATGGGAGCGCAGATCCATCTCACTTCTTAGAGCTGAGTCCAGACAGGACCCGTGGGGATGATTTCAGCCAACAAGCCACAACCCCAGTTTAGCTCCAGGGTGGAGCCTCAATGACACCTATCAGTGCGATGTAGGGCTGCCACAAACAATTATTGCAGTAGTTGACTAATTTACAAATATTTTTCCGATTAGTTGACTAATCGGGTCGTGCGGGGACTGGATGTAAGACACATCTTAATCATCATTAGCTTTAAACCTGATGTGTTTAACCTATATGCTAACTAAAAATAAAGACTATAGTTTATTAAGCTTCTAATGAATCATGCAGCTTTTCTCATTTTTTTCCCGGCATTAACACAAGACTTCAATAAAATGAGGCAATCTGAATCAACGACAAAAAATGAAATAAAAGCCTGCAATCATTTGTTTAAAGCTTTAAAACACATTTAATAAAACATGTATAGAGTATTTCAAAAGGTTTTTGCAGATATAAACACACACACTTGCTCACTGAGGCCCATTTAGCCTACCCAGAACTTCCGGTGACATCACTACTGACCAGCTTTGCACTACTGTCTATGTGACAAAGAGAAGGGCCTGTCATCAGACAGTGCGCACCAAAGTTTTGAGATCCAAAAAAAAAAAAAAAACTACGCTTCGACTTCCAAATTAGTTGTCGACTATTTTAATATTTGATGTAGTCACGACTAATCGTGGCAGCCCTAGTGCGATGTAGCGAATTGTTGATTTTGAGTCCTCATGTAAGGTCTTCTGGGCCACTCTAACAAGTAACTTATGATGTGACTCACATGGGCGACGCTGCCATGGGCATATGCCCTTAACAGCAGAGCTATTAGGATCATGTGAGCACTCAAATCTCCTCAGAAATTTAAAAACACTTCGATTTTTTTTTTTTTTTGGTTTAAAAAAATGCAAGTTGTAATAATTTGAAAATCTAAGTTTTACCAATTAGGTGCAAAAAATTTAGATCAATCTGATTAACCAATGCAGTTGAGTGCTCCAAGACTATATCATCAGAACCTATTTTTCAAGTTGGAATGCACCAAAACTACCCAAAGTTTTAACTTTAATGCTTTTGTTGTGAAAAGCAGGAATTCCAACGTCAAACCCCTTCATTTTCATTCAGCCCAAGCTAAATATGCATGTTGGTCTTTATCCATGCACAGACTAATAAGAACACAAAACAATATAGATTTGTTGAAGACGATAATCGCAGAAAATAAAGATAATCCAGAACAGGCGATTATCATTTCATTGAGAAATTTGGCGCTTCCTTTTTAAGGAACAGAAAGACAGTCCTTGTTGTCTTTCGCTATTTCAAAAATCGCTATTGGTGAGGTCCAGTCTTTTGTTTTTAGGGTAAAAAAAAAAAAAACTATGTTGAGCACTACTCAAATGTTTTTTAAAAAGATATTTTGCAAAGCATGATCAGAAGTGTTTTTGATGACTATGGATTGGTGGCAGACATCCTTTGGCCGCAGAGGAAGTGGGTATTCCATATTCGCGGATTTGCATCAAGGTCTCTCACACACCCCCACACACATAAATATACCTATAAATACACACATGTATACACACACACCCATGTATACATATAGATATATATATATATATACACACACACACCCATATACATATATATACCTGTATATATAAATACACATAAACCTATAGATAC
>NC_050522.1:20390494-20432484 GCF_002922805.2 Oryzias melastigma | reverse complement strand
ATATATATATATATATATATAATATGTATACGTGTGTGTACATAGGTGTATACCCCATAAGCCTCTGCTCCCTCTTCCCAGGCTCTCCCAGCTGTTCCCCATCAGCTCATCACCACAAACAGTATTTAGACAGTCGCTGAGCTTTGCTCAGTGTGAGGTCTTGTTTTTGCTCTGCAATCAGGCCAAATGTTTATTCTATGCTCGCTTCCTGTTACTTGACTTCTGCCTGTTTTTGACCATGTCTTGCCTTGAAGAAAAACAAAGGTTTATGAACCACCCAACCAAAATGAACCAAATTGTATTGAAATGGTTCAGGGTTGTGAAGCTAGAGATGGAGAAACCAAAGCTTTCTGAACAACTGAATCAAAATGAACCAAATTGTATTGAAATGGTTCAGGGTTGTAAAGCATTTGACACATTTAAAGCTAGTGACATCGGTTGGCTGGACAACAAAATTGCAGCTATATGAAAGGGGGGGAGTCATTATTATGTTAAGTCATAAGTAGCAATCAAACTTTTATTTTTAAAATCTGCTTCTTTCATAAATGATGAAAACAAGATTTTGTCACATTAACATCTTGTGATTAAAATGTGTAAAGCTAATACTGTTTGGAAGATGGGTTTAAAAAGAACAAGTGATATCTTTACAAAACCACATTTCATAAATTAGAGCAGTGAAATCATTGTGGAACTGCTAATATGTAAGCCTATCTACTGAATGTTGGCATACATTTATTCATGTGAAAAAATGTTAGGTGTGTTAATCAATCTCTGAATGAAATGTTCAACCAAACTGACTAAACATTTGACCCTGTTTATAAAGAAATCTAACCATAGGAACAACACCAGCAGGGTCTCCTCTGCTCTTTTATTAAATGGAATTCTGGCTTTCCTGAGAAAACCATCTCCTTTGGCTCGGCTCAATAAAACCAGCCAACCCTTAGATTCCAAGTCACCTCTTGAATCGTGTTGTTGCTTTAATAAATTTTTTTACCAACAATAATATAAAATGATGCACGAAATGAATTGTTAATATTAAAAATTGTTTTTTCTTTCTGTGTTTTATATGAATAAATATTTATATATTCACATTAAATGTAAAAGATAAATCATAAATACCAAATACTGCAATCCTATTTTCAACAATGTATTAACATATTTTCCATTTAAACAAATACAAGCTAACAAAAATATAAATTAAAATGTGTAAAAGAATAAATATTTCAATCACAATAAAAGTTGCCAATCCAAATATCCCACCACCATCCACAACACCACAGTCCTGAACATAACCATAACTGCCTGAAATATGCAGCAACAAATATTTATTTTATTTCTTAAAACTTGGATATTAACCATTTATGATCATTATTAAAAATGACTTTGCTCTAAGAAAGCCTTGAACCAGGTATCTTCACTTTAGAAGGTGGGAGCTCTCTCCACTGTGCCAACATATTGATTCTCAAGACCTTAATGATATCTACTCATGCATTTTAATTGTTAGACATTTAGATATAAGTACATAAAGCTAGATCACCGGTTAAATTCGCCTTCTCAACCAAAAACTAAAGTATTTTTCAACATTTGTTTCTTCTTCCTCCCTTTCTGGGGTCCCCTGGATGTGCAGCGGCTTACCCATACCAATACGGGTGTGCTTGGCTTTCTCTGTCTCTTCTTCTGCTGCGAGTGAAACGAGCAGCAGTTTATAGAGACTGACTCATCACGACTCTCTTAAGGCCACAAACCAGGATGAGTGAACGGACTGATTGAAAACCCCGCAATGAATTCAAAACTGCTGCGGGTGGTCGAAAATGCGCGAGTGACGAAATAATGCTTCATTTGGAAAGTCACATCATCAGCAATCTGAAGCGAGTGGTCGATACTCCACCAGCGACACTTCCGCTTTGAAAGACTCCATACAGAGTCGAGCTATCTGCTTGAGCAGAACATCTCTGGTGTTTGCTATGAAACCCTCTGCATATGGAACCAAACGCCTCCGCCTCTTTGTTACAGTGCGTGTGTGAGTGTGTAGTATGTGTGCGTGCGTGGGTGTGTGTGTGGGGGTATGTATGTATGTAGATATATATATATATATATATATATATAATTCAAGATTATTTTATTGTCATATGCAAAGCTTTCACTAACAAAATTGTTCCAGTACAACCAAACAAGATTAGACATACAACAGAAATACACAAATACAGTTCAGAGTTGACTAAAGTGCACGAGTGATCAGCGCACCTTCATTATTAATATATTATGTATACATGTGTATATATGCATATATTATGCATACATGTGTATCTAGATTTGTGTGTGTGTGTTATATATATATATATATATAACACACACACACACATACATACACACACACACGTGTGGGGGTGGGTGTGTGTGTATGTATACTCAATATCCCGCTTCCTAAGCTCTCTCAGCTGTTCCCCATCAGCTCATCACCACAAACAGTATTTAGACGGTCACTGAGCCCTGCTTCAGATGAGGTCTTGCTTTAGAGCCGCAATCAGTCCAAATGTTTGTTCTATGCTCGATTCCTGTTACTTGACCTTTGCCTGTTTTTGACCATGTCTTGCCTCGTCCCTGCCTGTTAGTGTTAGCTATTAAACCCTCTGCATATGGATCCAAACGCCCCCGCCTCTTTGTTACGGTGTGAGTGTGTGTATATGTATATGTGTGTATATATATATATGTATGTATGTATGTAGATATATATAATTCAAGATTATTTATCATATGCACAGCTTTTACTGACAACAAAATTTTGTTCCAGTACAACCAAACAAGATTAGACATACAACAGAAATACATGAAAACAGTTCAAATTCGAGTGAGGTGCAGGAGTGATCAGCGCACAATTATTAATATATTATGTATGCATGTGTGTGTATATATACATATATTAAGCATTCATGTGTATTTATAAATTTGTGTGTGCATATATATATATGTGTATATATATATATATTTATACACACACACACACACAGTATCTCACAAAAGTGAGTAAAGCCCTTACATTTCTGCAGATATATATGTATATCTTTTTCATAGGACAACACTGCCAAAATGAATACACAATTGGGTATATATATATAGTCTGTATTTATAGGTATATACATATAAAATGTTACATGTGTGTGGGTGTGTGTATAGTCGACAACTAATGTGGTAGTTGAAGCGTTTTTTTTTTCTTCTTTTTTTTCTTTTTATTTCAAAACTTTGGTGCGCACTTTCTAATGCCGGGTCTGCCCTTCTCTTTGTCACATAGACAGTAGTGCTAAGCTGGTCTGTAGTGATGTCACCGGAAGTTCTGAGTAGGCTAAATGGGCCTCAGTGAGCAAGTGGGTGTTTATATCTGAAAAAACCTTTTGAAATACTCTATACATGTTTTATTTAAAATTTTTTAAATCTTTAAACAAATGATTGCAGGCTTTTATTTCGTTTTTTGTCGTTGATTCAGATTGCCTCATTTTATTGAAGTCTTGTGTTAATGCCGGAAAAAAAAATTAGAAAAGCTGCATGATTCATTAAAAGCTCAATAAAGTATAATCTTTATTTTTACACGTCAAGTTTAAAACTAATGATGATTAAGATGTCTAACATCCAGTCCCCGCACAACCCGATTAGTCAACTAATCGGAAAAATATTTGTAAATTAGTCAATTACTGCAATAATTGTGTGTGGCAGCCCTACATCGCACTGATAGGTGTCATTGAGGCCCCACCCTTGAGCTAAACTGGGGTTGTGGCTTGTTGGCCGAAATCATCCCCACGGGTCCTGTCTGGGCTCAGCTCTAAGAAGTGAGATGGATCTGCACTCCCATTTGCTCACCATGAACGGCCAATGTATAGTTGTTAGGGGGGCGGCTGAAGGCAGGTACTTTAATGACCCCAAACCTTGGTCACAGATTCTGATCCTTCTCCCTTGCTGTTTTAATGGAAGTTGAAGCTTGCCATTCTTCTCTGTGGGAGGATGAGGGTGGGTGGGTTTCGGCGCGAAGAGGAGAGAGGAGGGCCCCTGGCTGCCGCTCAGTATATCGCGCGTTCAAGCCCTACCACGGACAATCAAAACAAAACACTCCAGATTGTGTCAAATGACAAAAAAATCTGTAAAATACTTACAAAGGTGTCTGAAATGGTTTCAGTGAACAAAAGTACTGTGGACCCTGTCTAAACATTTTGGGTTGGGTTGTGCTTGTTTTACAGAATTAATCCATAACCTGAACCTTTTTGAACCCTCATGCTCTCTTATTGAGTCCATATGACCTCACTTTTACATTGATGTGTGATCCCTCTCATGACGACAAAGGTGAAATGGATTTTATATCTGCCACGGACACCACAAAAGATGATTAACCCTGGAAACAACAGTCTAGCCTACCAGATGAACCCTTTCTAATGTAAACATACCTAGGATAACACAAGCTTTAGAGGAGCTGCCAGTCATCATGTAGACCCTTTTTGCTGTTTTCCTTGTTTTCATCACTGCTGTTTTCCTGTCTTTGCTTCAGAAACATCCAAGTGTGTTTAAGCTTGTAACGTACAGCTTATATGTTTGGACTTATGGCAAAGTCTTAATTTTAATTACTTTATAAAGTTAGAGTGAGTTCTGTTGAGTGCTTCTTCACATCTAGTTCTTTAGAATGCTTCAGTTAATTCATAGTAACTCATTTCTACTCAAATCAGGGCAAATTTAAAACAAGAACACAATCTTTTCAAGAAAATATTTTATTTTGAACAAAATAATAAAAAAATGTTCATAAAAGAGTTATTTATTTATTTATTTTTTCATTTCCTCTGTCCACTCCTGCACAGTTTTCCCGCCGACAGCTGCACAGTACGAAACACCGTCAATCCTGGTGTGGCCAGTGTCCAGCCTTTTTGGCTGGCCACACTTCGTGCAGGTGTACTGCACAGTCTGCCGGCGGACTTTTGTCCCTGCAGGAGGGCCCTCTGGTGCAGCAGCTGCTGCTTCTGCTGCTTTCCTTCTCCTGAAGGCAGTCATCCTGGGCACACGCTTACCAGGAGGAGGCAGTGGTGGTGCTGGAGCTGGTGCTGTAGCCTCACTGCCCAGCTGGAGTGGCTGAGTTTGAGTGGCAGGTCTCAATTATATGAGAGAGAGCTTCTCCTCTGGCGTCCCGTAGTCGAAGGGCTGTCCCACCTGAACCAAGGACAGCCCTTTAGCTGCAGGGAGAGGCTGCAGGGAGACAGCTGGAGCAGCAAGAAGGAGTCCCACTACCTGCTCCAGCACAGCCCTCTCCCACGTTTTCTGCCTGCTGGAGAACCTGAAGACGCACACATACAAAAAAAAATGTTGGTACCATCATGCTGGGATTGTTTGAACAGGTGCGACATCAGACTTCAGAAGTTCAGGCTCTCACCACTGTGACAGGGTCCTCTGATTCAGCTGAAACTACTGAAGACTGGTCTGAGTCATCAGCCTGGGGCTCATGAGGACCGCCTCCCTGATGGTCACGTAGTCCCCCAAGACCAGTTAACAACGGGTCTTCAGAACCCTCCCCCTGGTTCTTGTGGCTGAGGGTTGAAGCCGGCAGAGCTGGCTGAAAATGGCCTCCACCAGGCGGCTGGCGTTGTGTGGTCTTTATTTCTTCTGATTTTTCCTCAATTCCTCTGTCCATTCCTGCCCACTTTTCTGCCGACAGCTGCACAGTATGACACACCGAAAATCCTGGTGTGGCCAGTGTCCAGCCTTTTTGGCTGGCCACACTTTGTGCAGGTGTACTGCATAATATACCAGTGGACTTTTGTCCCTGCTGGAGGGTCCTCTGGTGCAGCAGCTGTTGCTTCTGCTGCTTTCCTTCTCCTGAAGGCAGTCGTCCTGGGCACACGCTCACCAGGAGGAGATGGAGGCAGTGGTGGAGGAGGTACAGGTGGTGGTGGTGCTGGAGCTGGTGCTGTAGCCTCACTGCCCAGCTGGAGTGGCTGAGTTTGAGTGGCAGGTCTCAATAATGGGAGAGAGAGCTTCTTCTCTGGCGTCCCGTAGTCGAAGGGCTGTCCCTGTCCCACCTGAACCAAGGACAGCCCTTTAGCTGCAGGGAGAGGCTGCAGGGAGACCACTGGAGCAGAAGGAAGGAGTCCCACTTCCTTCTCCAGCACAGCCCTCTCCCACTTTTTCTGCCTGCTGGAGAACCTGAAGACACACACACACATACAAAAAAAATGTTGGTACCACCATGCTGGGATTGTTTGAACAGGTACGACATCAGACTGCAGAAGTTCAAGCTCTTACCACTGTGACAGGGTCCTCTGGTTCAGCTGAAACTACTGAAGACCGGTCTGAGTCATCAGCCTGGGGCTCCCGAGAACCGCCTCCCTGATGGACACGTAGTCCCCCAAGACCAGGGACCAACGGGTCTTCAGAACCCCCCTGTTTCTCGTGGCTGAGGGGTGAAGCTGGCAAAGCTGGCTGCAAATGGCCTCCACCAGGTGGCTGGCGTCAGGCCAGTTTGCAGGGCTGGCGTTCAACCCCAAAAGGCAGCTGGAGTTATGTGGAAGAAAATAAGAAAATGAAGCAGATTTTTAAGCAGGAAAAAAACGTTTAGAAAGCAAACTTGCCGTTGGAGAGACTCCTTCCCCGGACAGGAAGTGCTCTTCCAATTCGCGGCCTTGAAACGCCCTTTGGGCTGTCTGTCCCGGTGCCTGGCAGGGTAGACGACCCGCTGCTTGTCAGACTCTGGGAGGCGTTCCCAGAGCGCAACAATTCGGTCTACCCTGCTGTTGGAGATTGCAGGCAGACTCCTGATCTCCACCAGGGCCTTGGCCAGCCTCAGGAAGTGTTGATATCCTGGCTGACCATCAAGACCCTGGAACTCTTCCTGGAACAGAAGCAGGACACTCGGCAAACGCAAACCAAAGAAAATCTTATAACAAAACACGTTTTCAGATAGTTTGATACAGGAATGGTGTTGCAGCTTTTACCTCAGAGTCTGAGGAGAGATGCTGATCGGGAGTCTGAGAGGTACCGGGACGGACATCCTATTCGGGGGGGGTGGGGGACAGACCGGATGGCTCAGACCTGTCTGTGTCAGCTGGGTCACCTGACCGGGCTGCTGCGTCAGAGGAGAGGAGGACCGGCCCGGAGATGGTGGGGTCTTCATTCTCCTCTATACCCTTATCCTGAAGAGCGATGACAGCAGCAGCCTCATCTGGAGCGTCAGGGTCCCCGCTGACACCCTCAAGCACGCTACCTGTCTGCTGGAACAGGTACTCCACCCCAATGAGTTCCCCTGCAGGGAAGAAGGAGAGCTCAAGTCATTTTGGTTGATCGATATGAAGTCAGATCTACACCTCTGGCCTCAGTTGTGACTGTTCACCTGTGTACGCAGCAGGTTTAGTGAAATCCTTAAGCAGATGATGACCAAGCACCCTCTGGCTCTTCTGGTTAAGGGCGTGCTTGAGGTGGCCACTGTAGGAGTGCACAGGTCGCAGATGATCCTGAGCAGCAGGTGGAGGTGCAGCAGCTGCTGTGCAGTCCTCGCTCCATCTTACCAGCCCATCGATCAGGAACGCCTGGAAATATCTGGGTCTCGCAGACGTCCTTGAGGAAACCGCGTTAACATCGGAAGTTAGGTTTACAGCCGGGAAACTGCATATAAGTCAAACGGAACAGCTGGAGGTGGAAGGACTCCAGAGATGTGGAGCCTCTCGCGCAGCGATAAACTGGATGGCCGACCCCGCCTTTAGTCAGCCTGCCAGTCTAGGTGTAGAGCTGCACCCCCGGCCAGTCCTGGATGCAGCTGAGGTGCTGCCTCTGGGTGCTCCAGATGTCCTGGATGCGGAGAGCGTCCAGCAACGGGATGTCCAGGGTGTCGCGTCCTCCCGGGCCGTTGAAGGTGTCCAGAAGGTCTTGGATGAGGAGCGCCGTCTCCTCCGCTCCACGTGTCCAGCGACGACAGTGGAGCCGCCACTCCTCCTTGGACACCCTCTGGATAACGTCTGTGTCCGTCAGGCCGACCATCCCGTGCTTCCCCTCCAGCTCGGACCTCTTGGCCTGAGTGAGACGACGAGCATCTCCGGAGTCCACCTCGAAGATACAGTGAGACAGCTGCCTCATGAAGGTGGGATAGAGCTGGTGGCTCTCAGTGGTGACACCTGATGCAAAGCGTTGCATCAGGTGCCAGATGTCCAGTCGAACCACCAGTCGCTCCCACTCCTAAAAGATTAACACCAACAGACCATTAGGACAGAACTGTGTCTGACATGTCGGCAGTAATAACATCAACATCACAAATTTGAGTTTGTACAAAAAACAAGGCAGCTGTCTTGGACACGCCGTCTTGACTGCTGCAGTCCCGGTCCACGTAGATGAGCTGGGGGGGGGGAACCTTGGCGAGTTGATACCGCCTCACGAGCCCGGTCGCCATCCTGGACAGGCCCTCAGAACCCTCAGAGCAGGTAAGGACGCTCATGAGGACCTGACCTTGCTCGTTGCCAACGTTGGTGGCCAAGGCTGCCGAGTCAGAGGCGGCTCCTGCGAGCTTCTTCAACACCTGAAGACGGATGTTTTTTTTAAATGGAGATGTTTCCTAAGAACAGACTAAGACTGCTGTGTCAGAATCCACAATAGAAAACACTCCCAAACCTTCGTGGTGGAGTCCATCTTCAGGATGGACCCGAAGGTGGTCATGATCCTGGCCTTGTACTCGCCCAGCAGCGTCAGGACGTCGTAGCCATACAAAGTCAACAGCCAGATGGGTGAAGGCAGAGGTGGAGGTGGTGGAAACTGCCCCCTCACGCTGCCCAAGGCCAGGAACCGCTCACAGACGCCAAGGTAGTGGACCGCTTTCTGCATTCAGGAGTCTGAGTGCTGCTCCTGCAGGGTGTTGTACAGCCGGTTAGCACTGTTGCCCAACAATGTTCCCTCTAATTTTTTGTATCTGAGCACAGAAACTCACTCAGTGCTCCTTGGACCGCTGTGAGCAACACTGTGGGTTTACTCTGTGGTCACGTCTATTTCAACTTTCAGAAATCTCAGATCTAAACATGTTATGTAGCTCATTAAAAGGATTAAACTGATTAACAAATTTTCTTCGAATTGTGTTCTATATATACACAACCAAAATATACTGCTCACAAAAATTAAAGAGTACTTTAAAGAAACACATTAGATACGTCAGATCTCAATATGAAGTTGGATATCTATACAAATAACGACAGGGCAGTGTCTTAGGAACAAAAGGATGCCACGTATTTTAATGGAAATAAAAGTTTTCAGCCTACAGAGGGCTCAATTGTGTAGACACTATAAAATCAGAGTGAAATGAAGATGTGACAGGCTAGTCTATTTTTTCCAAAACTTGATTTCTGCGACTCAAAATGCTTTTCAGCATCTTGTGTGGCCCCCACGAGCTTGTATGCATGCTTGACAACGTGGCGGCATGCTCCTAATGAGACGACGGATGGTGTCTTATGGCATTTCCTCCCAGATCTGTGTGAGGGAATCCCTGAGCTGTTGTACAGTCTGGGGAGAACCCGGCAGCGCCTAATGGACTAAAACATAATGTCCCAGAGATGTTCTATTGGGTTTAAGCCAGGGGATCGTGAAGGCCATTCAATTGTTTCAATCCCTTCATCCTCCCGGTATTGCCTGCATACTCTCCGAGAATAACCACCAGTCTCCTGAGATCTCCTCCATGTTCTGAAGATTGTGCTGGGAGACACATTAAGCCTTCTTGCTGCAGCACGTGAGGATGTGCAATCCTGGAGAAGTTGGACAACCTGTGCAACTTCTGTAGTGTTAAGGAAGCGCCTCATACTGCCAGTAGGGATAATTATCAAGCCAAAATCAGCACAAGTGGAAAACCAGCCAAAAAGGATCAAGAGGGAGAAACTTGAAATGACCTCCACATGTAACACCCGTCCTGTTTGGAGGGCTTTCTAATTGTTGCCACTGAATTCAATTCATGCCAGGTCCAATAAAAAAGTGTTCCTTTAATTTTTGTGAGCAGTGTATAAACGCAACACTTTTGTTTTTGCTCCCATTTTCATGAGATGGACTTAAAGATCTAAAATTCATTCCAGATACACAATATTACCATTTCTCTCAAACATTGTTTGCAAATCTGTCCAAATGTGTGATAGTGAGCACTTCTGGGTTGCTGAGATAATCCATCCCACCTCGAGGGTGTGCCACATCAAGATTCTGATCTGACATCATGATTTGTGCACAGGTGTGCCTTACACTGCCCACAATAAAAGGCCACTCTGAAATGAGCAGTTTTGTCTTACAGTAAAATGCCTCATTTGTTACAAGCATTGAGGGAGCGTCCAATGTTGACACCAGGAATGTCAACCAGATCTGTTGCTCGTGTATTCATTCCTTCGTTCCTTTCTCCACTATAAGCTGTCTCCAAAGGTGTTTCAGAGAATTTGGCAGTTGAGTGTTTTGTTGAGTGCAAGTGATTTGCAACAATTACAATGAAAAGTAAGAAACATTCAGAAAGTGGGTCCTGCTCCTGCTGTCTGGGAATAAATTCAAATTCCACTTTATTTGTTTAGAACTTTTCCTTCTACAAAGCATCTTAAAGTGCTTTTCATAATGAATAAAAAGAAACAGTAGTTAAAATAGCAAACATACTATGAAATACATGTAAACAGTACACACATCCAACTCACACAATCATAATTAAATGAATCAACAATTAATAAGATTTATAACATCAAATTAAAATAGAGACGAACGCTGTGAATCTAAAAACAAAAAAGTGAATCTATAAGAACACGGGTAAAGGCTCTGCAGTGAACAGCTTTGAGACTAAAACATCATACCTATGAGCTGCTTTAGCTGCCACGCCTGGTGGAGCTGATGCAGAGCTGCTGCTGCTGGTAGATGGAGACACAGATGCGGCTTTCTGTTTGTCTCTGGCCTTGATGAAGCGTACGGCGTTCTCCATCTGTGTTCCTGCCGCAGGAACCTTCCTCCTCAAGAAGTTAACAAAACTGATAAATGAAATAAATATAAATTACAGTGAAGGGACACAAGTTCACCTGATTAATGCAACATCAGCACACCTGTTCTCCATGTAAATGTACATTTTCTTTTTTGAATGTACATTGTTTAACTGTTAAGTCACTTTCTCTATATGGCACTACAGCGCCTCCCGTTGTATACTTTGGTAACGTGCACAACAATTTCTGTGTTTTCCATTGAAGCATGTAACTGTTTTTCTTCACTGTGCACACACAAGGACGGTACGCTTGGATGGAGTCTACCGTTCATTTTTTGTAGATGGCACCCCTTTTTAAGCGGAATGATGTAAAATACAACTACAATGTTGGTTTATTTTTTTGTATTTCTTGAAGTGAACGTAAATTGTTTATTTTAATTTATGGAAATATGTTTGACAGTTCTTTTATTTGTGACGCCAGTTACACAATGTTAACTGACACATTTTTTGTATATTGAGGAAAACTTTGTTATATGTATAAGAGAAACTAAAAATTGTCTTTGTTGTGGTGTTGTTTAGTTTTCACAGTGCAAAAGTACTTTGGATGGTTGCTTCACAGAGACCAATAAAGTACGCACTTGTTTGAAACTCGACGCATTTCATTTATGTCCACAAGGGGGAGACAATGGAGACAAACAGCTGCAGTTGATTCCTTTTCTGAACCATAAAGCCTGAATGTGTTGCTAAAAGTTAAGAGTTGTCCTCTTACTGCCCTAGTAGAGCCTTTTTTTAAAATTATAAAGTATTACTGGAAGTTTAAGGGGAAAATGAATTTGAATTTCCTGTCACTGATAACAAGTGATCCTCCATGTGGGGGAGTTGGGTATCTGGGAACTAGAATTTAGACTTTATCGTGTTTTTTCTGTTCAACCTTAAAAAGAGAACAACCAAACACACTTAAAATCTCACCTGCAGTCAGTTTCAAACGTCCATTTCAGCAGTATTCCTGTCGTAGGGGTCAGCTGGAGCACATCTGTAACTAAAAGGAAGGTCAAAAGGCGGTCGAGGAGGAGGGAAAGTCTGTCAAAGCGCAAACGAGAGAATGAATGACTGCAAAAGGTGAAAAGAAGAAAAGAGAGTACAACCCCCTGTGATAAAGCAGTTGGGTTATCAGGGGCCACAGGGATGAGAACCTAAGGAAGCTTTGAGAAGAGGAGCCTGAGCATTTGATGAGGTCTAGAGGAGCCTCTGTTCAAACACGAGATGGTGCCAAAATCAATCTGTAGCTGGAAGCAGAAAGCTTAACTTTAAGAAACCCTTTTTAAAATTGTTTTAAAAACTTTAAAAAAATCTTTTAAGCTTTTAATTAGGAATAAACTATAACTGTCTAGCAGTTTAGTGTACGAGATGAGCTTCAAATGGGACAGAGAACTTTAGTTTGATTTCTTTGTAGTCCATATTAACAAGTGTTCAAATTTGGATAAGAAGAAAAAACAGTAAAAAAAAAAAAAAAATGTAGAAACCTAAAAATGATGTTTTCCAGCTCTGGCAGGAAGAGGAGCTTCCAGCTATTAATTTTTAGGCGCCATATTTTTTCTCTGTAGCCAGATTCTCTTGGATCAAAGGCCAAAGAAGAGAGGTTAGACCCGCCAGCAGGAAGGAAGAAACGATAGGAGGACAAAGGGAGATGGATGAACTGGGAGGAAAGAAATGAGAAATTGGTGTGAAAAGGCTTAAAACAAGCACCTGTCAGATGCTGACCAATGAGTCCCAGTTTTTAAAGGATTTTCAGGGAAAGGAGTCAGAATTGGGATGGACAAAGAAAGGATGAGTTCCAGATGACCAGTGTTTAGGGAGAAGAAGAAAAAAAAATACTATCAGTGAACTTGAAATGCAAACCTAAATGAGTTCCCTTCTAGCTTTAGATGAATTCCACTTTAAAACAGTTTACACAACTTAGGTAGAATTGCTACGATGGAGTTTTAGGGCCACTTTTAAGAAAAATTTATTTTTAAAATTACAACTTTAAATCTCGTAAATTTACGCGAATAAAGTAATATATTTATGACTTTAAAAGTTATAGGCTAAATTTATTACTTTCTGTCCTCAGTCATCCAAAACACCTCAATATAACATATTTTACCATTAATTACATTGTTTGTACCACTAATATACTTTACTTTTATTGACGGAAATTCTTTCAGTAAATATTTTACAGATTTTGCAGTAAATTGACACCATTTGACATGTTTTGTTTGTCCAGAGCGGGTCTCGAAGGCGCGAGCTTCTGAACGACATCAAGAGGCCCCCCTCCTCTCCTCTTCCCCCCACAGAGAAGAATGGAGACCTACATCGAGCTTGTTCCAAATGTTACGATTTTTTCAACCAATCAAAACACCGGATTTGTTCCGATTTTTTGATTCCACGCCCACTGTGTAGTACCATGACTGCTGTTTTCCTGCCCAAACATTTGATGCTTTAAATGTTATTTTAACAAGAAAAATAGACAGTTTATAGGATTTAACGTGTTGTGAAAAAGTAAGCTCACTTTAATTGCTCCTTTTTAGTCAAAGATGTGTTATTAGATAATGAAACAGTCGCTTTTTGAAATTATTCATAAACCAGTTTGTGTTCTATTAAGCTATTGACAAAGCAGCAGCTCATAGTAGAAGTTGTCCCAGAAAAAAGGCTAGAAACCATTAATAATGCACTATTACTGTAATCCTATTCATTCCAAACCATAATAAATTGGTATCCATTGAATTAAGATCAGTTCAGAAAGTTCAGGTCTCTTAAAACATCACATGGAAAGATGAGATCAAAAAGATGAAAAACACAAGATTATTTAGGGTTTTTTTTTTGTACTTTTTTAATCTTTTAGGCAAATTGTATCGACAAAAAAATAAATAAAAATCAACCTGCACATCTACAACAGCACAACATGACATTTTTCACGTTTTATATTTCAGATACTAAAACAACAGGTTAATGCTTTTCGTGTGGAAAATGTAAAATGCTGCAAACACGAAATTATTTTGAAATATCAAATAAAACCTGTTTAATATTTAAATTCAAAAACATGATCACTTGTATGTCGTTCTTCATTCTAATGTGTAGCAAGCTTCCATGTGTTTGGAGAAAAAAAAACAATAATCTGCTTTTCATTCTTCTGAAGAAACAAACTTCTTTCTCTTCACATAAAAGCGTTTAGTAAACTTGAACCGATTAAACTTGTGACTAAACGCTTATTCAGGAGTTAAAAATATAAAAAAAAAATGTTTGGTAAGCGATAGATTCACAGACATCCGGTAATAAAAAAAGGCTTTAATATTTATTGAGTTTCTTTTGTCTTTAAAATGTCAATTTTAAGTTATCAATTCACCTATTTATATATTTATTTAACTTATTATTTTCTTAGGTTGTTTTTTTTAAAATAATCCCATTTTAACCTTTATTTTTTTGTAATACTTGATCGTTCTTAAGAGAGAGGTTTATTTTTCGGATGGTCCTTGAACGTCTCAGGTCACCTGCCGGACTCTCGCATGCGGGGAAGGTTCGGATCGGATCCGCTCTCAGTTGGACTTCAGTGCTTCTCTGTCCAACTTCCCCCGAACTTCCTGAGTCCAAATGAAGGTGAGGAGAATAATTCTGCTCAGGTGAGGAGACGAGCCGCTCAGACGAGACGGTGAAGTTCAGAGAAATTGTGAAAAAGGATTCAGTTCTGACGACAGACGACGGACGCCATATTTGTTGCTCGCTTTCTCGTGTTAACGAGTAATTAAGTTAATTTTACGAGTTAATAACAGGTGTTTTTGTGAGATAACATGATACAATTGTTGTTTGTACGTTTGAAAACACGGTTTAATAATGTTATTGGGAGAAAACAGGAAAATATCTTTAATTTTATGTTGCGCATGGTCTGAACTAAAATGGCGGGTTTGAAAGTAGGTTCTGAGGCGCCAATTTCTCCTAGTTCTCCCCTTTGTGAAATCCCGACTGAAATTATTAATGATAAATAACGTATTTATCGCTGACTTTGTATTTGCTGTTATTTTTATTTTTGTAAGCTCTGCAGACAGAATTGGCATACAAGTTTTGCTTTATTGGAAATAAATCTACACCCAAAACTCCAGTCCTCACACTGGAAAAATAAATTTGTTCTTTAATCAAAGTTTTTTTTCCTTCTTCTTTTTTGTTGGATGGCTAATGAAGTTTGGCCCATTGTCCACCTGATAGACAGTGATGAAACTTTTCTCAAATTACAGAAAAAAGAACAATAATCTTTAATACAAATTAAAAGAACAATGCACCAACAGCATTTTAGAGCCTCCTTAACAGATGAGGTTTGAAAATTCTGTCTTAAACCTCAGATGAAAATCATGTTTTATGAGTTTTTAATATTTGTGTGACATTTTTCTTATGAAAGAGAACAAATTTAATAAGAAATCATTTCATTTTTGCATTTCTGAGTATTTCTCATTTAAATTGCTGTCAAACTGTCACAGAAATAATCTGTTTGAATTAATGATTTTCTTTCCATCACAACAGCTCTGCTGCACATGCACCAAACCTCTCATCTGACCCGACTAGTGTGCCTAGCTCTGGTGCTGGAGAAGAGAAGATGGTATCTTCCCACTGACTGCAGTCAGATGAGCCGACGTTCACATTTCCGTGGTGAAATCAGCCGTCACTGGATTGTTTGTGTGAGTTTCATACAATACTTATGGTAGCAGGGCTTCAAATGCTGGAAAGTCTCCGCGAGACTTCACGGAGCTTCATGGAAACGCGACCGCAGTTGTAAAGGATTGTAAATCATTAGAAGTTCGGTCCATAAAGTTTTTCACTTCCTCGTCTGAGCTGACATCCAGCTCTAAACGATACGACTGGACATTACCAATATTGTTTGACATTTTTATAGAGCAGTGGTGAAAATTTGTGCTAGCGAGACACAGAGCCATCATAATCGGACGGGGGTGTACTGGGGGCGGAGCTGCTGAGCTAAGCACCTAAAGCCACGCCCCCTCAGGAAACGGGCTTCAAATCAACACGAATTATGGCTTTTTAGGACATTTAGGTTGTTGGATTTTGGGTAAAAACTTCATAATCATAATTTAAATACTACTGAGAACTCATTATTATCATAGGGGGACTTTAAATAAGACACATTTAATATTAGATCATGTTCCTTTTTGTTTTAAAATAATTAATGACATATATCTGTTTGGGTGACTTTTACAGATAATGTCCAAAAGATAGAAACTCAAAGCACCTGATTCATGATAGCAATTTGGTTAACATTTTCTGGAATGATTTCTATATGTGGCTTTAACAAAAAAACACAATCCCAACATTTACATACCTTCACATTCAATTTAGTTTCATAAAGAATTTTTTTTTAAAGAATTTTGCTTTTTAAAGTAATTCAATTTTTACATTTATTGGTTTAACTGGAATAATGCAGGTTTCTTTTGATTAAAAAACACATTTTGTTGTTATTTTTAATTTATTATATGCTAATATATATTTTGTTTATTTTTAAGTATTATTTTTATATTCTGCTTAGACTTTGGTCTCTTATATGTAAGATTCTTTTCTCCTTTGTTTTGGAATTCAATGTTAAAAATGGAAACTGACAGAAATAAAATACACAAAATACAGATCAAAGAAAAAAGGCAAAACTAAATATGTCCACAGCCTTAATTATTTTGTGTAATTTTGAATTGTGTCAAGTGAAAAACAAAACAATTTTGGACAATTGAGTTTGTTTTAGTGGAGCGATTGATTACTAATTGGAACAAATGTCAGCTGTTTTGATCTGTTTGCTCTCAGTTTAAGTGTTTTAAGCAAACATGATACATTAATGCTCTGTTATGCTAAATGTAAATCTGTTTATATTAATGTTTTTTTTTTTATTATTTTATACCATAATAAACTAATTTCTTTTCTATTTATCTCAAGATGGAACGGGGAAACAGCGACACCATGTGGCAGACCTACAGCAGGTATTTTCTGCATTAAACACGAGTTTCTCTGTTCAAATAAAAGAACAAACACATTTTTTGAAGTAGAATTTTATTGCACATTTACTCACAAATAATAAATGAGTTGTTAGAAGCAGCAAAGAGCAGTAAAAATCAGAAATGGTCAGAATGTAGTTTAGATCAGGAGCTTTCAGCAGCTCAACAAAGGAATGAGCTCTGAAGTTTGTATCCACACCACTGAAGTGTATAATCCTGTCTTTCTTTTTAAAGTTAATCCTGGTTTAACTTGAGCCAGTGAGTTTAGATGGTCCTGTTGCTGTAAGCTGAACCACAGACTCCTGTATCTGGGCTGATTTTTCTTCGTCGCTCTCACTTCCTGCTTGAAGGCAGCAGCAGAATGACGTTAGTCTGACGCGATCAGACCAGTTTTCTCTTTCTCCACACAGATCCTTGTCTGGATCAGCGTCTCCTCCCCTGTGTGTGACCACCAGCATATGGGGGTTGGTTGAAGCTGCTGTGGGGGTTGTAAAGGGTCAAAGGTCTTCCTGGTGGGGGTGTTGACTCACCCTTTTGTTCTGGCGCTTCTGGCAAACCGGTCGCGCTCGTATGACGTTACAAAACCCCCCTTCTTCTCCCAGCATGCTTGTGAAAAACCTTTCACCAAGTCAGAATTAAATATAACTTTAATTTTATAGAAGCATTTGAGTCCAACTTTGAATGGAGAAGGTTAACCTGAGATCATCTTGTTTCAGGGGAGCAACAGATGACCCCTTTACATGTTTTGTCAACATTGTTAGATCCTCTTAAAGTCCACGGGTTTGTCTGAGGTCATACCTCGTGTCTGAGATGAGTGACAGAGGGAAGGATTTAAAAAGCGCTGGTAGACTCACCCTCATCGCACTAGTTCTCTAGTGCATATACTAAAATTGGAACGATACAGAGAAGATTAGCATGGCCCCTGCGCAAGGATGACACGCAAATTCGTGAAGCGTTCCTCATTTTGTCTTTTTACCACCCCTGTCTTTATTTAAAAAAATACTTTATAAAGAGAAATAAAAAAAAAAAACAACGTATAAATGAGATAAACAAACAAGGAACCCGTTAGAAGTCTCAAATGTTTTTGTAAAGCATTTTAAAAAAGAAAACAATCTGTTAAAACCAAAATAAAATAAAAAGTAGCCAAAAATGTTGCTGAAATTTTTGCTAAAATCATCATTAGTACAAAAATCCTCAGTAGATTCCAAATTAGATTACAAAAACAGAAAATACCATGTTAGTAAACTATTAGCTAAACGCCAAATTTGCCACAAAAATTAGCCACTATTTCTAAAATATTAGCTAAATGCCAAAGTGCCTTGAAAAACCTCATTAGACACAAATTTAAGAAAACAGCTAGCATGTTGATAAAGTATTAGCTAAATGCTTAATTGGCCTAAAAATCCCAGTAGATGTGATAATACCCCCAAAAATTACCTTTTGCTAAAAAAATTCTAAATTACCTTTTAGCCAAAAAAAAAGCTCATGCCGATTTAGCCAGAAGGATAGTATGTTGCTTAAATATTAGATAAATGCCAAAGTTATTGGAAATTCTTGCCAAATTATAGCCAAAGCAGCTAGCATGTTTGTTAATATATTAATTAAATGCATAAACAAATTGACAACCACAATAGATTAGCATAGCCCCACAATCAAGAAGCATTCCACCTTTTCAAAAATGTTTATTTCGAAAACTTTTGACCTTATGCCAGGGAACCAGTTAATGGTTAAATATTTACTTTTAATGCTGTAAAGCTCATTACAACATTTACAAAAAACAATAGGGGATAAAAGTAAATTATCTTTTCACATTAAAATTATGGATTTAAAAAATAGAAAAAATATTTAAATTTTTTTTTTCATTTGTAATTGTTTAAATTTAAAGCCGTGTATGTTTCTGCTTTTTAGCATTTTTATTGTAAACCATAATGAAGCTAATTTCTTTACTTTTATTTTACCAGGTGGAACGGTGAAACAGCGACACCATGTGGCGGATAAATAACAGGTATTTTCTGCATTACTTGTAAATCTGACTTTATCTTCCTGTTTACACTTCTATTAAATTAGTAAAAATTAGTTTAAAAATGGATTGAATGAGTAGGAATCTGTTTGAGTTAAAATGTTTGTTTGGCTTGTAAAATCTATAAGAAAAGATTTAATCCAGCGTTTCTGATCCAGAAATCATTTAGTGTTTTTAATCTGTGAAAAACTGTTATACTTTCATCATCCTGTATTTGACATGAAAGAACAACAAAAAATAAAAACTGAACATTAACTGAACATTAATTTTAAAAATCACTTTTTTTTAAATGATGGATTTTCTCTTAGTTTTTCTCCACAGCAGCCATTTTATTTTGTGGTTGTTAGGGGGTGATGAACAGATCTGTGTAATTTGCAAAAGAATCTGCCAAAGTAGATTTCTTTGATTAAATGAGAAGCTGAAGTGTTATTCCTGTGGGGATCTCATGATGTTAGACTCATTTGTGTTTCTGTTGCAGTTCTAATCTCTGTCATGGTTTGTCATTTTCAGCAGCAGAAATCTGAAGACACTGAAGGAGCAAGGGTGAAGAAAAGGAGGAGATTCCCTCACTGGAGGCTAAAATGCAGTCTGCTCAGCAACTTGATGGAAGAAGAAGAAAAAGGTCAAAGGTGAGGAGTGAGAGTTGAAAAGGGGAGCTTCAGATCAAGAGTTCAAATCCCACTTGCTGATTGAAAAAGTTCAACCTATAGAAAAAGATTTACAAAAGAAATTTCCTCTTTGCAAAGTGGGTGAAGGAATCTGTAAAAATCTTGAAGACCAAAAACACAAAATGTTTTCATCTTTTGTGAAAAGTTTGTCAAACTCTCTGCAGGTTATTTCGTTTTCTGTTCATTTTTCACTTAAACCTTCAGCTGTTCTGAATAATTTTGTGTTTTTTTGATGTTTTAGATGTTTTAATTTAAAGCCATTTATGTTTCTGTTATTCAGCATTTTACTGTTAACAATAATGAAGCTTACTTCTCTTTTTGTCTCCAGGTGGAACGGTGTAACAGCAACACCATGTGGCGTACAAATAACAGGTATTTTGTACATTACATGTAAATCTGACTTTATCTTCCAGTTTACATGCCAAAACAGAACTAACTTTGCCAAAAAAGGTTGTTTCAACCTTCCAGATATTCACATATATTAAAGGACTTTTTAGAGGCTACAAACATCAAGAAAAGTCTGATATTGTCAGAATTCTCTGGGGTGTTTAAACTATTAGTTGCAACCAATATAATCATTGGTTGGTGTCAGCTTCCATCGCTCTGTTGCACCCAGGCAGGGATTTGCAAAACATGACAGGATGTTTGTGGAGTATTTTCTTCTCTACTCCACATTTCTGATCCGTGTTTAGCATTTTAGGTTGTCTGCAGGTTTGTTGTGAAACCTGTTGTCAGGTTTCTGTCTCTGATGAAGGTTCTCCTTCAGGAGCCAGAGCTGGACTTACCACTGTCTATCTCCTGCTGAAGCTGCTGGTTTATTATACCCACTGAGAAATTAAATGTCATGAAGGTAAGGTCCAGCAGTTAGAGGAATATGATGTAGATGATGCAGAAATTATTTCTTAAGTATTTCTTGTTCACATGGCTGTTCTTATCATAGACTATGTAGTATTTTCTGTAGCTCCGACTGCTGTCATAGTGTTCTCTGGTTCCTCTGAAATACCTGAAGGCTGGTTTGGGGAATTATCTTTGAGCTCTTTCTCTCTGATAGATGTGTTTACGGACACGCCTGTTCTTGTGGCCAATGACTGCAAATGGCCTCCACCTGTTGGCTGCATTTATGCCCTGAATCTGAGTCCAGTTTAAGATGGCTGCTTGGATTATTTGAAGGCATTGGAAAAACTCAAGCATTTTTACATTCAAGTAAAAGATTTCTAGAAACAGACTTTATCGTTGGAGACTTTCCTTCTTAGGACAGGAAGTGTTCCTCCATTTGGGCTGTCTTTCCAGATGCCTGATGAAATGGACAACCAGCTCTTTTTCAGTCTGTTAGAAGTTCCCAGGGTGCAATGTTTCTGTCCACCCTGCTCTTTGAGATGGTTGACAGAGTACTGATCTCCACCAGGGCTTTGACCATCTGAAGGACATGCTGGTATCCTGGCTGACCATCAGGACCCTGAACCTCTTCCTGTGACAGAAGGACAGTTGGCAAACACAAACTAAAGAAGGGTTAACCCTAAACCTGTGATATGTAGCAGCTGTTAACACAACTGATCCAGAATGTGAAAATCTTTTAACCAGCCTGGCATGTAAAAAAGACATTTTTTTTTTCTTGCTTTTTTTCAAACAAGCAAAATCTATGAACAGTTTTGTTGTTAAAGTTGGCTCATGTATACAGACAAGTCAACAAACTTTTCCACAAAGATATAATTTCAGCACTTAAAGCAATCAATTTCTTGTTAGAATAAATTAAAAATATGGCACTTGCGTCCAATTGAAAAGACGGCAGGCATTACAGTAAAAGGTGGTAGCAGTATTGAGAAATTGAAATAAATCCGGCCATTTGATTGGTTGAAAAATTAAAACATTCTCAGTTGGGGGGATTCTTGGTATTGTGGGGGATCTGCTGTGTGCAATCAACTATGTTGTTACAAATCTAAATGGAAACTTGTTTTAAGATAAATCAGTTCTACTTCTTAAAAAAAACCCCATAAGATTCTCATCCAAAATATTTGGATAAAAAATTGAAAAACTTTGAGAAGTTTTAGTATGCGTTGTGTCTGCTCTGGTGCAGCAGCTGCAGCTTTGGTGGATTTCCTCTTTCTGAAGCCGGTGGCTCTGGGCACGCACTCAAGAGGTGGTGGAGCTGTAGAATCCAGCAGGGGGCTGCTGGGATTCAGCAACAGATCGTACTGATGGCAGTGACCTCTTCTCCTCTGGTATATTATGCATATTATGTAGTTGTAGGGCTGTCAATGTCTCACCTGATCCAAGGACAGCCCTTTAGCTGCAGGGACACAGCTGGAGCAGCAGGAAGGAGTCTAGCTTCTTGCTCAGGCACAGTCCTCTCCCACTTTCTTTGCCAACAGGAGAACCTGGAGACGCAGAGATGCTGGAACTACAACAGGATCCTCTGGTTCAGCTGAAATAGCTGAAGTCTGGTCTAAGCCATTAGCCTGAAGTTCCCACAAACTGCCTCAATGACGGCCACATATATATCCAAGACCAGAGACAACAGGTCTTCAGGACCCCCCAGTTCTCGTAGCCGACAGATGAAGGCTGCAAATGGCATCCGCCAGTCAGTTGGCATCAGGCCATTTAGCAAGAACAGTGTTCAGTCCAGAAGGCCGCTGGAGTTTTGTAGAAGAAATGACGGTCTGAAAACAAGAAGCAAATTTCAACGCAAGTAAAACAGTTCTAGAAACCATCCTCTTGGGGAAGAAAATCTCCTTCCCAGGACAGGAAGTGTTTCTCCCTTTCGCAGAATTGAAGCCTCCTTTAGGCTGTCTCTCCCGTTGCCTGCAGGACAGACAACACGCTGTTTTGTTACAGTCTGGCAGCTGTTTCAAGAGCTAAAAGAACCTATAAGGATAAAAGAACTTTCGCACGCTCCAGGCCTTTTGGAGCTCTGACACACCATCCTCCTGACCACGCTCGTTACCAAGATTGGTAGCCCTGGGGTCATGTTAGCTTGAGATCTCAGTTCCTGTAAGGCACAGGAGATTGGGCGGGTTCTGCGCATGATTTTTGGCGGTGTTCCCTGGTAGGTGTAGCGGCGTTTCCCTATAGGGGGCTCATCGCAGGTATTTTGTTTAGTGTGGAGGTACGGCGGGTAGAGCTTCCCTCTTCCCTTCCCCTACGTCGGCTCGGGAGCACTTCCATGGTTTCAGGGGGTGATCAGCTTGTCTGGTTGCTTTTCCGGACCATCGGGTTCTGAGTGCGTAAATACCCCCTGCTACGCCTCCCGAAGACTAGGGCTGAGTTAGCTAGTTTTGGGTTAGGCAGTTAGTGGGACACACCTGCTTCCAGAGTGCGCATTGCTTTTTGTTTTTTGGCACCCCTTTTGCGTGTTTACCACCATGAACAGTGTGCTACGTTTACAAGGTTGGACACATGAGAAGTTGCTGATCATGAATCCTTGAGTATTCCACAGTTCTTCTGTCCACGCTTCTTATTCCTGGCGCTGCTTCACTTCAATGTCTTTCCCCTGAAGGCTTGGAAAAAGTGTCTCTTTCTGAGTAAAAAAACATAGGTGTGGGTTAGTTTTTGACATTCTATACTTCTGGTGGAAAAGTTTTTCTAATCGGACATGCAACCTTTAAGTATGTTTGAGAACTGTATTTAATGAAAGATCAAAGGGTGTCATTCTTGTGCAATTTGCTGAAGTTCATTGACCATTCTTACCATGATTGTTATGCCATCTCGTCTTGGTTCATCTTCCTCATCCATATCAAAACTCATGGCCTCTTCTCCATGGTCCTCACTTGGTGGCTTTGTTGTCTCTGCCAGGTGTTCAACAGTCAGTGGTTGTGAAGGAGTATCAATCAGGACATTGATGTCACCAAGAGTCATATCATTAAAGCCAGATTATTCACAGCTGTATCTACCAAAGAGTGATGGATCTTATTTTGAGAGCATTTGGTCTGCCTTAAAGTCTTTTTGAAAAAATTTTTTAATCATAATCTTAGGTTACAAATAAAACAATAGCCTCTTTTCAACATACTCAAGCACTGTGTTTGTCTGATGGTACAGATACTCCACCCCGATGAGTGTAGAAAGAGAGCTCAGGTCATTTTTGTAGACATGCACCTCTGGCTTATTTTGTAACACTTCACTTTTGTACCCAGTAAAAATATGTAAAATCCTTAATCATCTGAAGACCGAGCACCCTTTCATCAATCAGGAACGTCTGGAACATCAGATGTCTCTGATGGAACCATGTAAACATCAGCAGTTAGGTTTACAGATGTGAAATTGGACATACGATCCAAGTTTCCACATTTACCCTCAAATTGAGCAAGACCTGCAGTTACCTGGGATGAACCACTGGAGGTTGAAGGACTCCAGAGAGGCGGAGCCTCTTGCACTGTCAGGCTAATCCCGCCTTTAGTCAGCCTTCCAGTCTCTGTGTAGAGATGCACCCGTGGCCAGTCTTGAATAGAGCTGAGGTGCAGCCTCTAAATACAAACATGTAATCAAAGTTTTACACACAGGCTAACATGTGGCTCAGCGTTGCCTCTTACTTGTATTTGAGTACAGCTGGAAACTGGCAGCTGTAGGCAAAGTTTAAACCAAACTTACTGCTCTGTTTCCAGTTCATCTCCCATCGCAAAGTTATTTTCAAACAGAAGAAAAACAGCAAGTTATCAACAGCCGACACATCGACGTGTCCAACATGACATATGAATGCCTCTGTTCTGGTACTCGCACTCTATGTCAACCACAGCGCTGACCAGCTCTTCATCCGTGGGCTCCTCTGATGTTGCAGAGGAAGAAGCTGGTCTGGAGGAGGCTGGACACACCACAGTAACACATTTTTGTCGACATGCACCTCTGGCTTATTTTGTAACACTTCACTTTTGTACCCAGTAAAAATATGTAAAATCCTTAATCATCTGAAGACCAAGCACCCTTTGGCTCTTCAAGCTAAAGGTATGCTTGAGCTGGCCACTGTAGGAGTACAGAGGTGGCAGATGTTCCTTAGATGCTGGTCCAGACCTCGTTCCACCTCACCATTTCATCAATCAGTAACGTCTGGAACATCAGATGTCTCTGATGGAACCATGTAAACATCAGCAGTTATGTTTACAGATGTGAAATTGCACATACGATCCAAGTTTCCACATTTACCCTCAAATTGAACAAGACCTGCAGTTACCTGGGATGAACCACTGGAGGTTGAAGGACTCCAGAGAGGCCGGAGCCTCTTGCACTGTCAGGCTAAACCCGCCTTTAGTCAGCCTTCCAGTCTCTGTGTAGAGCTGCACCCCTGGCCAGTCTTGAATAGAGCTGAGGTGCAGCCTCTAGGTGCTCCAGATCTCCTCCATGTGTAGAGGGTTCAGCAACAGGATGTCCAGGGTCTCACATCCTGCCGGGCCGTTGAAGCTGTCTAGAAGGTTCTGAATGATGAGCGCCGTTTCCTCAGCTCAACATGTCTGATGTCGACAGTGGAGCCCCCACTTCTCGTTGGAAACCCTCTGGATCACGTCCGCATCCGTCAGGCCAACTATCGCATGCTTAGCCTGAGTGAGATGGTGGGTATCTCCAGAGTTCCCCTCGAAGATGCAATGAGACAGCTGCCTCATGAAAGTGGGATAGAGCTGGTGGCTCTCATTGGTGACACCTGATGCAAAGCGTCGCATCAGGTGCCAGATGTCCAGTCGAACCACCAGTCGCTCCCACTCCTAAACGATAAACACCAACAGACTATTAGGACAGAACTGTGTCTGACACGTCAGCAGTAATAACATCATCATCGCAAAGTTGAGTTTGTAGCGAAAACAAGGCAGCTGTCTTGGACACGCTGTCTCGACTGCAGCAGTCCCGGTCCATATAGATGAGCTGGGGGGAGGAACCTTGGCGAGTTGATACCGCCTCATGAGCCTGGTCGTCACCCTCAGAGCAGGTAAGGACGCTCATGAGGACCTGACCATGCTCGTTGCCGACTTTATTGGCCCAGGCGGCTGAGTCAGAGGCGGCTCCTGCGAGATTCTTCGTCACCTGAACATGGATGTTTTTTTTTAAATGGAGATGTTTCCTAAGAACAGACTCAGACTGCTGTGTCAGAATCCACAATAGAAAACACTCCCAAACCTTCTTGGTGGAGTCCATCTTCTGGATGGACCCGAAGGTGGACTTGATCCTGGCCTTGTACTCGTCCAGCCATGTCAGGACGTCGTAGCTGTACACCGTTAGCAGCCAGATGGGTGACGGCAGAGGGGGCATAGGTGGAGGAAACTGCCCCCTCACGCTGCCCAAGGTCAGGAACTGCTCGCAGATGCCAAGGTAGTGGACTGCTTTCCGCATCCAGGAGTCTGAGTGCTGCTCCCGCAGGGTGTTGTACAGCCGGTTGGCACTGTTGCCCAACGTGCAAGACCTGAGCTGTGCAATCACCCTCTGGTCACAGGACAGCCTGCATCGACACAAACACAAAATATAAACATGTAATCAAAGTTTTACACACAGACTAACATGTGGCTCAGCGTTGCCTCTTACTTGTATTTGAGTACAGCTGGAAACTGGCAGCTGTAGGCAAAGTTTAAACCAAACTTACTGCTCTGTTTCCAGTTCATCTCCCATGGCAAAGTTATTTTCAAACAGAAGAAAAACAGCAAGTTATCAACAGCCGACACATCGACGTGTCCAACATGACATATGAATGCATCTGTTCTGGTACTCGTACTCTATGTCAACCACAGCGCTGACCAGCTCTTCATCCGTGGGCTCCTCGGATGTTGCAGAGGAAGAAGCTGGTCTGGAGGAGGCTGGACACACCACAGTAACACATGAAATCGTTAATCACATGAAGGGATCCACTCTGCTCTGACTGTTCATGTCTAACATACCCGGAAATGCTGGCTTGCCCACAAGCTTCTTGACTTTAGCCTGCATTTCCACCAGAGAGAACGCCGGCCAGAGACAAAAGCAGTGAATCTAAAAACAAAAAAAATGTTAAAAGTGAATTTAAAAGAACACAGGTAAACAAAGTGCAGTGAACAGCTTTAAGACTAAAACATCATACCTATGAGCTGCTGTAGCTGCCACGCCTGGTGGAGCTGATGCTGATGCAGAGCTGCTCCTGCTGCTGGTAGATGGAATGGCGGCGGCAGCAGCAGCAGATGCAGACGCAGATCCAGCAGGCGCAGATGATGTAGCGGCAGCTTTTTGCTTGTCTCTGGCCTTGATGAACCGTATGGCGTTCTCCATCTGTGTTCCTGGTGCAGGAACCTTCCTCCGTAAGTAGTTGACAAAACTGATAAATGAAATAAATAGAAATTACAGTGAGGGGACACAGGTTTACCTGATTAATATAAGATCAAGCACTGCTCTTCTCCATGTTCTCATAATGTGTTCTTGTCAGTTAAAGCTAAAAAGGTCCATCATCTCATACTAATGACAAACTTCGTAATGATTTTCAGTGATTATGTACCGGATCTTCTTGGGATCCTCAGACTCGTACAGGCTCTGCAGGGTCTCGGATTTGAAGTCCCCAAAGCCAACAAGGGCCTGTCCCTCCTGCCCAGGCTGAAGTGACCTCACCCGTGCCTCCTCAAACGCCTGGTGGAACCTGACTGCCTCCACAAAGTCAGGGTAGGCGGAGGAGTACCGGATGAGGCCGTCCTGCAGGTCCAAAAGGTCTGTTAAAACCGTCACACTTTAAACTAGAAGAAATAAATCTCAGACACACCACCTTGTTGGCCATCAGGGGGGACTGGGACCCTGTCCTCTCTCTCTTCATCTGGTGGGAGGACTCCAGGTTGATTGCGTAGCCCACGTCGGTTTCCAGCAGCCAGTGGAAGGTCCTGTCCTGGTACTTCCCGAATTGGATCTTTTACCGGCTCAGCACCAGGGTGGGGTTGTTGATATCCCCACCCTGGCTTGTGACGTGGGCCCGTGCCTCCCTCTCCATCTCCTCCGGGGACTTGGCTCGGTGGGTTTCCTTGGGGGGACCCAAAGCTCGGGCCTCATCTGAGGCTTTCAGGAGGAGTGTCCCGTTGGAGGCCCTCCTGAAAACTGGGTGTTCACTCTAAACAAAGCAAAGACAATTGGAAAAAAAACCTCAAATGTTGAAAAAATAAAAAAGTTATGAACATTGTAAAAGAGAATTTAACTCACAGCCATTCTTTTAATGCTTTGCAAATAATTTTCTGTGGGAAAACAGAAGAAAATGTCATTGCAGGTTCAGCATTTTGACTTAGAATGCAACTCTAAGAATGACGGGTGATCTCTATGCAGATCGTGGTCATGGATTACTCTGGAACAAAGCTAATTTTCTTATGATCATCTTATAAGCATCAGCACCTGTTAAGATAATTCAGAAAGTGATGAAAACACATTTTAAAGCTAGATTAAAAAGACGAGAAACTAGCATGAAAAAAACGATTGTTTTACAATCTAATAAAACATTTTTTACTAAAAACCCACCATAAAATAGTAAACTAACTCTTCCCCAAGCATATTAATAACATTTCAAAATTTAAAACCAACTATATCTCGTTCAAATAAAGGAGAAACGGCACTTACGTCCGACGGGGAAGACGACTGCCATGTCAGTCAACGACAGGGGGCCCCGTCCATAAATCGGAACAAATCCATCTCTCTGATTGGACACCAAAAGTTTGATACTTGAAATCGGAACAAATCCGGCCATTTGATTGGTGAAGAAATTGGAACAATGGGAACATTTGGAACAGAGAAGACTGAGTTGAGGGATTGCGCAAGGATAACACGCACAATTGTGAAGCTTTTCACTTTTTCAAAAATGTTCATTTAGAAAACTTTTGACTTCATGCCAGGGAACCAGGTAATGGTTAAATATTAGGGGATAAAGGTAAATTATCTTTTTACATTAAAATTATGGATAAAAAATAGAAAAACATTATTTAATTCAAAGTTTTTTCAGCTTTAAATGATTTAATTTTCTTTTCATTTTTAATTTACATCTCCCGCGTTTCTGTTGTTTTGTCAAACACTATAAATTAAAATTCAGTGAAAGGAAACAATTGTTGATTTGAAGCTTTCATCCACACTTTCACTAAAAGAAAAATGTTTCCATCAGAGGTGAAGAGTTTTTTTTTTGTTTCAATTTGAAGCCATTTATGTTTCGGCTTTTTAGCATTTTTATTGTAAACCATTCATTCATTCATCTTCATGACCGCTTCGTCCCTTTCGGGGTCTCGGGAGTGCAGGAGCCTATCCCGGCTACTGATGGGCGAAGGCGGGGTACACCCTGGACAGGTCGCCAGTCTGTCGCAGGGCACAAATATTTAATGTGGACTATTCCTGAGCCGGATTCAACCCATGACCTTCTGAATGTGAGTCAGCAGCCATAACCACTTGACCATCTAGTGGCATATTGTAAACCATAATGAAGCAAATTTCTTCACTTTTATTTTACCAGGTGGAACAGTGAAACAGCGACACCATGTGGTGGATAAATAACAGGTATTTTCTGCATTACATGTAAATCTGACTTTATCTTCCTGATTACATTTCAATTAAATTAGTAAAAAATACCTGTTTAACAAATGGATTACATGAGTAGGAATCTGTTTGAGTTAAAATGTTTGTTTGGCTTGTAAAATTTATAAGAAAAGATTTAATCCAGTGTTTCTCATCCAGAAATTATTTTGTGTTTTTAATCTGTGAAAAACTGTTGTACTTTCATCATCCAGTATTTAGACACGAAAGAACAACAAAAAATAAAAACTGAACATTTAGACTTCTTGAACACTTAAGCTGAAAGTGACTAATTAATTTTAAAAATCACTTTTTTTTTAAATTATGGATTTTCTCTTAGTTTTTCTCCATAGCAGCCATTTTATTTTGTGGTTGTTAGGGGGTGATGAACAGATCTGTGTAATTTGCAAAAGAATCTGCCAAAGTAGATTTCTTTGATTAAATGAGAAGCTGAAGTGTTATTCCTGTGGGGATCTCATGATGTTAGACTCATTTGTGTTTCTGTTGCAGTTCTAATCTCTGTCATGGTTTGTCATTTTCAGCAGCAGAAATCTGAAGACACTGAAGGAGCAAGGGTGAAGAAAAGGAGGAGATTCCCTCACTGGAGGCTAAAATGCAGTCTGCTCAGCAACTTGATGGAAGAAGAAGAAAAAGGTCAAAGGTGAGGAGTGAGAGTTGAAAAGGGGAGCTTCAGATCAAGAGTTCAAATCCCACTTGCTGATTGAAAAAGTTCAACCTATAGAAAAAGATTTACAAAAGAAATTTCCTCTTTGCAAAGTGGGTGAAGGAATCTGTAAAAATCTTGAAGACCAAAAACACAAAATGTTTTCATCTTTTGTGAAAAGTTTGTCAAACTCTCTGCAGGTTATTTCGTTTTCTGTTCATTTTTCACTTAAACCTTCAGCTGTTCTGAATAATTTTGTGTTTTTTTGATGTTTTAGATGTTTTAATTTAAAGCCATTTATGTTTCTGTTATTCAGCATTTTACTGTTAACAATAATGAAGCTTACTTCTCTTTTTGTCTCCAGGTGGAACGGTGTAACAGCAACACCATGTGGCGTACAAATAACAGGTATTTTGTACATTACATGTAAATCTGACTTTATCTTCCAGTTTACATGCCAAAACAGAACTAACTTTGCCAAAAAAGGTTGTTTCAACCTTCCAGATATTCACATATATTAAAGGACTTTTTAGAGGCTACAAACATCAAGAAAAGTCTGATATTGTCAGAATTCTCTGGGGTGTTTAAACTATTAGTTGCAACCAATATAATCATTGGTTGGTGTCAGCTTCCATCGCTCTGTTGCACCCAGGCAGGGATTTGCAAAACATGACAGGATGTTTGTGGAGTATTTTCTTCTCTACTCCACATTTCTGATCCGTGTTTAGCATTTTAGGTTGTCTGCAGGTTTGTTGTGAAACCTGTTGTCAGGTTTCTGTCTCTGATGAAGGTTCTCCTTCAGGAGCCAGAGCTGGACTTACCACTGTCTATCTCCTGCTGAAGCTGCTGGTTTATTATACCCACTGAGAAATTAAATGTCATGAAGGTAAGGTCCAGCAGTTAGAGGAATATGATGTAGATGATGCAGAAATTATTTCTTAAGTATTTCTTGTTCACATGGCTGTTCTTATCATAGACTATGTAGTATTTTCTGTAGCTCCGACTGCTGTCATAGTGTTCTCTGGTTCCTCTGAAATACCTGAAGGCTGGTTTGGGGAATTATCTTTGAGCTCTTTCTCTCTGATAGATGTGTTTACGGACACGCCTGTTCTTGTGGCCAATGACTGCAAATGGCCTCCACCTGTTGGCTGCATTTATGCCCTGAATCTGAGTCCAGTTTAAGATGGCTGCTTGGATTATTTGAAGGCATTGGAAAAACTCAAGCATTTTTACATTCAAGTAAAAGATTTCTAGAAACAGACTTTATCGTTGGAGACTTTCCTTCTTAGGACAGGAAGTGTTCCTCCATTTGGGCTGTCTTTCCAGATGCCTGATGAAATGGACAACCAGCTCTTTTTCAGTCTGTTAGAAGTTCCCAGGGTGCAATGTTTCTGTCCACCCTGCTCTTTGAGATGGTTGACAGAGTACTGATCTCCACCAGGGCTTTGACCATCTGAAGGACATGCTGGTATCCTGGCTGACCATCAGGACCCTGAACCTCTTCCTGTGACAGAAGGACAGTTGGCAAACACAAACTAAAGAAGGGTTAACCCTAAACCTGTGATATGTAGCAGCTGTTAACACAACTGATCCAGAATGTGAAAATCTTTTAACCAGCCTGGCATGTAAAAAAGACATTTTTTTTTTCTTGCTTTTTTTCAAACAAGCAAAATCTATGAACAGTTTTGTTGTTAAAGTTGGCTCATGTATACAGACAAGTCAACAAACTTTTCCACAAAGATATAATTTCAGCACTTAAAGCAATCAATTTCTTGTTAGAATAAATTAAAAATATGGCACTTGCGTCCAATTGAAAAGACGGCAGGCATTACAGTAAAAGGTGGTAGCAGTATTGAGAAATTGAAATAAATCCGGCCATTTGATTGGTTGAAAAATTAAAACATTCTCAGTTGGGGGGATTCTTGGTATTGTGGGGGATCTGCTGTGTGCAATCAACTATGTTGTTACAAATCTAAATGGAAACTTGTTTTAAGATAAATCAGTTCTACTTCTTAAAAAAAAAACCATAAGATTCTCATCCAAAATATTTGGATAAAAAATTGAAAAACTTTGAGAAGTTTTAGTATGCGTTGTGTCTGCTCTGGTGCAACAGCTGCAGCTTTGGTGGATTTCCTCTTTCTGAAGCCGGTGGCTCTGGGCACGCACTAAAGAGGTGGTGAAGCTGTAGAATCCAGCAGGGGGCTGCTGGGATTCAGCAACAGCTCGTACTGATGGCAGTGACCTCTTCTCCTCTGGTATATTATGCATATTATGTAGTTGTAGGGCTGTCAATGTCTCACCTGATCCAAGGACAGCACTTTAGCTGCAGGGACACAGCTGGAGCAGCAGGAAGGAGTCTAGCTTCCTGCTCAGGCACAGTCCTCTCCCACTTTCTTTGCCAACAGGAGAACCTGGAGACGCAGAGATGCTGGAACTACAACAGGATCCTCTGGTTCAGCTGAAACAGCTGAAGTCTGGTCTAAGCCATTAGCCTGAAGTTCCCACAAACTGCCTCAATGATGGCCACATAGTCATCCAAGACCAGAGACAACAGGTCTTCAGGACCCCCCAGTTCTCGTAGCCGACAGATGAAGGCTGCAAATGGCATCCACCAGTCAGTTGGCATCAGGCCATTTAGCAAGAACAGTGTTCAGTCCAGAAGGCCGCTGGAGTTTTGTAGAAGAAATGACGGTCTGAAAAAAAGAAGCAAATTTCAACGCAAGTAAAACAGTTCTAGAAACCATCCTCTTGGGGAAGGAAATCTCCTTCCCAGGACAGGAAGTGTTTCTCCCTTTCGCAGAATTGAAGCCTCCTATAGGCTGTCTCTCCCTTTGCCTGCAGGACAGACAACACGCTCTTTTGTCACAGTCTGGCAGCTGTTCCAAGAGCTAGAAGAAGAACCTATAAGAATAAAAGAACTTTCGCACGCTCCAGGTCTTTTGGAGCTCTGACACACCATCCTCCTGACCACGCTCGTTACCAACGTTGGTAGCCCTGGGGGCATGTTAGCTTCAGACCTCAGTTCCTGTAAGGCATCCACAGGAACACCTAACACTCAAAGAACGGGTCACAGGAGATTGGGCGGGTTCTGCGCATGATTTTTGGCGGTGTTCCCTGGTAGGTGTAGCGGCGTTTCCCTATAGGGGCCTCGTCGCAGGTATTTTGTTTAGTGTGGAGGTACGGCGGGTAGAGCTTCCCTCTTCCCTTCCCCTACGTCGGCTCGGGAGCACTTCCATGGTTTCAGGGGGTGATCAGCTTGTCTGGTTGCTTTTCCGGACCATCGGGTTCTGAGTGCGTAAATACCCCCCGCTACGCCTCCCGAAGACTAGGGCTGAGTTAGCTAGTTTTGGGTTAGGCAGTTAGTGGGACACACCTGCTTCTAGTGCGCATTGCTTGTTGTTTTTTGCCACCCCTTTTGCGTGTTTACAACCATGAACAGTGTGCTACGTTTACAAGGTTGGACACGAGAAGTTGCTGATCATGAATCCTTGAGTATTCCACAGTTCTTCTGACCGTGCTTCTTATTCCTGGCGCTGCTTCACTTCAATGTCTTTCCCCTGAAGGCTTGGGAAAAGTGTCTCTTTCTGAGTAAAAAAACATAGGTGTGGGTTAGTTTTTGACATTCTATACTTCTGGTGGAAAAGTTTTTCTAATCGGACATGCAACCTTTAAGTATGTTTGAGAACTGTATTTAATGAAAGATCAAAGGGTGTCATTCTTGTGCAATTTGCTGAAGTTCATTGGCCATTCTTACCATGATTGTTATGCCATCTTGTCTTGGTTCATCTTCCTCATCCATATCAAAACTCATGGCCTCTTCTCCATGGTCCTCACTTGGTGGCTTTGTTGTCTCTGCCAGGTGTTCAACAGTCAGTGGTTGTGAAGGAGCATCAATCAGGACATTGTCACCAAGAGTCATATCATTAAAGCCAGATTATTCACAGCTGTATCTACCAAAGAGTGATGGATCTTATTTTGAGAGCATTTGGTCTGCCTTACAGTCTTTTTGGAAATTTTTGTAATCATAATCTTAGGTTACAAATAAAACAATAGCCTCTTTTCAACATACTCAAGCACTGTTTGTCTGATGGTACAGATACTCCACCCTGATGAGTGTAGAAAGAGAGCTCAGGTCATTTTTGTAGACATGCACCTCTGGCTTATTTTGTAAGACTTCACTTGTATACCCAGTAAAAATATGTAAAATCCTTAATCATCTGAAGACCAAGCACCCTTTGGCTCTTCAAGCTAAAGGTATGCTTGAGCTGGCCACTGTAGGAGTACAGAGGTGGCAGATGTTCCTTAGATGCTGGTCCAGACCTCGTTCCACCTCACCATTTCATCAATCAGTAACGTCTGGAACATCACATGTCTCTGATGGAACCATGTAAACATCAGCAGTTAGGTTTACAGATGCGAAATTGCACATACGATCCAAGTTTCCACATTTACCCTCAAATTGAACAAGACCTGCAGTTACCTGGGATGAACCACTGGAGGTTGAAGGACTCCAGAGAGGCGGAGCCTCTTGCACTGTCAGGCTAATCCCGCCTTTAGTCAGCCTTCCAGTCTCTGTGTAGAGCTGCACCTGTGGCCAGTCTTGAATAGAGCTGAGGTGCAGCCTCTAGGTGCTCCAGATCTCCTCCATGTGTAGAGGGTTCAGCTACAGGATGTCCAGGGTCTTACATCCTTCCGGGCCGTTGAAGCTGTCTAGAAGGTTCTGAATGATGAGCGCCGTTTCCTCAACTCCACATGTCTAATGTCGACAGTGGTGCCCCCACTTCTCGTTGGAAACCCTCTGGATCACGTCCGCATCCGTCAGGCCAACTATCGCATGCTTAGCCTGAGTGAGATGGTGGGTATCTCCAGAGTTCCCCTCGAAGATGCAATGAGACAGCTGCCTCATGAAAGTGGGATAGAGCTGGTGGCTCTCATTGGTGACACCTGATGCAAAGTGTCGCATCAGGTGCCAGATGTCCAGTCGAACCACCAGTCGCTCCCACTCCTAAACGATAAACACCAACAGACTATTAGGACAGAAGGCTGTCTGACACGTCAGCAGTAATAACATCATCATTGCAAAGTTGAGTTTGTACTGAAAACAAGGCAGCTGTCTTGGACACGCCGTCTCGACTGCAGCAGTCCCGGTCCATATAGATGAGCTGGGTGGGGGAGGAACCTTGGCGAGTTGATACCGCCTCATGAGCCTGGTCGTTACCCTCAGAGCAGGTAAGGACGCTCATGAGGACCTGACCATGCTCGTTGCCGACTTTATTGGCCCAGGCGGCTGAGTCAGAGGCGGCTCCTGCGAGATTCTTCGTCACCTGAACATGGATGTTTTTTTTTAAATGGAGATGTTTCCTAAGAACAGATTCAGACTGCTGTGTCAGAATCCACAATAGAAAACACTCCCAAACCTTCTTGGTGGAGTCAATCTTCAGGATGTACCCGAAGGTGGGCGTGATCCTGGCCTTGTACTCGTCCAGCCACGTCAGGACGTCGTAGCTATACACCGTTAGCAGCCAGATGGGTGACGGCAGAGGGGGCATAGGTGGAGGTTGTGGAAACTGCCCCCTCACGCTGCCCAAGGCCAGGAACTGCTTGCAGATGCCAAGGTAGTGGACCGCTCTCCGCATCCAGGAGTCGGAGTGCTGCTCCTGCAGGGTGTTGTACAGCCGGTTAGCACTGTTGCCCAACATGTGAGACCTGAGCTGTGCAATCGCCCTCTGGTCACAGGACAGCCTGCATCAACACAAGCACAAAATACAAACATGTAATCAAAGTTTTACACACAGACTAAAATGTGGCTCAGTGTTGCCTCTTACTTGTGAGTACAGCTGGAAACTGGCAGCTGTAGGTGGGGGCCAGCTGCCTTATGATGCCCTGTGACCACCCCCCGACCTCCTTCTTACACCGACGGCACTCCAGGTACTCAGTGGCCATGAGATACCAGACGGCGATGTCCAGCCTTTGTCAGAGACCCGTCACACAAAGGCTGGGGGCATGTCAGCTGCAGACACCAGATCCTGTGAGGCATCCACAGGAACAGCTGACATGCGAAGAAGAGGTCAGGAGATGCGGGAGGTTGGTTGTAGATTTGGGCAGGGTTGGGGAGGGTTCCACCTCAGATTTAGCTCAGTGGTGAGCCTAGACTTCCCCGAGCTGTCCCTGGACAGCACCCGCCCAATCCACTGCTGCCGCTCTGCAGTGAGAGCTGCCCGCCAGGACTCGGGCAGCAACTGAAGAGAGAAAAAGAAGGAGCTTTCATTAATGACTGCTGTTAGAGTCACATTGAAACAAAAAGCTGCATCTACTGTCACATCACCTCAGCACTGCCAGCAGACGCAGGAGGTGGAACACCAGCTGGAGCTGGCTGCTCCTCAGTCTCAGCCACATCATCAGGGGGAGAAGGTGGAGCGCCAGGAGCAGAAGGAGTCTATACTTGTGAGGCTGAAAGAGAAAAACAGATTTTAAAGTAAAAAAAAAAAACAAAAGAAACTAACCAAATTAGTGAGTCAGACATGCTCACAAATAAATATGAATGAGTTTAGTTCTAATGCAGAAGCTATTAGAGGTTGATTAGATATGAAAAGTTAACATTTGGGATTTAATGATGGACAGATGCTAAAAGAAAAAAGACGTGACCGCAATAGGAGAGAGGCTTGGTGTTCATACGTGGGCTCCTCGGATGTTCTGGAGGAAGAAGCTGGTGTGGAGGAGCATGGACACACCACAGTACCACATGAAGTCATGACGTTCATGTGTAACATACCTGGAAATGCAGGCTTGCCCAGAAGATTCTTCACTTTGTCTGAGTTGGAAATGCAAGCTAGAGAACGCCGGCCAGAGACGAACGCTGTCAATCTAAAAACAAAAAAAGATGTTAAAAGTGAATTTATAAGAACACAGGTAAAAAAAAAAGTGCAGTGAACAGCTTTGAGACTAAAGCATCATACCTATGAACTGCTTTAGCTGCCATGCCTGGTGTAGCTGATGCAGAGCTGCTGCAGCTTTCTCCTTGTCTCTGGCCTTGATGAAGCGTATGGCGTTCTCCATCTGTGTTCCTGGAGCAGGAAACTTCCTCCCCAAGTAGTTGACAAAACTGATACATGAAATAAATAGAAATTACAGTGAGGGGACACAGGTTTACCTAATTAATGCAACATCAAGCACTGCTCTTCTCCATCTTCTCATAATCTGATGTTATTGTCAGTTAAGCCTAAAAAGGTCCATCATCTCATACTGATGACAAACTTCGTATTGATTTTCAGTGATTACGTACCGGATCTTCTTGGGGTCCTCAGACTTGTACAGACTCCGCAGGGTCTCAGATTTAAAATCCCCAAAGCCAACAAGGTCCTGTCCCTCCTGTCCAGGCTGAAGTGACCTCACCCGTGCCTCCTCAAACGCCTGGTGGAACCTGACTGCCTCCACAAAGTCAGGGTAGGCGGAGGAGTACCGGATGAGGGCGTCCTGCAGGTCCAAAAGGTCTATTAAAACCGTCACACTTTAAACTAGAATAAATAAATCTTATATACATCACCTTCTTGTTGGCCATCAGGAGGGACTGGACCCTGTCCTCTCTCTCTCCTTCTGGTGGGAGGACTCCAGGCTGATGGCGTAGCCCACGTCGGTTTCCAGCAGCCAGTGGAAGGTTCTGTCTTGGTACTTCCTGAACTGAATCTTCCGCCGGCTCGGCACCAGGATGTGGTTGTTGATATCCCCACCCTTGTTTATGATGTGGGCCCGTGCCTCCCTCTCCACCTCCTCCGGGGACTTGGCCCAGTGGCTCTCCTTGGGAGTACCCAGGGCTCCGTCCTCATCCGAGGCTTTCAGGAGGAGCGTCCCATTTGACGCCCTCCTGAAAACTGGAAAACACCATCTAATGGCCACATAGTCCTGCAAAGCTAGGAACAAACAGGTCTTCAGAACCCCTACAGTTCTCATTTCTGATGGATGAAGGTGGCAGAGCTGGCTGTAAATGGTCTCAACCAGGCGGCTGGGCCACTTTGCAGGGCCAGCTTTCAGTCCCAGAAGGCCACTGGATTTATGTTAAAGAAATGACGGGCCAAAAACATGAAGCAGATTTCAAAGTAAGTGAAAGAGTTCTATAAACCAATCCTACCATTGGAGACTGTCCTTCCAAGGACAGGAAGTTTTCTTCTCCTTTGCAGCCTTGAAGCAACCTTTAGGCTGTCTCTCTCAGTGTCTGCAAAACAGACGAGCTGCTGTTTGTCATAGTCTGGGTGGCTATCCCAGAGTGCAACTATTCTATCCATCCTACTGCGAGACTAAACCTATGAGCTGCTTTAGCTGCCACGCCTGGTGGAGCTGATGTAGAGCTGCTGCTGCAGGTAGATGAAATGGCGGCGGCAGCAGCTTTCTCCTTGTCTCAGGCCTTGATGAAGCGTATGGCGTTCTCCATCTGTGTTCCTGGAGCAGGAATCTTCCTCCGCAAGTAGTTGACAAGACTGATACATGAAATAAATAGAAATTTTAGTGAGGGGAGACAGGTTTATCTGATTAATGCAACCTCAAGCACTGCTCTTCTCCATCTTCCCATAATGTGTTATTGTCAGTTAAAGTTAAAAAGTGACATTATTTCGAAGACTGGATGTTCAATCTAAACAAAGCAAAGACAATAAAAAAACTCCAGAGATGTTGATGAAAATAATTAAATAAGATATCCTCCTACCTTGACTTGTGACATGGGCTCCTTCAAACAGAAGTGCCACCTCCAACCATATTGGAGAATCGTAATGAAGGAAAGATTAAAGTATTTCTTTCTTGTGCAACTTGCTGAAGTTCATTGGCCATTCTCACCATGGTTGGCAAACAACCAAGTCATTAACCCTTTTTTCTTTAGTTATATAGTTCTAATAAACACTATTCCCACTTCAGGCTATTTACGCTAAGTTAATTTACTTTCTTTTTTTTTTGGTTCTTTACTTGTATAAGAGTTTTTAATTTTCTGAATATTTTCTGAATTTTCCCTTTTTCTTCTTTTTGTCTTATTTAGAAAAATTCCATATAATCGATGTGTTCAGACCTCATGCTTGACTTTTCTTCCTTTGGCCTCACGGTGTCCTGCTCAACAACTTTATCCAGATAATCAATTGAAACATCCATCAAATTCACAGCATTTGTATCTTTGAATTTTTCATGGAAGATCCCAGCTGGTCTGGTCTGCTGCTGAGAGTTTTCCGTCATCTGCTTCAAAAGTTACACCATCTTTGAAAATGTTGCTGTAAAAGTGATGAATGTTGTTCCACTGATTTTTTCTGGCAGACCTCTTAACATTGACAGGAACATAGATGGGATCATTTGGTGTCACTTGTACCTGTCTACAGATTATATTGGTACATATACCAGACACGATACTTATTACAGTCTCTTCTTTGTGTTTATTCTTTTTTGTTCCTGCAAACCATCAAATAACAAAAAAGGATAAAGACAAATCATATTCCTGCTTTTCATTTCACAGGTGATTGTTTGGATCTGGGGATTAGGAGTAATATGGTAGGAATAGTTTACTCTGTCCTTTGGGATTACTCTGTTTTTTTCATCATATTGTAAAAACAATCTAAGAGATTTAAATCCCTCATTTTTTATATTTATTTTATACTATCTGATAAAGGTAGTGCTAATATAGAAATTTATCACCAGCTTAATTGTGAGTTCACTTGCCTAAATATATTTTGTCAAAAGCAGCGAGGAGTCCCTTTCTTGACACAATGTCAGTTGCTTTTCTTTTTTAAGTCATGTTCCTAAAATATCCACTAGATGTCACTCTTGCTCTTTATAGTGTGCCAGTTTCAGCTTCCCTCTGAAAAAAAATGTGATTTTTACCATCCATCCATTTTTTTTAACCTACTATATCCTTTTTGGTGTCATGGATTTGCTGAAGCCTTTTCTGGCCACTGTTTGGCAATGGTGTGAACACCCTGGACTGGTCACGACTTTGTCACAGGTAACCACTTAACCTATGAAGCATGTTTTTGGATTGTGGGAGAAAGCTGGAGTGCCTAGAGAAAACCCACACATGCACAGGGAGAACATGGAAACTTCACAGAGAAAAGTCCCATCTGGGATTTGAACTGTGAGGCAAGAGTGCAAACCACTGCACCACCGTGCATCTCTTACGATTTTAGACAAAAAAAATCATGCAGTGCTACAGCCCTTCCAACCCCGGTCATAAAGTATCCCTAACCTGTGTCTTTGATTTTTTTTTTTTTGTCTATCCCTCCTGCAGTTACAGTAAACCATTTAGAGCTTTAAAGAACCAAAGTTGGGTAATACTGTATTAAAAAGCAATTGAACATATTGTCAGATAAGATACAAATTAAACGGTGGCTAGTATAAAACAGGAAAGATGCTTAATGTTCCCCCCTGCCATATTTCTTCAATTCTGTGGTGCGTGTTTATCATCTGTTCAGACCAGGATTGTTGTAGGCAATGAACAAAAGTTAGACTAAGCTAAGAATTGTGTGAAAGCGCAGTGCGAGTTGGCCCTTAACAGTGGAGGAGGTCGGTTCTACAAAGATGAGCCTGATATTTCTAGTTCTGACTGCAAAGAGAGAGAGAGAGTTAGTCTGCCATTGTGGAATCTACTAGACGCATCTGCACACTTGTATAAACGTTCTGTGAAACCCTTAACTATGTACTCTACTCTTCTTCGGAGGAATGACAAACATCCGTTCACTACTGGGCGGTCCTGTCCGTCACCTCCTATTCACACATGACTTGAGGACAATGCTGAGGACTCACTTTGGTGTTTGACAGCCTCTGTGGGTGCTGTTCACACTTTACCCCCGTACAGTCTCTTGGAAACACACATTCCAAAGATGGTGCTGGGTCAGTGCTGACTAAAGGACACATGCGGTTGCTCAGTCTGGAATGTCAACTCTGAGCAGACTACTGGTTCTGACAGCATCCTTTGGAGTTTAATTTGTTTCTTCCACCCCTTATCAAGGAAAATTAAAAACACAGCTACTTGATACTGTCAGGATTTTGTTTTTACATGATCTCTTTTCTTGTTTTGTTATACCTAGAAAACCTGGCCTTCTTATCTAACCAATTCCATTTGGCTCACCTGGCAGGTGTGGCCAATGTGCCTTGATTGGCAGCAGCTGTCTATTTAAGACTGAGGCGGCCACACCAAGCCAGGCAGGGAACAGAGCAGCAGGGTGGGTTTAGTTTGTGTGATGTTGGTTTTTGTCATTTGTTACTTTTCGTCCTCAGCAATCTTAGATTGCTGGGTTTTGTTGTTAGTTTGGGGTTGGGCCTTGGTAGTTCTGATTTGCGGGCTTTGTTTAATTTGTGTTGATCAGGTAGTTTTGCTAGGCAGCCATTAGCAGGGAGCCGCTGACTCCGACGGTGGTCATGGCTGGGTCAGCAGTCTCCCTGACTTCTTTTTCTTTTGGCCAAGGTTCCAACTCTGTTTTGGTTTGTTCTTTTTACCATACCCACTAATTATTTCTTGCTTTATTTCAGGACACAGGTTTCCATTTATTTTAATCAACTGTGTTTCTTTGTTTGGTGTCCAGTTTAATGTTATTGTCCTCATTGACAGTCATCCCCCAGACTTCGGGCCAGTTTGCCCATTGGGGATGTAACACAAATTATAGGTGTGGAAATATATAAACGTATAAAATACATTACAAGTGTTTTGTCGTTTCCGTGGATATAGATGGGGGGGGGGGCATGTAGAATTTTAACGAGAAGCCTGAAGAGGTATCATTAGCTGCACCCAGCTTTAAAATTCAATGTATTTAGCTCCTAACTAATAACTTGTTTGTTAAGCTAGTTTACTAAGCAGCAAATATAGTTAATGTTTTAGCACCTAGCTTACATCTAGCAAACATATTTTTTTATTTTCACCAAGCTAATACCTACCAAATTCAAGTAGCTAATACATTGTCAATCTATTAGCGCGTAGTTAATACATGTGTATTGACAACTAGCCAAAACAACTAACAAGTCAGCACTTATTTTACTTGTCTTACTTAGACCAGTTAGTACACCAAGTGATTAGCACCTAGCATATAAATGGTTTGTGTATTAACACCTAGCTAAAACAGATGCTTGATGTAGCTTATTACCAACTGAGCTTGCCTTCTTTAAAACAACTCAGAAGGCAGTCTTCTCTGCTGGGTATATTTTGCAACATACTAGATAATTAAAGAGATGAATGTGTTATTATGTAATGTAATTTAAAATCTGTCCTTCCAATATT
>NC_050522.1:20370482-20389851 GCF_002922805.2 Oryzias melastigma | reverse complement strand
GGTCAGCAGTCTCCCTGACTTCATTTTCTTTTGGCAAAGGTTCCAACTCCGTTTTGGTTTGTTCTTTTTACCATACCCACTAATTATTTCTTGCTTTATTTCATGACACAGGTTTCCATTTATTTTAATCAACTGTGTTCCTTTGTTTGGTGTCCAGTTTAATGTTATTGTCCCCATTGACAGTCATCCCCCAGACTTCGGGCCAGTTTGCCCATTGGGGACGTAACACAAATTATAGGTGTGGAAATATATAAACATATAAAATACATTACAAGTGTTTTTGTCGTTTCCGTGGATATAGATGGGGGCCATGTAGAATTTTAACGAGAAGCCTGAAGAGGTATCATTAGCTGCACCCAGCTTTAAAATTCAATGTATATAGCTCCTAAATAATAACTTGTTTGTTTGTTAAGCTAGTTTACTAAGCAGCAAATATAGTTAATGTTTTAGCACCTAGCTTACATCTAGCAAACATATTTTTTTATTTTCACCAAGCTAATACCTAGCAAATTCAAGTAGCTAATACATTGTCAATCTATTAGCGCGTAGCTAATACGTGTGTATTGACAACTAGCCTAAACAACTAACAAGTCAGCACTTATTTTACTTATCTTACTTAGACCAGTTAGTACACCCAGTGATTAGCACCTAGCATATACATGGTTTGTGTATTAACACCTAGCTAAAACAGATGCTTGATGTAGCTTATTATTATTACCAACAGAGCTTGCCTTCTTTAAAACAACTCAGAAGGCAGTCTTCTCTGCTGGGTGTATTTTGCAACACACTAGATAATTAAAGAATGTGTTATTCCATCCATCCATTTTCATGGCCGCTTCGTCCCTTACGGGGTCGCGGGGGTGCCGGAGCCTATCCCGGCTGCTGATGGGCGAAGGCGGGGTACACCCTGGACAGGTCGCCAGTCCGTCGCAGGGCCTCAATCAGACACCCATTCACTCTCACATCCACACCTGGGGGGGATTTAGAGTCACCAATGAACCTATGAAGCATGTTTTTGGACGGTGGGAGGAAGCCGGAGTCCCCGGTGAAAACCCACGCATGCACGGGGAGAACATGCAAACTCCACACAGAAAGGTTCCAGCCGGGATTCGAACCGGGGCCTTCTCGCTGTGAGGCAAGAGAGCTAACCACTGCGCCACCGTGCAGCCCGAATGTGTTATTATGTAATGTAATTTAAAATCTGTCCTTCCAATATTTAATGCAATTTTACATTGTTGCTGCCAAAAATGCCAAAAAAAGAAAAAAAGTTGGAAAAATTGAGTGTTTAGCTTGGCCTTTTTTTCACCAAAGAATATTGAGTGGGACAACTTCACTGTTGCTCTACATAACATACCCGCAAAGTGAGTTTTTACAGTGCATTTGACAACCTTTTGGCAGAACACGTGAAAGAATTTTGTTGGGGGTTTAGCTTGAAAAACATTACAGTTAAATGAATAGGTTAAATTAATATTTTTAAATAAAAACTACTGAAACAACAGAAACTGATGAAATAAATCAATCTGTTGCCGTTTGCTTGAACTTCAGTAAGACTACGGTCACATCTTTGTCTATAGGCTGTAATGAGCCATACAAACTGAAAGAACTACTACCTCACCTTAGTGAACAATATTAAAAATTGCTACCTCAAAGTATTTGTAAATGGTGGTGCAGATTTTGTGTTTTGTGATGTCAAACTATTAAACCAAAACTATTAATTAAAATGAAATATAGTTATTTTTATTTTGTAGTAGTAAATTTAAACATGGGAGTCCCTGGTGGTCATAATTGGAACTGCACTGCTTGCATAATCAAAAACAGTTTTGACACTTTGAAACAATTTTAACCGTAAAAGCATATATGTTCTCAGTCTGACATAAGAAGAATGTCAGGTATCTTTGACAATTAGAGACCAGTGGGTCCTTATTGGTGTAAAGGACATTTAATTGGAAATAAAATCAACAAAAAGGACAAAATGGTAAAAATATTTTATTAATAGTTAGGATTTGTGTTTTTCAGGCAGTGTTTATGCTCACTGCGTGTTACAAGAAATGCACTGATTAAAATCAAAGACAGGCCCAAACAAAGTTTTTTTAAAAAAAAAAGAAACATTGAATCACACAACACTGACCACAACTCAAGTAATTTTTACTTCTAACAATATTGCACTTTGTCTGGGACACTTTCTCATGTGTATTTAGTTACTGTTCTCCAGCATATTTTCCCTTTTTAACAAAATAGGTCAAGACTGTTAGCATAGATCTTCTGGAAAGTTAATAATTACATTTAGTTTATGTATTTTACAGAACTGGATCATTAAGAGGCAACAGTCTGGATTTTATGTCTCAACCTTTTTTTGAATGGAACGTATCTTCAAAAAAAAAAGAAAAGAAAAACCTCCCCAGCTCGTACTCCATGGACTTAAAGGCAGCTTAATATTTACAGTATGTACAGGGCAACAACTGTGGCACAATTGGCTTTGTCTTGTAACAAAATGATCAACAACAATCAGGACAGGTTTCACATCAGGACTGACTGATCTGGTGTTTTCTGTCGACGCTCAGATGAAGTCCTCAGTGGATCCTCACAGATCTTGGTTTGGGTGCAAGTGACAGTTCAGTGCTAATAGATAAAGAAGAGTCTATCAAAAACACTAACAGTGATTTTAGTCTAAATTTAGCCTGGGTCTAATTACACCTGAAGACTATTTATTTGTAATTTCAAACCAGTGAAAGGAGTACAATTGTTGACTTTTCTGTCCTGGGATGTGAGAATTTGCTTTATTGGGTTCAGATCCTCCAGGGGCCCGTTTCAAGAAGCAGGTTCAACAAATTTAGAGTTCGAACCTGAACTTAGAGTCACTGGACTCTAAATTCCCAAACTCAGGGTTTTCGGTTCCAGAACATCTGAAAATGTTTGAATCAATCAACTTGAAGTTGTAAGAACCAGAATCAGGTGTGAGCGTCGCGACCATAAAAAGCCCTGATCAATGGAGCAAAGACAGCACGATTCACCATGGCAACGGGGACAAACAGCTGAGTTTACTACTTCCGGTGGCGGAAATTGATAAGTTCCTTCAAGCATATGCAGACTATAGAGAACATTTTCATCAAGAAAAGCAACACAGCTGCAGCGGTAGAACAGAGAGAAAATATCTGCAGTTATTTCAATCATTTCTAATGATGAATAAATAATGTCAGGAAGGTTATTTTGTCTCTTGTTGAGTAAGGAATGGTTTTTGATTTGTTACTAATTTAATCAGTAATCTCCGTAATCGTATGAATGACCAGTTTTGGTAACCCCCCCCTACACACACGGATATCACTGCACGCTAAAAAAGAAACTGTAGCTGCATATGTCAAAAAAGCATTTATTTAATTTTAATTCTCAAGACTTAAAAAATATTCGCCGAATTCTTTTAAGCGTAAAAATAAATTCCGCAACCGGGAATCGAACTCGCAACCTCTGCGGTGGGAGGCAGCGTTGCTGACGACCGAGCTAATGTGTGACGCAAGTGACGGACGGTAGATGAGTTTAGATGATTTCCCAGTGTGTGACAGTCAATTGTTCCTTTTGTTAAGGGATTAAAATAAGGAAAAAAAGACTGTATTTTTTAATAGCGAGTCCCAGGAAAAACTCACTATTTATATCGCTGAAATAAAAATGAATTGGGAAACTGCAGTCAGTCGACTCGTGTCCTCCAAATCCTCTACCGACGTAAATAACATTTCCTTTGGATTAATCAGCCTCCTCTCTACACGATCCTCTATGAATGAACATGTCATTTTCGTTTCTACGTGGTGAAAACGTGACGTCTCTAACGTGAATGTTCTCTAAATGTTCATGAGGAACTCATATTTGAACATCTTTCACTTTAAAAAGGGGCGGAGACCGCAGAGAACTCTAAGTTTCCTGAAGAAAACCTGCTACCGACCAGGTTTCGTTCACAGACTCAGTTACCATAGTGATTGATTCTGAGTTCAGCTTAACCTGCTTCTTGGAACGGGCTTGGTTTCACCCACTTTCCCGGGTTTGAGTTATCCCTCTTTCTGGAACCGAAAACTCAGAGTTTTGCCGAATTTGGAGTTCACGAACTCAGAGTTCCAACAAAACCTGCTTCTTGAAACGGGCCCCAGGGCAATGTAAGATCTGCCAATGCAGGTAAAGGAACCAATGGTGGTGCAATTGTATGAAATAAGTAGGAAAAACTCAAGAAAAATGTTTTCTGCCCCAACACGAAGTTGTGAGATGAAATCAATCATAGAAGGTTAAATGACTAGCAGTGAATCTTAAGGTCTTCTACATCTTCGTGTTTCTTTTGACAGTCTATCCTTGACTTTCTTTGTCTGAAAGCTCTATAAAAGTCTGTTGATATGTTCAATCCCGGTTTGTGTGTGAATGCTGCCGAGGCGACAAGACTCCCACGTCTGGAGAAAGTGAGATGAGGCAGGAGGACACAAGGAGAGGCCTCCTCCTGGCAGGCTCCTCGTCACAGTTCGAGGTAGGAGCTCGAGTGTTCAGGAGAAATCCAGAGGACGGATCATCATGGCCGTGCCTCGAAGCGAGTAACTGGGACCCTTGAAGTAATGCCACTTGATACCGTTCAACTTTCCGATGTGCTGCCCTCTTGTGAAGTACATCCCGTTGAGGTTGGACGGTCCACATGCGTCAAACCACCAACCTGGAAAGAAGACAAAGCAGATGAAAAGGTTTGTGCACTTCGTCGTCTGGGAGGGGGATGTTTTCCATAGCCTGTGAGAGTCTGGCAAGAGTTCAGAGCATTTTGCTGCTATCGGCAGGACGTGTTAGGGTGAAGCGGTTCGCTGACGGGCTGGCACATCACTGCCCGACACCCCTTCTATTTAAAGCAAGTGAACAGGAGAAGGTTTGATTGTTCTCGCCAAGTGACAACCCGGGATTTTCATGGACTCCTATAGATCCAGAAAACGTCCTTTTACTTTTTGACATATTTTTTTGGCATATGTTCCTTTAGTTTTGGATTAAACCTTTGAAGGAGGAATATTTTTAACATTGTTTGTCCTTTTGAACTAGTATAGCTTAGGTCATCAGAATAAAGGCGAGAGACAGTGTCTTATTGTTTTTAGACAGCGTAAAAGCCTAATACTACGGTCACATATCCCACAATGCCACATCGTGGCATGTAACGCACGTAGCCATGCAGCGATATTTGTAATTGCAAGGCGGCAGGGCAGGAGGGGATCTGGTTTGGGGACAACAGGATTTCATCTCTCTTTGCAGATGTTCTTCTGCTGGCTTCATCAAGCCAGGACCTCCAGCATGTATTGGAGCGTTTTGCAGCCAAGCGTGAAGCGACTGGGAGGAGGGTCAGCACCGCTAAGTCTGAGGCCATGGTTCTCGACCAGAGAAAGGTAGTTTGTCCTCTGTTGGTGGTGAAGTGCTCCTGCCTCAGGTGGAGGAGTTTGAATATCTTGGGGTCTTGTTCACGAGTGAGGGAATATCGGAGTGTGAGATCGACAGGCGGATTGGTGCGGCGTCCGCCATTTTACAGTCGCTGCACCGGTCTGTTGTGGTGAAAAGAGAGCTGAGCCAGAAAGCAGAGCTTTCAATTTACCGGTCGATCTTCGTTCCAGTATCGTCATGAGCTCTGGGTCATGACCGTAAGAACGAGATCCCGACTACAAGCAGCTGAAATGAGTTTTCTCTGGAGGGTGGCTGGACGCTCCCTTAGAGATGGGGTGAGGAGCTCGGTCACCCGGAAGGAGCTCGGAGTAGAACCGCTTCTCCTCCACATTGAGAGGAGCCAGTTGAGGTGGCTCGGGCATCTGATCCGGATGCCTCCTGGACGCCTCTCTGGAGAGGTGTTCCGGGCATGTCCCACTGGGCGAAGGCCCCGTGAAAGACCCAGGACACGCTGGAGAGACCATGTCCCTCGGCTGACCCGGGAACGCCTTGGGGTCCCCCCAAAGGAGCTGGTGGAAGTGGCCAGGGAGAGGGAAGTCTGGGCATCTTTGCTTAGACTGCTGCCCCCACGACCCGGTCCCGGATGAGCGGAAGAAGATGGCTGGCAGTCGCATTTTTACTTCTTGCCCTGTAGGACAAGGGTTTATAAAACCTGGGCTAAAAGAATCCTATAAGTTTTCTTTTAAAACTGAGTTAAAAAAATAAAAATACCACAAAGTCAACGGATCAACGCTCCATCCCACTCACAGCCACTAATGCTAAGCCGCAGTAAAGCGGGGATTTGAGCTGTTGAATGCTTTTATTTTGGTAAAGTGCTAAATGCAATTTATAACCCCACTTTCAGTTTACTGCACCAAACTAAACAAACATTTCTGCCTCTTTCTGGATTTCTTTTGATGTGTCATGACTGCTCTGCCATGTTTTTGCCCCGGCACGTCTGGTTTGGGATCGGAAAAAGCGGTTCTTTGAAACTCACCACAGTCGACTGACTTTGGTTTAGCGTGACGGCTCAAAGGTTCGTAAACACCGTGTGAGAACTGTGTGTCTACAGCGCTGGCTAAATCGTGTGAGGGTTCAAGAATTTTTGTTTTTAGGAATTGAGAAAACTTCTGTTGCAACAACAGTAAAAAAAAATGTTAAAAGAAAAGAAATGCAGGGGTGACTTTTGCAACTACAAGATTTTTTTTCCTGTCCATGAAGTCACACAGAGAGAGAAATGACAGATGACCCACAAGATCTTTGTTTTGGTTTCACAACTCATGGTGGGCTTCAATAAGATCACAGTTTGAAGCGTCTAAAAATATACTTTCTTTGCAAACTAGACTTTTGGCAAATTAAAAAAAAAGTTTTTTTGTTTTTTTTTGGCTGTGTGCGACTGCATGTGAATGAAACCACAACTGCAGTGACTGCACATTAATTTCTTTTTTTTTAAGCAAACTCACACCAAAGAAGTGAGAACAAATTTGCTCTAAAAAGCAAATAAAAACAAAAATAACTATTTCCTGTTTCTACTGTTCAAAAAAAAAAGTTTAAAGTTTGACTTTTTAAGAAATTTAGACTGTTTTTTTAAGGGTGAACTTGAAAACTTCAGAGTCTGAAAAGGTGTAATAGTTCCAGTTATTAAGTTAAAACTGCAAACAAAAAAAAAATGCTGTAGACATCCACCCTAAATCCTTGAAGCATTACCTCCGGTCAGCATAAGGGCACACTTGCAGATGCAGTTGTCGTTGTCCATGTCCTTTGTGCTAAAGTCGGCACCGTGGATGACCAGGCTGCTCTGTCTGCCTGCTGTCCCACTGTGGCTCTTGAGAAAAAGCCTGTAGGACAACAGAAGAAGACGGTGACCTTTCTAAACTGTGTCAATCAGAGGTTGCTTTACCAGCCATCTCAACAGGTGCTCCCACACCTCACTTTCTCAAGTCATCTTTTCCTAGATAATAATAAGGCTAGCAGAGACTATTTGGATCTGCAATAAATCCTTCTCCTTGTTGGCCAAACCGGCAATACCTCACTAGAAGCACCTCAGCTGGCTCTTCTGATGTGATGATTGTCAAGTTTATGGCTTTTAGTCATTTGTTGCCATTGGTTCATGATTTTACACTCATTAGCAGCTGCTGCTAGCAACAGCAGCTACTTCCCCAGCTAGCCGCTACTGCTAGCAACAACAGTTGCTTGGGCTAAATGCTATAAATGTTAACCTAGCCCTTCAAACAGACCAAAGCAGTCAAGTGGAAAATCTATGCTAATATTACTTACTAGTTTGTGTTGTGTTTTGAAGAGAACATAAAATGGCATTCAAAACAAATTTATTAGAGGTCCAGGAAACTGTAAAGACCTTGCTGGCTGCTAAATCTGATACTTTTAATGATAAAGAAAGCAGTGTCCATGTTTACAGGCTGCTTTCTGCTCCCTGCATAGCCTGGAGACTCGCCGTTTGCTCTGTACCGATGCAGACCACCTTTCCACGCAGCATCATCAGCTACAGAAGTTCTTTCTCACAATGATCCCACATTTCAAAGCGATTCATTTACCCTGGAGAATCTGTCTCATGTTGTTTGACTTTTGTGAAGCAAGATGGAGCCAAATGAGAATGAACAGAGAACGCAGCTGCTTCACTGGGATCTGGCCATGCGGTTTGTCTTGGCCCAGAGTCTCATCGGAGTAATGTTTGATTGTCATACCACATTCATTTTTCAAGAGCAAATCTATTTATAGTGATCAGCATGGAGAGACTCCAGCGCAGCTCAAACCAGAGATCCAAAAAAGATGGGAACAAACAGAGAACATGAGGTTGCCTCAGTGGGAAACTGTCTTTGGTGATGTAGTGACGCAAAATGAAACTTCCCTAAAAAAAAGTTTGTCGTTGCTATAGCCATACAACAAAACCTATAGTGATATGGAATCCCAATAGTTTTATTTTTTTAATCTTTGTATTTAGGGAAAATGTTTATATCAACAGATCAATTGTCTGATTGAAAATGTATAATTTAGGAAAATTCATCCAAGCCAGAATGCATTTTTGCCCTTATTTCTAAAAAAAAAAAAAAAGAAGAAGAAAGAAAAACCCAGACAAGGTTAGAGACACGAGATAAAGTAGGACTTCAGAAGTGTGTAATTGATGACCTGAATAGGCTGAATGTCTCACCATGTGAAGCATTAACATATTCTTCTCAGTAAAACAGTAATGACAGAGGTATAGCAATATACACTGACCTCTAAATTTGTACCGTCAGTATTCCAACACCAAATGCCAATTTACATTTGCTGCAAACACTGATATTTTAAAACATAAAGACATAAATGTGATTTTAGTGTGTTTCTATGTGCTAGTGATGATGCTCTATGATTCTTCAATGTGTCGCTTAACAGAAGAATAAATAGAACCGCACATTAAGTGAACGAATCACAAAAAGACTAATGGAAGTCGCATTTAGATGGAGGAGGGATGATTAAGCAAAAAATGTTACCAAAAAGATTGATCCTTCAAAATAAAACTTAGGACAAAGTAAAAAAAAAATCTTTGTCCAAATAAGGAGTCAAGTAAAGAAAAAATAACTAGCAGAATACTTGCTTGAGTACCAGTCTTCAAATAAGCAAGCTTTTTTTTAATTTATACTTTAATGAATAAGACAAAAAAACAAATTAAAATAGATTAATATTGCCAAATGATAAAGATAAACAACTGAACTACAATAATGTAACTTCAAACAACCTACATGGAACTAAGGAAGTACTCTTGTCATATAACTACCAAAATAAAAGTGAAAACTGTGCCCCACAAAGACTACTTTTAAATTAAAACTTTTTTTTCTTAAATCATGTGGAGGCTAAAATCTTCAACGTGAAACAGTTTCTTTTTAGAATTTAATCTCTAAGAATGCTCTGGTTTTGATCCGGAGTGTCAGTTCCCATGGCACTACCTGTAGTTCTGTTTCTCACTGCCGATCTGGAAGCGGTCGTACAGCGAGAAGGCCCGGTGTCCATCCCAGTCGGTCAGCTCCACCCGGAGAACGTGCTGCCTCTGGCTGGTCAGCTGATAAACAAACTCGTTCCCCAGCCAGTGTTCGGAGGACACGCTTCCAAAGCCCTGAAAGAACATCACATCGCTCAAATCAGGAGATTAGTTTCAGGTCTTTCCCTAAACATAACCGTCTGAGGTAAAAATTAACCTGCTAATCCTTCAAGACTCCCTTTTAAACAACGGCATAGTTTTGGTAGGAGCTCCTTCCTGGGAAAGTGCTTCTGACAGCAGTGGGAAGAGATAACACAACAGCCTCCACAGACTACTCTTGTTAAAGTTGTCCATGGGATTGCAGAGGACAGAAAGGTTAGAGGTGCTTGTGTTAAGCAAGTGTGGAGTTAGCTGTTCTGCTCTGGTGAAGTCTCATTTCCATCACTTTGATTCCTTCCATGAGGGACAAGACGAGGAAATTTGACCCCAAGGAGAAGAGGCTGTGATCGACTGCTTCACTTCTGGCTCAAACAAAGTCAATTCAGCCACCGCCATTTTTTTGGGGCCATGTTGGAGCCAGACAACATCAGTGAGAAATGATTGATCTCAGTCATTGTTTCTATGGCAACCACTCTTGCCTTGTTCAGGGGGGGTTTGGAGGAATCTGTCAACCGAATGTTGAATGTGGGGGCCAGCAGTCGCTACACGCTTTAATGGAGGCATCTGATTGGCCAGTTAATAACTTGAAAAACGTCAGCTAAAAAATAGCATGAAAAAAAATTAGGATCATCAAGAAGACAAAAAAAATAGCAAGGCAAAAATAAATATTCTGACAAATTTAATGAATGAGTTAATAGCTGTTCATTCTCTATACAAGTCCACGGGATTTGGGACTTCCATGAAGGGAAGGGGTCATTAATCTCCAGTAAAATGATTTCTACTTAAAGCGAAACCACAATCAGTAGTGACATGAACTTCAGTACAACTTCAAGGAAGACATATTTCACTTCCAGTTACTCTGGGTTATCACTTTCCTCTACATGCCATCATCCCCATCATGTCCACCTTTTGTTCTCAGCCAATCACATATTCTTAACTCTGGTCCAAATGATTAACACATCGGGTGTGATTATGAGCCCACATATACTTCTATGAAACAGAAACACATAATATGACAATAACTGTGAGAAACTGTTAGCTCATCTGGGGTAAAGCACATTTGTAAGTTTGTGCCAACAGCTTTACACCTGAAACCGTGCAGTTTCACACGAGGCTCCAGCCGTTAAAGTATTAATATCCCAATCAACAACATGAGCCACTCTCATCTTTCCAAGGACACTTCCAGCAACAGCATGCACTTCAGTGTAAATGTCAGCTCGGGTCATGCGATGTTTGACTCTCACTGTACACCTGTTCGAAGCTGGTGCCATTGCTGCTCACTTTGAAACCCTGTGTGGTCTCTGTTTAATGCTTTTCCAAAAGCTAAATTAAAAGTTCATGCATTCTTTAAATGATTAGCAGTTTGTCTGGCATAAAACAGTGGAGAGACTGGATTTTCATCTGCAGGATGTTTAACATCAGAAAACTGAAATGAGGAGTTCCTTAATCGAGAGGTTCTAATGGGGAAACGAGTGGAATGAATGTCTCCTTTGACATGTGCAATACATAAAACAGGCTTCATAGTTCAGTACTTAAGAAGCCTCAAGGGGGCCAATGGGAACACTCGGTAAGACTACCTACGCACCAGGTGACGAGATACATTCAGGTTTTCCCAATAATATCCCAATGCTGTTGATGGCTATCTGAACCAGGGGTGTCAATCAACAAAAATTATTGAACACTCTAAAACTATAAATTTTTAAAACTTCAAAGACGTAACCTTTGAACATAACTATGAATAAAAACAGGCAGGAATATTATTCCAGAATAAATCAACTTAAACCTTAAATAACTTTCAATATTTTACCCTCCATAAAAATATATTTTGTCGAAATTATACAAGTTAGAAATAAACACAAGATAAATCGGGTCATTAATAACAATAAAATAAAATTAGCTTGATGACCAGATATAATTACCAAGAGGGCCGAATCCGGCCCCCGGGCCTTGACTTGACAGATGTGATCTAGACATTGGTTTTCTTTAGATAACATCACATTTGCTGAGTTTATGTTCGATTACAAACAAGAATCAAGAAAGAAACTTTCTTTAGAATCAAAAACTATTCTAGAATTATTTCGGTCATGAGCAATCAGTAGGCAACAGGGGCGGAGCTACAGGGTGGCAAAGGGAGGCAGCTGCCACCCCACTCACCACCCCAATTTTTGAGTCAACATTGACAAAAACCTCTTGATGCGACGGAGGCGTTTTCTTCTCAAACTAGTTTTGCTCAAAATGCACCCAAAATACCATCTGTATTCCTCCCTTGCCGGTCGATTTACCTTCAATATTTACCGAGGAACTTTTTTCAAGCGTTAGTTTCCTGTAGAGATGGTCAGAGATGGCGAACGTTCTGTCTTTTTTTTTTTTTTTTGGCCAACAATCTTTGTTGAAAAGTTCCAATCTAAGGTAAGTTGAACAATGATAAAAATATGTAAATGTTTATTGTTAACATGTCCCATTACAACAAAGCAGTTTAAAGTATTTATTATTAATACTTTTAAAGATATGTAATAATAAAAAAAGAAGAAAAAAGTTTGACTCTTTTCACTTTTCTTAATTGCAATGTTGGTTCTCTACCACTGCTTAATTTAAATTTACACCCATATGAACATAGCGACTTCTATGAGAACCAAGACTTTCTTCTTCTACTGAGGAGAAGCAAAAATCCTCAGAGGTTAAACAAGCTAATTCGTGGATGCTGAAACTGGCAATGTCCTGTTAAAAATGAATGTAAACAAACGCAAAACACATGCCTGTCTCACCATCTTGTATTCCTTCCATGTTCTCTGGAAGTCCAGGCCTCCATCTTCTCGGCGCTGCATTAAGGTCCACCCACCGCCGGCCGTCTCCATGTTACAATACACCTACAAAATCCCGGGGACAGAAGATGGACTGATTCAGTTCGGAAGGTATTCCTGCAACATCTCTGAACCCCTTCAGCTTGATGTGGAGGCGTTTCAAAAGTTTCAGCCTTCTGAGATAAGGCATTAGCTTTAATTGTAAGAATTATGGATAGGCCAATACCAATTTCCAAGTTGTATCACAAAAAAAAAATCAGGATCATTGATGGGGCTTGACTTTTCATTTAGATCATCATGGAATAAAAAAATGATAACCATGATGAAAAGTTGTGACAGAAACTCTGATTTCACAGATAAAGTTGGTTTGAAGAGGTATTTTCACAATGCAGCCCAGTTTTTAACTTACCTTTTTGGTCTCTTGTGAATTGACATGGACGATGTACACGCCGTTTTTATGGAAGCCAGCCTGATACAGGTCAGCGCAGTCACGAAACGTTCTTTCCTCCTCTGCAGCCTTTGTACTGTTTGGTACAACTAGAAAAAATAGACAAGAAATAATTGGGGGTTTTTATGTGGCTTTCTGACAGTCTCCACCTGTGGGGTTCTGAAATAGGATTTGTTGGGCCAGAACAATGGGTACGTGCTGAACAGCAAGAAAAATGTGCTAATTCGAAAGCATGAGGTGATGCAAAGTAGCTGCAGAAAGTGTAATACTACAAATTCAAAAGTAGTACAACTTGCTACAAAAATTACAAAGCAGCTAGAAAGAAGTTAAGGAATGCCATAAATACTAAATCAAAAGATAAAATGCACCTTTAATGCCAACTGTAAATTTACAAGCACCAAGAAAAAGCTTAATATGTCAAACATTGGAAAATAATAAAAGCTGAAATTTTAACAACCAAAAACTTATTTTTAAAAATCTACAATGGTAGGTAAAATTTCAAGAATGCAACAGTAAGTAAACGAACATCTACAGAATCACTGAATGCTAAAATGTGGCAATAGAAATGCAAAGAAAATGGTGAGAAGTACTAAGATTAATTAGACCCAAGAGAACCCATAGTGACATCAGTGTCAAAGAAAAACATCAGAAACGCATTATGTAACCTACGTGGCTTGTGGTGTATTCCTTGTAGTTTTATTTTTATCCTTTTTTTAAATGGGTCTGGGTCTTTATGGGTTAAATGCTTACTTGTGTACTAAAAATTCACCATTAATAAAAATAAATGCATTATTAATAATTTGTGATAGTAAAAAAAGAAAAAAATATTAGCTTAAAATATATTTCTTAAGAATTTTTCAATGATCATATTACAAATTGAAAAAAAATGAAAATTGTAAACAAATAATGATAAATTTTACTATTTGCTAGATTAAAGCAAAGGCAATTAAAAACAAAATGAGCTTTTATTTCTCTTGATAAAAATATGGCATATGAGCCAGTAATACTGGGCTGATAAAGCTAGCATGACAACACAAGCTGTTTGAAAAAACTCTGACCCCTTCCTTTCGATCATTCATTAGCAAAATACCAGTCCTGACTCGAGTTACCCCAAGTGACATTGAAGTTCCAGAAACCCCAAGAGAGTCTATGGGATGTTCACTGCGGGAAATCCGCCAACATTAATCAAATTACAACCAATCCCAGAAACGGAGCTTCATAGTTTATCTCCCGTGAGACTCGTATAATGAAAAAAAAATATATGGTCATCATTTGGGTTAACTGTAAAAATGTTATTGGACTAATAAAGTTTACACAAGGGCCAGGTCAATGTTTTAGGCCAGGAGGGAAGTCCCTCATCCCCTATTAAAAGTGAGAAACGATAAAAAAAAAGAATGAAAATAATGTTTCACAATCAGTTGTGCTTTTTATGTTTCAATGCACAAAATATGTTGGATGCACAAAAAAAGTATTTTACTTGTTCAAGATAAAAAGCATGTTTAGCCCATGTAACAAAGATAAAAGTTTGCATTTTAAGCAGGCAGAAGAAAAAGGAGACCTCTTACACATGTTGAACAATGCTATTAGCTGAATTAGACAATCCAAAAGAAGCACAAAAATATTAAAATGCTACACTGAAGAATGTAAAAGACAACTGAAATGCATAAAAACGTATGCAGAAGCACTGAAAGATGGAAAAACGGTAATAAAAGTACTTACTTGTACACAAATATAGCAACAAAAAATAGATAAATGAGATGCTAACTTAAAACACTAGCCAAAATGCTAAAGGTATATAAACTCCATAAAAAGGTATAAAATCATCATTAGCTTCTCAAAACTCTCAGGTTGAGTTCTTCACTACTCGGCACACTACTTGGGCGTTTACCATTTTAACAGACTTTAACTTCAAAATTCAGTGACCTGGAAATTTCCCAGAAGCTTTGTGTTCTCTAGCTTAGCAAATGTAAACCACAATGCGATTAAAAAAATGACATTAGAAAAAAAATGTATGTTTATGTAGTCCATTAGGGGTTAGGGAGAAGTGAAGGAATTCAGTCACCATTTCACACATTTAGCACTTTGGCTAGCTCTTTAAATTAGCTTCTCTTTTCATTGTTTGTTTTTTCTACATAAACACAGAGGCTAAAAAAAGTATTAAATATAATAAGCCACAATTTCACGCATTTGGCATTTTAGCAAGCTCCTTAAATTAGCATCTGATTTAATTGTTTTTGCTAGTTTTCTACGTAAGCACAAAGGCTAAGAAAAAGTAGCTAAAAATTTAAAATGGGCCACAATTTCACACATTTTGCATTTTAGCAAGCTCTCAAATTAGCATCTCATTTAGTTGTTTTTGTTAGTTTTCTACATTAGCACAAAGGCTAAAAAAAGTAGCTAAAAATTTTAAATGCCCCACCATTTCACACATTTAGCATTTTAGCAAACTCCTTAAATTAGCATCTGATTTCATTGTTTTTTGCTAGTTTTCTACGTAAGCACAAAGGCTAAGAAAAAATAGCTAAAACTATAAAATGGGCCACAATTTCAAACATTTGGCATTTTAGCAAGCTCCTTAAAATAGCATCTCATTTAATTGTTTTTTGCTAGTTTTCTACATAAGTAAAAAGGCTAAAAAAGTAGCTAAAAATGCCCCACAAGTTGCTTTGTTTTGGAATTAAAAGAAATTAAAGAAATCTTGACAAGATAAATAAAAACATTTAAAGATGAGAATGCACTGTGTGGAAAAGCTAATTTATTATTCAAGCGTCACATAGTTTAACGTTTTTTATAAGGTAGCTAGCAGTCAGAAATACATTTTAATATTGGCCAATGTTATTTGCATGTATTTACCTGCCAACAAGCACAAAAACTGATCGAAATGTGTGTAGGCCATTTTTCTAAATCAGTTGTGATCCAAAAGATGATAACCATAACCCTGCGCTAATTACATACGAATACTCATTTTCTTCATATTTTTTTTTTTAAATGTGGCTCAAGAAGAGAACGATTAAGACTGATGCCGAGCTATAGTTTGGGTCCTACCTCCATCTTTGGAGCAGAGGTTGAGCAGGTTGTGGACTGTGTCCATCATCTCCTGCTGTTGTCTTTGCAAGGCAGTGCTGTTTCCTGTGGCTCGGCTCAGCTGGGACTCCAGATCCCTGATGACGGTGCTCTGCCTTCCCACCAGAGCCTGGAGACTTCCCTTTTCCTGCTTCAGGGTATCCAGTTCCTCCTGGTGTCTCAGCTCCATCTCCAGAATCTTCTGCTCCAGAAGGCTGCAGAAATGTGTTACAATTAAGACAAAATTTAAGCAGAAACTTTTTGGTTAGCATAACGCTTACAAAAAAAGAACGCTTTCCCTTTTAGGTTGGTCAAGCATGCACAACATCTAGATGACCAAACTGTCCTTGGAGGTCCTCAGTGTAAGTCATCAGAGAAAGGTCGTTTCCGTCAGTCATCACACTCTTCATTAAACACCAGTAGGGGAGATGTGGATTCAACAACCACACAATCACTGCAGGACCGATCCCTGAAATGGTTCTGAGATCTCGAGCCCACATTCAAATCATTCCGTTTTGCAAGAGAAAGCCACGGCGGTCCACAGAGAGCAGGGTCTCATGTTTACACAGCGGTTGGAAAGCAGACAAATTGTTTTTAATGAGTCATCGCTGTTTTGTCGCCAGTAACTAGCCAGTGAGCTGTTGCTCGTGTTTACCTGTTTTTGTCGTGAAGCTTGCTGATCTCATTCGTTTGGATCATTAGCTGCTTCTCCAACTTATTGGTGGAAAGAGAGTTTTCCAGCAGCTGGATCTCGAGGCGGGATGTTTGGTTCAGAACCTGCCATGGGGGAAAATATATATATATTATCACCCTTTTATAAAGATCTGCACTAAGCTTCTGCATCCAATACGGTGATACCTGTGCCTCCACGTCTGTGAGTTTGCGTGTTTGCTCTGCTGTCTGGGACAAAAGGTTGGTTCCCATCTCCAACATGGCTGCAGTGTGGTTGTGGACGGCGCTTTGCTGCAGCTGGGCCACCTCGCTCTTCATCTTCTCTCTCATGTAGCTCTCAATCTGAAGCCCAAACAGGAGTTCTTGTTAGTTTCTCTGACAGATCTGTGGCCGTTCTGAGGTTGTTTTAAAACACCAAAAAATCAAACGAAGCTTTGTCACAGACAGAACTAAAAAAGGTTGGTTTGACCGGTTTCCATGTAATCCTCAGATTTTCTGAGTGTTTGTCTTGTTCGTTTATCACTTTAAAAACATAAAGGGTTCCTCAAAGACCTACACTGATCATCTTTTCATCTATTTCAAAAACGTTCCTAGTGGTCTTTTATTTATGATTATGCCATTTTTATACAAAATCAAAAAAAAATTGGACAGTTTCTGCAAAACATCTCTAATTTATTAGAAATTCATGTAAGTTGTGGGCGAGACTGCTGGTGGAGAGCAAGTCTGTGAAAACTCCTTTTGACAACATACTCTTAAGTTTGTGATATGAGTATTAATTGATTATTTCTTTAAAAACAGTTATTCAATCACCATTCAATCTTCTTGGCCTGAAACTGACCTAACTTTCTGCAAAAATTACAAGCGTCTTTATGTATTCCGCAACAGATTTTTCTCCTTTTTTTCTGAATTTACAACTAAATACTTTTTGTTTGAAATCAAGTATAAAACAGTCAAATCATCCCTCAGATTCCTCAAATTCTACTCGTCATCGCAACTAGGCAGGACCAGACACTCCCTTATCATGATACTCCCTTCTGCCACTACGGCTCATCAAATATTTTCCACTTCTGTGGTGTTTGACAGCAAGACTTCTGATCTTTGACTGAACAGCAGCCGCTCAGAGGAGCTCCCTCACAGCTTATCTCAGCCTGTGTGGGCGGGGCTAAACCCTGCTGTGTCAGTGGGGGTACTGGGATCCATCAGTTTTGCCAAGATCAAACCACTTCACTTACTGTAGCCCCCCATTAACTGTTGCTGGAGGTGTCTCGGCAGCCACACTGGCAGATCTCTTATGTTCTTATCACCAAAGCAAAGCTAGAAGTGAGTTTGATGGTCTCTGAATGATCAGGTCCTACAGGAGCTCACGAGGTGCTACTCTGATTTATGCCCCTCCTCCAAACTCCTGTCAAGGCATAACGTGAAGCCCTTTAAAGAAAAGATTTAAGGATTCCTGGTTTCGTTGGGGCTAAGAACAGCTGTCCTGACATACACGATTGTAGGAGAAAGAATAATTGCTACTGCTGTAAGAACATAAACTGTGATAATGTCCTCCCCACCAGACCCGGTTACTGTCAGAAGTTTCCTGAAGTGAACAGGCTAGAAGATCTGAAGCAGAAACATGAAAATCAATATGAAGAATGAGAACTATCGTGGAGAAAATTTATAACAGAGGAGGACCTTCCGAGGAGTGATGAACAAGAATAAGCCCCAAAGCACAACCGGGATTCATTCAGGAAGGTAGAATGAGACTGGAAGCCTCTCTTAACTCATTTAAAGTCACAGTTCAAGTCAGAAAGAGATATTTTGGGGTTAAAAAATGATCCATGGTACAGTTAAAGGAAAAACACATGGCTAAAACACCACCAAGACCCATCTGGATTATCTCCAAAACTTTTATATTAAAATGTTGTTTGCTAATGAGAAAGAAGAAAAACTTTCTGGAAGGTGTGTCCCATTTCAAACTAACATTCAGGGAAACGGTGGGAGTGTGATAATATGGGGCAGTTTGCAGCTTCAGAAACTGCATGATTATTTTAGTAATCAATGGAACCATCTCTACCAGAGAATAAACTATATGAGCCAATCAGCTTCAGCTTTTGGGTTCTACAGAAAAGCAAAAATTTAGAACCAACAAAGTCGAAGGCTAAATCTGAATAACTTCCCTACCCTACATCTTCTCCTTTTCCCTACATTAATCCCTCAAAGCGAAGAGATATGGAAAAAAATACTGTTTTCAAATTTGGACTAACTACCATGTGATGACATCATCAATAGTCACTGGTCCTCCACGTGAGAGCTGACCGCGCTCGGAAAATACATAACATGGGTTTTATAGCTTGAAAAAGTTGTGCAAAAACTCATTTAAAGGGTAACAAATCCTAAATCAACTTTTTTTGTCTGTTGAACTCTATAAATAGGGATTTAAAAGTCCTGTCTCTTGGTCATTGACATATTTTTGACTAATTAAAATAAACTTGTTTAATTACTGTCTGTGTGCTGCCCCCTACAGGTTGAAACAATGTATTGCAGTTGAATTCTGTGAAAGCACTACAGCTTTAAATACCCCCTACAATTGAAGCAAAAGGGAGGAGCCAAAGGGGTTAGGGAAGCAATTCATTCATTCATTCATCTTCTTCCCTTTCGGGGTCGCGGGGGGCCGGAGCTCATCCCGGCTACTGATGGGCGAAGGCGGGGTTCACCCTGGACAGGTCGCCAGTCTGTCGCAGGGCCTCAATCACACACCCTTTTACTCACACATTCACACCTAGGGGCAATTTAGAGTCACCAATTAACCTATGAAGCATGTTTTTGGACGGTGGGAGGAAGCCGGAGTCC
>NC_050522.1:20329815-20366487 GCF_002922805.2 Oryzias melastigma | reverse complement strand
TTCATTGTTTTTTAATGTAATCATTCTTTTATGACAGAAATGGGATGTTACTCATTAGTTACTCACTACTTGAGTAGATTTTGATCCAAGTAATTTTTTACTCTTGCTCAAGTAGTTATTTGGATGCCTAATCTCCACTTAAACTTGAGTTCTATTTTGGTAAAGTAACGATATTTTTACTGGACCCCACAAGACGGCGACTGAACTTTTTTTTTTTTATCTTCATTGGTGTGTGTTGGAGACATAAAATCATTTCCATCTTTGCCCTCCTTTGTCGTGGGAGCACATCAATATAAGGTGGGGTCATCTGGACCCCGTAAAGGTGTACGTGGGTTAAAATGTTTAAAAATATGAAACTGAAACAATAAAATATGGCATGTAACACCAGGAGTTAAAGACCAAATCTGATCATATTGATCTATTATTTACTTTCCCTTTGGTCTTTTAATTATGATTCTAATGTTTTTAGGCAAAATCCAACAAAACTTTCTAGGACATAGTTTCTGCAGACGACAGTAGTTCATTAGAAATTCAGCTCTGAGTTGTGGGCGGGACTTGATGTGGAGAAACCCCCTTCCCCTGTCTGTTGTGGATCGCTACATAACAAAATATGATCTTTTTCTAAATGCCAATTTTCCATCTACTGCTAGTTCACATTGATTTGGAAAAAAAATCATCATAAATGCAAGTTTAAGGTCATTTTTTTATATACGCCCTCCATAATCAGAAAAAGGCCACAAGAACATGTTAATAAACACTGTTTTCATCAGAGTGGGTCTTTACGTTGGATTGTATATCCAGTTTAGTTCACTAAACAAAATCAACGATTCACAGATCAAACCACAATTCTTACTTTTCAGTATATTAGATTTGAATGGTTGCTTTATGTTTTACTGGATGTATGAATGAGATGTATTTAATCATCATCGATTATACTTTAATAGAAAAGAAGATCAGAATTAACAAAACATAGATAAAAACATTAAAGTTCTTAAATGTAATAAATGATGTTAATTTAAATAATGTTGCCCTCTTAAGTTTTACTGTCAACTTTTTCCTTTTCTGCAGTGAAAAATGCTGAAAATGTCCAGTTTGTCCATCCTTAAAGTTTACTGACTTCAGTTCCAGTAAACTGAGAACAAGAAGAAAGTAAATGAAGAAGAAAAAAAAGATGCACTTAAAATAAAAGTGCAAAACAGCAAGACCACAAAATAGCCACTGTGCATGTATTCTGTTATTTCCCAACATCGTTTCAGTTGAAACAGTTCGTGTTTCCACCCTTGTTTTATAGTGTTTCCACCCTTGTTTTATAGTGTTAGAAAAGCTGAAGGTTTTAGGATGCTCTACAAATGCTCATGTCATGTCATCCATGAGCAAACCAAATGTATTTGTCTCCCAGTCGTTTTTTGTGAGCGATGTGCTGTAAACGGGTTGAAAGAAAGGGAAAAAACTGAATACTTTTGGTTGTTTTGCAGTCGAGCGTGAAACAAAATGCTGCTTCTTTTTTCTGCTGAGCTGCCTGTCAGTCACATTTCAGGGGAAAACCTCCTCACCGTGTTTGGATCTTTGAGGCCGCAGCTCTTGTAGCGTCTATTCAGATCAAAACAAGAAGGCTTTTAATGACTGGACTGGTTTCTTTTAAAGTCCCATTGCTGTTTATCTTTCATCATAACGTCCATTAGGAGAATACTCTGGAGGTCAGAAAGCATTCCTTCACTTTTCCAGGGTTGCAAACACCCACAGGTTCTCCCCCTTCTCCTGCATCTCTTTATCTTCTCTCCCACTTCAAAGCCGACTCTATCACATCGGGTCCAGATGACCCATCAGTCATTTTGTAGCCACTGCTGGTGACCGACTGGCTGCAGATCCTATCAGGAAGCCTCTGACTGCAACCGTTTGCTTGCGTGATGACCTGACCTGCAGCATGCACAGGGATGGAGTTCATCGTCTCTTCAGATAGAGAAATATGATACTTGTGTTTGTGGGATTCCAGTGGTTTTGTCGCTTTTTCTGGAAAAGCCGCAATAACAAAACGTTCGTGATCTCAGAGGGCAAGCCCGCGTCCAGATCGACATCAATTACCTTTGATTTGTGTTGGGCACGGCTCAACGGGGCTCCAAGTCCAGCTGGACCACAACCTTCACCTCATCTACATGCTCAGCTTTTCAAAAAGATGGACAAAGCGGACTGTACTTGAAAATCCTTTGGAGTTTGTGGCCAGATGTTCATTTCTTCTGTCAGTCTGTGGTGGAGTTTTATCAGTTTAATCAGCGCTCATCTGTAGAAGCAGCAGAGGCTCAAAGAGGCTGATAAGAAAGCTTTGGAAATCTTTTTTGGAGCTCATCAGCCCTGAGGTAAAAAAGTTGTTCTTATCAAGGGAGAGGGACATTCCTAAAGAACACACTGAGATCATGCTACAGTGAAAAGAAAGTCCTGGCTTAAACTGCTCCTCGGGGTCTTCCACCTTGACCCACCTTCTTCCATTTGACCTAACTTTGCATGTTCAGCCAATCAGAATCAGCTAATCTAGCCAATAAGGTTTTTACAAAAGCTGATGGACCACATTTAGTTAGTTAACGTCCAACTTGGCACCTAAATAAAAAGTTTCTCCAATCCCAGTGATGTCTGCAGAGATCACTGCAGAGAAACTTCATCTGAACAATGCCTTTGATGTCTGTCGAGTGTCTCCACGGTGGTGTCCAACCACCGGGATACAGATGCAGTCTCAACAACCTTTTATTGTAAAAAAAAAAAAAAAAAAAAAGCAGATTCTCCCAGCTACACCTTCGATCACTTGAGCTGTAAAGTTTAGTCGGAGGAGCAAAATGGCTACGTCTGAAAGGTCTTTTATTTTGAAAAATCTTTTGGTTTCAAAGACACTCTGTTACATTGTAGTCACTTAAGAGCTAAAAGTAGTCCGGCAGCACAAAACACAAGGAAAATTGTATGTGGAACGTTTGTTTGGAATTATATAAGGAATTTGTGTGGACACAGAAGAATAGATGGAAACAACTTAAAAAAACCAAAAGGTTACCAAAAGTCCTACTAGTAGGACTGTTCTACTGTACTACTACAGTACCCATAATGCTCCTACAATCCATCAATCGGTGCAGCGTTGAAGTTTAACAAAGTCATATTGAAATATTTTGACAGAAAATGGGTTCCAGGTCAGTATAATTACCAACATTTGTACATAAGGTGTCGATTTGAGAAATTAAAGAGTTTCAAATGGGACATGTAGGTATGAAGTAGATGAAGTTTGTAATCCAAACATGTATAAAAATACGCCGTCCGTTGATCATTCATCATAGTCTATAAAAAAAACGTATTTTGGTTTCACCAATGTTAATTTTTTCCCTGACTCTGACGTCTCAAGTGTTCCTTTTGTTCATGAAATGTAGTCTGTCTGGAATATTCTAGTCTGTAACAAGGCTGTATCTCAGCTCGTCTATCCTCAACAATGGTCTGTAGAGTCTAAGATGAAGCTCTTGTTTTTCTAGCTTCTGTTAGCTTCATATCAGTTCATTCTAGCCTGAACATCAGGATGGTTTAAGACTGAAAACCTCTGAATGTTTTTGACAAACTAGCAGCCCAAGGGGCAGCATGAGGCTCTTCCCCGTTTCCTAAACCCCTGACTCGACACCATTCCTTCCTGCTGTAGACTTCTCCACAAGCAGCAGTTTATGCATTCTTTTCTCTTGATTATCTCTTCTTGCAAATAAACAACAGTAAGAGAAAGTGACCGACTCGCTGCTTTCAATTTACATGAAGCCTCCGGAGAGTTTGGTCTCATGCTGCACTCTCAGCTTCTCTGACCTTCATTCCATCCAAAAGCTTGCGACTCAATCAAAGAGCTCCGGCTCGGTTCCATCCAGCAAGTTCGTGCAGGAAAAGCCACTTTGAGTCAGAGAAAACAAACTGCAGCCGCCATGGCTCAAAACAACATGGTGGCTCTCATCCAACATTCAAGACCTTCATGTCCCATTTGTGCCATTTCCTGACAGATTTGATACCGTAAAGTTTTTGCATAACAGTTCTTGATTTCGGCAACTTTTGCACATCAAAGTAAATTTTCTATTCCCTAGAAATAAAGAAGCGTAACGGTGCTCTCTTTGTCTGTGGGATCTTGTTTTGATTGGAGAAAACGTTTTCATATTTTGACATAAGGAAACATATTGTGTCTCCATTCACAGTTATAAATTCTGTAAATCAAAATCTTTCATGGTTGCCATGGTGATATAGGTTTTAAACGTGAATCTATTTTAGCAAGCTTTTATTTGTCTTTGGAATACTTTTTAAATAAAATTCCCCCCTTCGTTACTCTCTTCTGCATATCTGGAGTGGGGTGGTGGAGGGCAGCAGTCTAAGCAAATACCCCCATCTCCAAAGAAACATCCTCCTCTTCTGCCAGAAGAACCCAAAGGTGATACAAGGCCAGCCAAGACAAAAAATAGTCCCTCAAGAGTGTCCTGGGTTTTCCCCGGAGCAGCCTCCCAGTGGGACATGCCCAGTGTACTTCCCGATTGAGGCTTCCAGGAACTGTGCAAGAGAGATCATCCACAAGTAAAAGTAGGATCGTAGATGACCACATCAATATTTTAAATTTAAGAAATAACTCAAGTAAAATTATAATGTCAAATTATCTCCATAGATTTGTTTCAGATAAAGAGATTCAGAAAACCTAAGTGGAGTCACTCCTCCTTGGTTGACATTTGCAGTCTAAATTATCCTCTTTGTTCCTGTCTTTTCATGGATTGTCCCTCAGCAGTTTCCGTAGTTTCGTTTTTACTCCATTTGGAGTGATGGATTCATCCTCTGAGCATTCTGGTGTCTTCAAAACGCGACTGTTATTTTTGGCTCACATCAGGTGAAAATAAATTCTCATACTGGGAGGGGAGAGGGGGGGCACTAAAATAGATGGTGTGATGCCCCCCTCCCCTTCCCGTCCAGCAGCATTGAGGAACAACAACAACATGTTTGCTGAGCAAAATCACTCATTTGTGAGACGCTGCTTTTCAGAGGCATGATGGGAATTTCACAGTGATGACCTAGTAAGGACCCCCCCCCGAAAGAAAAACAAGGGAAACCAGGAGATCAGAAGCTTTCATTCCCCAGAGACGATGCAGTTTAGGGTACTCGGTTCTGCCAGAAATAAAACAGAACGATCAGGTCCCGCCCCTTTTCTGCTGGGAAGCTCCACTGATGGGGAGGGGGGGGGGTTGACAGGGAGAAGTTTGATCGTGTCAATCTAAAATCATCAGTTTGATGACTTTGAGCTTCAGGAACTCGTCTTCTCCTCGTCTGAAAACACTGAGCTGTCTGCTCTCTGTGCCAAGTAGAACTTTAGTTGTTTTTTTTTTTTTTTTTTTTTTTTTTTTTTTTAATTATCCTGCTGTCAGAGAGCCAGAGAGTTCAGATGGGAGAGTAAGAAACGATGAGAACTTTGAGACACCGCCTGAGCTTCATTTAAATTTTGGTTTTAACAGATAACGAGAAACTTATCAAACATTTTCAGATCAGCAGAGAACAAATCAAAGTCGGCTTTGGGGGTTTTCCTCCACAGTCAGAGAGCTTTCGTAGCAGACTGATAATCCAGAATAACAGCGTTCTACTCTTGAAATAACAAATGCACAATCTAGAAAGGAAAGAGATGAAAACAACTAAGAAGCCAAAACGAATGATGTGTAGCTGGTGTACGTGGTCGTGTTTATTTATTTGTTTTGGCCATTGTTAGTTTTGTAGAACAGGACGCTTTTAGTATTTCACTTTCTGTTGTAGTTTTGTGTTGGAAGTTACGTAATGGATTTTAAAAACATTTGAGAATCGCCTTACACCAGATCACATGACTCTACAAGCCCCGCCCCCCTGTCCACACAAAATCACTTTAAAGGGTAACCAAACAACCAAACCCTAAATTAACTTTTTTTGGCTGCTGACCTCTATAAATGGGACTTTAAAAGTGATATCTGTTGGTCATAGCCACATTTTTGACAAATTGAAATAAAACTGTTAAATTCTTCAAAATATAGTCAAAAACTGTCTGTGTGCTACAGGTTAAATTGAGGTACTACAGTTGAATTTTGTGATTGGTCAAACCATGTAAGTTTCAGAAGTCTGACGTCATGATCTGCAGCTCTAGTAATGATAACAGTCCAGCCCCCAAGCCCCACCCCTCTGACTGGATTTTCACATTTCGGCTGTGGTTGGAGTCAGCCTCTGACTTCCTGGTTTGGTTATCCTTTAAGGAGTCAAACTTTTGGGGCACTCACTTAAAAATGGAGATATATTACAACAAATACTACAAATAAGGATGGTTTAACACCACTTTTTAAGATGTTAACACTGATATCTTTAAAAACCACCAATATTATAAAGGACTTTCCTCACCAAAAACAAAGAAAGAATGGGAAATAAAGGATCAATTTCGTCTGGATATTTTTACAAAATATTTATGCAGCATTTTAATCAGAAAATTCTATTAATGGTTTTGAAATTTTAATTATAAAAATCTTCAAGTTTTTTCTTAAATAAATATACTTAAAAAAACAACATTGTGTTTGTATACTCAGAAACTCCTCCCATCTTCAAGTCCTTTTCAGCTTTAAGGGCAGATTCTTCTTCAGATTTGCAGGGAGTTGACCTTTCACCCTTAATTATCAGTAATATTACATCATTTATAAAGGTGACATCATTTCGTAATCAAACAGTGCATACTTAATTACAAACGGCAACAACAGTGCAAAGCACAAACTGCAAAAAAAAGTTGCAAAAACATCAAACATGGAGAAGGAATGGGAAGTACCTGCGATTAAGACAAACTACTACAAAACTATATAATGCAGAACTACTTAGTGTCCTGGATTTTACAAACAATTCTGACATTTTTTTAATTTAAACTGATAAATATGACATCACTTATTTCACAAAGTGAAAACCGAAACAAAACAAGCATTTTAAATTAATTTAATTAATTTAAACTGCAATGCATTGTGGTCCATATTCCCAAATGTAGAGCATCAATCCACATTGGTTTTTTGCCGAGAATTGTGGGACATTTCCTGGGCAGCACTACCAAATGGCAAACACACCAAGGGTTTAGACATACCCCTATACTGAAGGATAATCGGAAGATTAACGGTTGATTTTTCACTTGATTTTTCAGTCCGTCAGTCAATACTGGCCCCAAAGGCGTCTGCCTTTTTGAAACGGCGTGGTCTGTTTGGTCTACGTCTGTCTTTAGCTCTCTTCTGAGCATGCTCTGTGTGAAAGCAAAGCGAACCCTACAAAGGTGTGACAAAGATCAGCTCTCTGCACACATCTGATTGGAGTTCTAGAGTCACACTGAGGAAGAATGACGTTGTTTTAGCCGTTTGATAATAAAACAATGTAAAAAAAAAACAAACAAAAAAAAAACAGACTTATGAATCATAACACCTGCAAACCCACTCATGCTTTACAGGAACAGTGAGAGAGGTCTAATCAAAGACTGCTATTAACGACAGGAATGTCTTTATCTACCACAAAATGATGAACCAAGTGCCCCCTCCCCTTTTTTTACCTTTATAAAGCAAAATTTTATATATTATAAATGTTTATTTGTATCTCGTTGAAATGTATCAATAAATGCCTCCTTGCGGGGGAGGGCTCTCTTGTAACATTTTTGGAATTTCTGGAAAAGACGATCATTCATTCCGATCCTGCTGTTCCCACTTCAAGGCTGTGCTAACCCAACGTTCAGACTAATTAGCCCGACATTTCGGGTCAGGCTAATTGGTGCACTGCAGTTCAGATAAATGGCGAGCAGGTTACGGGGGTGACGAAAGGCGTGGCAGCGTCTCGGAGAAGAACGCTGGATTTTGTTTGGGGAGTTTGTTTACGGCTTGTTGCTGGACCCACAAAGAAAAAACAAAAAGAATGTGTTTGTGGCGGGGGAGGGGGCTAGGTCATCACCTCTGGACAAACAGTCACCTTCCCGGCTCAGGAATGTTATCATCAGGCTCCATAAAACTCGGCTGTCTGCCTGAAGGCGTTTCAAACTTTATTGAAATGATTCATTTCATATGTTTTTGCTGATGCTTCCCTGGATCAGGTGAGTTCAGAACATGTCTTGAGTGATCCAGGTAACCAGCAGCACGGATGGACACTGAAGGTCAATGAGGGAGGGGTCAAGACGAGAGGCCCACCTCCTCAGTGTCAGGGGTCGGAGTTGTGGGTCACATCCTGAAGGACAACAATCCCCCCCACCTCAGCTGAGACCCCACAACATGTCTGACTCAGCTTTTTCTGGTAGACCAGGAGTCTGCAATCTGCAGCTCTTTTGTCTCTCCATGGTGGCTGAAAAAAAATAAAGTAATAATAATCTTCAAAAAAAGTGGAGATTAGCTATTATTTGATCAACATACTAACATTTTTGGCTAATTTGTTATCTACTGGGGGTTTTGGGCTAATTTAGAGTTTTTGCTTCTATTTTAGCAACATGCTAACATTTTTGACTGATTTAGTTTACTAAGGAATTTTATGCTAATTTGGAGTCTAGCTAATATTTTAGTAAAATTCTGATGTTTTCAGCTAATTTGTTATCTGCTGAAATATTTTTGGGTAATTTATCTTCCATTTTAGCAACATGCTAACATTTTTGACAAATTTACTTTAGTGAAGAACTTTAGGCTATTATGGAGTTCATCTAGTAATTAAGAAATAAGCTATTTTGGAGCTTAGCTAATATTTTAGCAATATGATAATATTTTTTAGCTAATTTGTCATCTACTGGGGGTTTTAGGCTAATTTTGAATTTAGCATTTATTTCAGCAACATGCTAAAATTTTTGGCTGATTTAATTTGTAATTTGAAGTTGTGCTAGTAATTAAAAAAAGAGCTTGCTTTGTTGCTACTAAAGGTAAAAATAAATAAAAAAATCCCACTTAGAGAGATGCTAATTTCTTTTCATATATTTTTGCTTTTGTTCGTGCCAAAAAAAATAGACATTATTCACAATTATAAAAAAAACAAAAACGTTATGAATGCTAATCCATATTTCTGAAAGGCTAAAGTAAGTCAATGCGGCTCCTTCTAGGTTTTGTTCAGTAGAAAAAAACAAGCCCAAATGGCTCTTTTACTGTTAAAGGTTGCCGACCCTTGTGGTAGAACATCCAAGATGGCGGCGACCTCAGATTCAACCCGATGTTCTCTGGTCCCTCATCTTTATGCTTTTTGCATCTAAAGATGAGGATCATTTCATCCCTAAATGTATCAAGGCTCCTGGGAGAATCCCAGAAAGCGACGCCCCCCTCGCCATCTATGCTGCGTGTGAGGACAAGCCGTGGTTGATCCCGAGAGCGCGGGTTCCCTGGTGAAACTCAGACGTCTTCTTGGGTAAATAAAGCAGCGTTCTCTTTCTCTGGGGGCTCTTTGTGAAACAGAGAGCATGCTGGGATACGAGCTCAGTACAGAAAGGAAAGAAAACATGACCCCGACACTGGACTTCTGTGACTTTAGAATCCTAAAGGTGTGGTTTGGTTGTGCATCATGCACACACACATGGTTCTGACCCGACAACTGTTTGTTTTCACAAAACCGATGATTTAAAGTGAACAAAAAGGAGCAAAAAATGATCAATTCTGGCTAAAAAAATGTTTTAAAAATAAGATTTTTCTCCACAGGTTTTAAGGTTACATTTATGGACTTGATGGAGTTGTGTGAGGCCCCCGGGGGCCTCCGCCTTTCCCCCCTCACCTTGTGCAGCCACTGCGTGTAGTTCTCCATGATGCTCTCCAGCTGCTGGATCTTCTGACTGGGCAGGTGCGCGTCAGGGGGCGGGGCGTCTCTCTGCACGGAGTTGGCGTCGCGCGCGGGGGATGCGTCCCGGCAGGAACCCCCCGCAGCGCCCCCTGCCTCCGGTAGGATGAAGGTGTACGTGCACTGGCCGTGCGTGATCTGGTGGAGGCGCCGGCTGCTGTCCGCGGCGCCGCGCGGGTCTGCGCCTGCGCACATCCCCATCAGCAGCAGGGTCAGCAGCAGAGCGGAGTCGAACCGACACCGCGGCATCCTTGATGCTCCCGTCAGGTCTGGATCAGAACCTGCTGTCATCCATGGCTGATCTGGACCTCCGGTACCGGCAGCGAACCTCCTTCAAGTTCTGGTTCTGCCACAGACGGACGCGCATGTCCTGAACGGAGTCCAGCTTGTTCCCATGAATCAAACTCGAGCTCGGTCCGGTTCAGACTCCGCGGTTCGGTGGTGAGACCTGTCCGGGTCCGCGCTGCGCTCTGACTCCCACTCGGGAAAAAGTCTCCGAGCTTCAGGGGAGTCCGCGCCTCCCCCTTTGGAGCGCGCGCGGCGATGTGCGCGCGGATGTGGCGCAGGAGGATCAGTTTACGGAGCGGCCGTGTGCCAATCATCAGCAGCACGTGCTCCACAGGTGGAAACGGGCCTTCAGAGCCAGAACCAGCTACTGTAGGGTGGATGTTTTTAGGAGATGATCTTCAAAAACTTTATTTAAACAAATTAATGACAAAAGAAAAATAGATACAGTCCAGACTTTAAGATCCTCTGACGTCAGTTTAAGGGTTTGGATTATTTTATCATAAAGGCATTTTGGGGGAAAAGGAACTCCTTAGAGGTTATTTCAAAGCCGACTAAGTTCAAAATCCTGCTTTAACAGGCTGTGTTAGTAAAATATCATGAAGCAGAAACTTAAAATTTCTTTCTAAAATGAGGACTTTTTAAACTTTAAACTTTAAACTTTTTTTTTCAAATCTAAAACTTTATTGTTTTAATGTTGCTTCCCATGTTTATTTTAAACTCTTATAAAAGTTTGACACAAAGTTTTTCTGTGAAAAATCAGAAAAAAACTAAAACATGTTCAGTAAAGATGCAAATTAATTCTTTCATGTTTTTCAATTGTCTTTTGTCAAACTTTTGTTTTTTAAAATTGGGGGAAAATATGTGTAACACTTTGTATCACATTTTAAAACGTGCTTTGTAAATGAAGTTTGATTTGATTTGAATGAAAAGGGGATTTTTTTCTTGAATCTTGTCCAACTTTTTTCACAAAAATGATCAACCTCAGTTTGTTTAAGTGAAACAAGACCTCTGACAGGGATTTTACTAATGCAGAAACTCAACATTTTTTGGGTCATTCCACTGTGGAAAAAGCGGATCTCTTCTTTTCAGGCGACGATCTCTCCTAAACTTTATTTAAAAAACTAAATTAACAGGTGTTTTACTGGTTTTGTTGTTTTTATATTTAAGGCCTTCGTACATAAGAAAGAAAGAAAAAACCTTGGGTTTGCGGGGTTTCTCAAACACATTTTTACTTTAATGACACACTATTAGCTTAATTTAATAATACTGAGTTTATTCTTGAAGCTTTGTAGTATTTTCCATTTGAATGTGACCATAAAAGAACATTGGAAGAAAAAAGTTAAGAAATTTGAAGACTTTTTGGGGTTTTTTTCACAGTAGAAAGTTGAATCTTGTTGGAACCTGCAGAATGAGATCTTTGATAAAAGATCTTCTAGTTGAGCTGAGGACCTCCTCTGTGATCAGCCTGGGTTTCTGGTGGGAACGTGCAGGAGTTACAGTCAGCCATCTTTGTTTACAGCATGAGTTAGACAGGTTTGATAGCACTAATCTGCTGTGCAAATCCCCATCTAACCTGCTGACTCGCCCTACGGTCATCCGCAGCACTCTCAGGGATGTTTTTATGCCAGCCGTCGGGTCGTTGTGTGTGGAGGCCTCAGGCTGCTGCTCTTCATGGGGGTCTGGTTTGTGTTTCCCTCCTGAAACGTCTGGGAGGATGTTTGGTGCAGCCCCACTTAGGTCTAACTGAGTTCGCCCTCCACAGACTGACTGAATGAAACAAAAAAAACAGAGAAGCTCTCAGAATGTATTCGGGTCAACCCCCCTCCTGGTGGAAGCTGGAATCCACCATGACCTGTTTGTCCCTTAATAGAACCACTCCGATCATCTTTTGATCTATTTTAGTGGTCTTTTAGTGTATTTTTGGACTAAGTTGCAGCAATTAATTAAAGCATAATAAAGAACAAAAAAGAAAACATATAAGTCGCACTTTTGAAAGATATTTAACAAACTACGGGAATTAAAAATTGAATTTTCATCTTAAAACGCAAGTCATAACTAGAAAAGTTGCTTTAGTTGTGATAATCCTAGTGTGAATGCTATTTGCTGAATGTGGCTACTGAAGATGCCAAAGAAATTAACTGTAATTTCTGAAGACATTTGCTGAAAATGCAAAAGCTACAAAGCTAAAGCGTTTGCATTTGTTGCTAATGGACTTAAAGTGCCAGAAATTTAAGAAAGTGTGCAAAGAATCGAAAAAGTTCTTGAAAAATGGCAAAAAAATGTAAAAATACTTAAAAGGTATGAATACCAGAAGTACAAGCATGAATGTGCTGAACGTTTTGATACCAATAATACATACAATTCAAAAGTGCACAAAGAATTTGAAGAAGTTCTTGAAAAATTGAGGAATTTGTAGAAAATTTGCTTAATACATGCCAATTTAAAACATTCGAAACATTAAGTGTTTTGCTAAATTATTAGCTAAACTCTAAATTAGTCTGATAACCGTAGTAGATACCAAATTATTAAAAAAAAAAAAACAAGGAAAATCTCGCACATTGCCAAAATATTAACTTAACTCCAAATCAGCCATAAAAATCTCAGTATAGAGACCTATTAGCCAAAAAAAAAAAGTATTTTGCTAAAATATTAACTTTCCTCTAACTTAATCCTCCCGAAAAATCCCCAGTAGATACTTTACTAGCCAAAAAAGCTAGCATGTTGCTAAAATACTAGCTAAACTCCAAATTGGCCACAAACGCCGTAGTGGATGCCACATAGCAAAGAAAACTAGCACATTGCCAAAATTAGCTAAAATATCAATTAGCCTAAAAAAAGCCCAGTAGATATCTAATTAGCCAAAAAGCTAGCATGTTGCTAAAATATTAGCTAAACTCTAAATTGGCCACAAAAAGCCCTAGTAGATGCCAATTTGGCCAGAAAAAAAACTAGCATGTTAATAAAATATTAGCTAAAATGTAAATTAGCCTATAAAACCTCACTTGATGCCAAATGAGCTGCTATAATGCTAATTTAGCAGCTTAATACCAAATTATTAGATAATTACTATAAAAGATTAAAACAGAAAGCTAGCATGATGCTATAAAGACTTGTTAACAATGTTTATTAAAAAATATGTAAATTGAATATATAAATAAACGCTGAATTTATTCCAAACATTTGTAGAGAAGTGGATCTGATATTGATTTACAGTGAACAAAAAACATGGTGAAGTCACATTTTATGAATCCAAAAGAATTTTCCTACTTTTTGATGAAAAAGTTGTGACTACAAATGGTATTCGAGTAATGACGGTTTTTCTGGAAAATTTTGCTGAGAACTCTCTGTTTACACTCTCCCCCGCTAGCTTACGGCCCGTCACCCCACCAACCTAACGATACCGGTGCAACAAAAATGGCGAGCAATATTGGATCTATTCAGCCATACAGTTTTGAGCGAGATTTCAGCTCGACGGACGAGGGAAATGAAACGTATCTATTTGTCATCCAAATGGAGCAGAGAAATGACCTTGCGGTCTGCCCAGCATATTTTATACATCACAAATATGATCTTTTTCTAACTAATTTTTTTCGTCTGCTCCTGATTCATAACGATTTGAATAAAGAAATACTTAGAAATTCAGTATTAATCATATTTTTTTGTCCTCCATCATCAGAAAAATGCTACAAGAACACTTAAAAAACACCAGAAACACAAGTCTCATTGTAATTGGTTTTTAAGAGTTTGAATTAAAATATAAATATGTTTTAAAAAAGGAGCTGTCACCTCCACAGGAGTGTGGCTTTGGTGACCCTGATGGAGCCGCAAAAAAATCTCTGCTCCCAAGCAGAAGAAACCGAGAGGTTTCACAACAAAACTCCAAAGTCTCCATCAACCAAACGGAGATGTTACACAACCAGAAGATGTGAAAACCTAAACCAAATATTTTCACTGGCTGTTTGATGCATCTGTTTCTGGTTCTAGGAGTCACCCTTTGATGTCCAGAGAGCTCCGATGGTTATAAATGCAGCTGTCACTGGATGTGAGAGTCCGACAACAAACCTCAGCAGCTCATTCAGGCGAGCCTGAAAAGCCTCAGCTGCCGCACTGTTGACACTTTTCTCTCAAGTGACAAAAAAAACAAGCCGCATTGAGTCGGTCGTGAAACGCGTCCAAAGTGCAGATGACACCCCCTTCCTCTGATTCAAAGCCGCGCCGTTTGTCATGGTGACGAAGAATGCACCGCGCGCTCTCGAACGCGCCATCGTGCTGAAGCTGAGCTGAGCCAGCGCCAGCATCCATACAGCGCAATCATTAGCACAGAGGGACGCTTGTGGTGCAGATGGGGGTCATTTAGGAGGATTGTTCCCGCTGGGTTCAGGTCAGACGTGTTGGACTCCGAACCTCTCGGATCCACTGTCTGGTCTGATGGGGCCTCATCCTCACAGACAATGGCCTCGTTAGCATTTCTGTGAGTTCACTCTGATGGCTTCTGCTGGTCTAAAAAAAACTCTGGATGAGAACAAATGCAGGTGTGGATTGGTCCTTAATGATGCAAACAACAGCTAAAAGGACAACATTTTCACTTCACAAACACTTCAAATATCTAAAGGTTTTTAAAGAGTAATACAGAAACAGTAAAAAACTGAAAAAATGCATCAAAAGGCTTCAGATCTTTAAACACTCTGAGGACTAACTACTTCAGGAAACTTTTAATCTGTTCTTAAATGTTATCAAAACTGCCTTAAAATTCGATTCACTAATTTTAAGCTCCAATTTTAGGATTTTTAGCCCCTTTACCACTGCTAAACGCTGTGTACTACTTGGCTAGCGTTCTATTAGCATTTAGCCTAGCTTGGATTTTATGTTTAGTGGTTCGTTTTATGCTATTTCAGAACACTCGTTAGCGTTTTTAAAATTAGCATCTTGTAGCTACTGCAACTGCTAAATTCCCCAACTCATTTAACATGTCTGTGTTACATTTGAGTCATTTAGAATTAGTTTCTTTAAAAACATGACATTTCTATTGTTTTTATTAAATTTCGTAACTGTTTTTCACCTCCTTTGAGCTTTACTATAGGCTAAGCCTAAATTTATTTATGCTATTTTAGAAACTCATTTGTGCTTTTAGCATTGTTAAAGTTAGCATGTTGTAGCTGTGGAAACGGAAAAATTCCAAACTCATTTTACATGTTTGGGATGTATTTTTGGTATTTAAGAATAGTTTATTTAGAGAACGCCAACATTTATTAATTTATGAATTTTTATCACTGTTTTTCACCTCCGTCTATCTTAGCGATAAGCTACTTTTCAAAGCTAGCATGTTATCTTATTTAGAACACTTAAAAGTATTTATAATGTTTAAAAATCATTATATTTGTTATAATTAGCATGTTTGTAGTGAATATCAATAATAATCAAACTATTTATTCAGCTCAACTATAAAACTTCACTTTTCACTTGTTTTTACTGAAACCGTTTCAAATTTTAATTTGTCAGAGACTAGCAGCTTTATTTAGAAGTTTTTAGAAGTTTTGATAATTTTATACGCAAAACATTTTAAATGGTCTGATCTGTGGGGTTGTTTTTGTCAGATGGAACTTTATTTTGTTTCAATAAAAAAAGCTGATGTTTAGCTCAGTCAGAATTAGGTACTTGGAGCTCTGATTTCACATGTGTTTTGGAGCTGCAGTTTGCAGAGTCGTGCATCAGATGTCCCAGTAAGGCGATCTTCACCGTTTTTCTCTTCTAGCCGGCGCTGCTGCCTCTTTTCATCTTTCCATCTCAGGGAGCTAGCAGCTTGCTGCCATTTGTCTCCCTGGTGTTTCTTCTGTGGTAATGGGGCGAGTCAGTCCTCCAAACGGTGGGGAGAGCGTGACATCAGGGCATGGTTATTTTGTGGACTGAGCCTGCGCTCACGCAGAGGCTTGAATGACTGAGGCTGTTCAGCCTCAGAGATCCGACCGGACAGGTGGAGTAACATGGGGTCTGTGTGTGGGATGGAGGCTGCTGTGTTTACCTCCACATATGATCTAAACCTCATTCCAGATCATCTTGGGAATATTTTGAGAGGGATTATAAACCAGATGCATATATGACAATTCTGTCTTTAAACTAATCCGATAATGGACCATAAATTGGGTTGCGGAGAGCCAGACAAAGCTCACAAACCTTTGCTGTGTCAGATGGTGTATGGCAGGGAGTCAGAGAGAAGATGGATCTTCTAACATTCTATAGGGGAGTAAAGACAAATTTCTAAACCTAATGTGTCTTGCAGGAAACAAAAAGGGGATTGGATTTGTTATTCCCTGGAAAGTGTTTTCCATTTGTCTTAACTGTGTGCAGAAGAACAGAAGCTTTACGAAGCCTCTGCTTCTATGAGAGTGGGTCATTATCCTCCAGGAGATGCGTGTCAGCGGAGCTCGTGTCCTTGTGATGGACTGAGTTGTTGACTAATTGCGGAATTAGCTTTGGTCAAGTTGTGACGAAAGCTTTCAATGCCTACTAATTAACAACGTGTTTAAAGGAGATTAACCAAATTGAGGCCAATGGGATTAGGGATATTCCACACTTGGAGACAGAAGAAACTGACTTTGATTCAAAATGGCCAACTTCCTGTAAGATTTAGCAGACATTAAATATTTCAGAAAGGAATGCCCCTCTGAAAACTTCCCCCAGGAGGGACAAGGACTTGAAATAGTCTGTCACTGACTGAATTTTGAGTGTATGATCCTATTCCAAAAAACTATGACATGTTAAAGCACTTGTTTAAATAATCGTTTCCAACACAAGTCATATTCAGAATAAGAAAGGAGGCATTCCCTGAATTGATTCCGATTATTCTGATGTCCAGACACAGTGAGGTGAAAGAGTGTTTAGTCAGCCACCAATTGTGCAAGTTCTCCCATGTGTCATCAGACTTCGAGTGAAAGCCTCTTTCCATCAACAAGAGCACTGAAGGTGAAACATGGTTTTGTCTTTCAGCACAACAACCATCCCAAACACTGCCCGGGTAACGAGGAAGTGTTTTCATAAAAAGATCCTCGAGTGGGACAGCCGGTCTCCAGATCACACCCCCCTAGAAAATCTTTGGAGAGAGTTGAAAGTTTGTGTTGCTCAGCAACAGCCCCAAAACATCACTGCTCTAGAGGAGATCTGCATGGAGGAATGGACCAAAATACCAGCAACAGTTTGTGAAAACCTTGTGAAGACTTAAATAAAACATTTGACTGCTGTCATTGCCAAAAAAGGGTATAAAACAAAGTGTTAAATAGGAGTTTTGTTATTGACCAAATACCTATGTTCCATCATAATTTACAAACAAATTCTTAAAAAATCAGACAATGCGATTTTCGGGATTTTTTCCACTCATTTTGTTTCTCATAGCTGAGGTTTATCTATAATGGAAATTGCAGGCCTCATCTTTTTAAGTGCTAGAATTTGCACAATTGGTGGGTGACTAAATATTTTTTGCCCCACTGTAGATAATCCCATTGAACATCAAAAACACAAACAGAAGTATCAGCTTGCATTCTTAAACTGCGTATTTCTTGTATTGAGAGTCTCCTGGATCTGGAACACTGCCAATAGTTGGGTAGAAATAACTCTGCTTGCAGATGAACAGTAATAGTTGGTGGTTGTGGTTCTGGTTGGGATGGAAAGAAGAGGTTGTGTCATGCATTGGCTATAATTATTCCAATCAATAAGGTTGCAGGTTGCTCCATTATGTAATTTTCCAAGTAGTGGCTGGATGGCTCAGTTGGTTGAGCCAAGCTGGTGCATACGAAACTAGGGTTTGTTTTCCAGGGGGCACGATGAACTATGTAGCTACTGGTGGGCCCACGTCTGTGTCGGTCCTCAGCCCGGATAAAATGTGTCAGGAAGGGCATCCGGTGTAAAACTCTAAAAAGGGAAAGCTGATGACCCCTGACAGATATGCCGAAAGGTGAACAACAACGTGATTTTCCAAGTATTGTCCAGAACAAGGGCTTTATTTGAAGCACATGGACATAATCCATGTCCTTGGGCTGAAGCATTTAATTGTGGGGAAAAATGTTGTTGTGTTAAGAAAAAACACAGAACTTTTCTACCATACCTGTTCAATGTCATGTCAAATTGTTCTAATCCTGATGGAATCTTGAAAATGACTGATTTAGATCCAACATTCTTAACATACTCTTAAACTTGGCGCTGCCAGAAGTTATCGAAGTTCTGACTAAAAAAGTATTGTCGAAACAACTTCTTATTATCTGTATTCACATGAAGCAGACAAAATAAAGAATGAGTTTAAAATTCTGTAAAGAATCATTTTACAATATTGCCTTAACACACTTCCTGCTATGAAGCTAAGATAGCCCAATAGACACTGAAGTTTAGAAAAAAAGATAATTCATCAAAAGCAAGGAGGTCTTAAGTCAGAGTCAGTTATAGGTTTGTATAGTTTATTATAGATGGGGTTCACCTTATGAATGAAAAAAAAAAGAAAGAAGTTCTCCGTTTGTTTAATAGGTCTTTCTGTAGACTATGGACGGATAAAGATGAAGTAGAAGGTTGGTCAAACATCAATGATTTCAGGATTTTGTCTTCTTTGCTCTTGATGGGAGTCGTAGTTAAATGACGATATTCCTGGACATCCAGAATGTGACACCATGTTATCAACGAGAACCAAATCCAAAGGCAGCGCTTAGCCCTGGGCTCAAAGTGATTTAGACCGCCCTGACAGGTTGCATTTTTATGATCAGAATTTAACGAGACCCACATGAAAACATCCCTAAACAGGCTCATAAAGATCTAGGTGTCTGAGTATCAGCCGATCGCCAAAGCGCTCCGATGATAGGTTTGGTGTCATCGTACTTGACAGCCTCCTGGCTCTTAAAAACCATGAAAATGTGTAGAAGTTTTAACACTTTCCCTGGACATGAGGAGGTGTTGTGGAGCCATCAGTGCTTCAGCATCTGGCAAGGGTTCCCGCGCTCATTACATACATGGTTAGGTCAAAGGAGTAACTAGGACTACCTCCCAGAAAGTGTATGCTATAAAAAGTTTTTTGGCAAAAAGCAGGCTCACCGAGCAGGTGATTTGTTCCAGTGAACCAGACCTTTTCACACAGCGGTGTGAGGCTTCTACGAGGCGAGTTCCTCCGCTGCTGATCAAAAACAAATGTCTCATTAAGCTGTCAGATTGATGAATTGATTCCCTTCAAGCGGGCCAGAAAAAGGATCGTTTGACCTCAAAAGTTTTACTTTGGGAAATCGGTTTTTGAGGGTGCACGGTCCAAACTTAGCCCCAACTGTTTGTGTGTTTACCAAAAGCTGTCAGGTCAAATCAAGCCAAAGGCATGGCGGGTCAGAGGGGGCGCGCCGCCGCTTCCTTGTCTGTGAACGCGCCGCGCTCTGAAGCCACTCAGCACGTCAAAACAAACGGGAGACCTTTTGGAGACAGAGAGCACCAACACATGGTACCTGACCTACATGTCACTGGATCTGACCCGTCCCGTGTGCTGATCGGTTCCTTGATTTTAGTTCTGAAGGTTGTTATTAGGTCCCTTGGTGGGTGAAAAGAACAGGTCTGTGAATTGATCTGGGTTCAGAGTTTGACAGAACTCAGCGGTTCCTCTGAGAAGCTGCAGAACTCACCAAGAAACAGTCAGGTTCTTCTGTGACAAAACCTAAATGTTTACCGCCTATTGACCAAAGAGGGCAGGAGATTGCTTATTAAGGCTGATCTCTACGAGTACCACCTTAAGTAAGGTCTCTGATGGAAACAAGGGGCAAGGGTGTTATGAGAAGAAGTAGAGAAGCAACTCTTGATTTGGCATCTCTAATCAAGCCCAAAGAACTGATGGTAGATCCACCTTCTACACCCTTTTCCGGCCAAGTTGGTCCAGTTACCCTGACGTAGCCTAGAGGGGGGTTGGTTGATAGGTTCTCACTACAGATTTAAAATAACTTTAAATCTGTAAAAAAACCAATCTGTTCTTCAATCAGGAGGAAGCTGCAACAACCATTCAAACCAGGACTTTCTTACTACAAAGGTACTAGCCACTACGCCATGAAAGAACAAGAATAGTAAACTCCACCAGAACTGAAGTGGGGACCACAGGAGAAGGCCTATTCCTGATCAACAGACACCCCACTTACCAAAAATTCCTAACATTTCTGGAATCTTTCAGAGATCGGACATCACAATCATGTCTACTGATGATTGGAAGCTAGCAGGACTCACGAGTTCACTCCTCTTTCTTCAGGCCTTGTCATGTTTTTATTAGTGAATAGACATTATTAGCAAGAGTAGACTTCTGGTTGGTTTCCTACCAAAGCTCTGGTGCCACACTCCACCTGCTGGACCAATGAGAAGACTCCAAACTGTCCTAAGTGTATGTGCTCTGTTTAAGTCTGTGACTAATTTAAATGTGACTAAATGTGACTAATCTAAAATCTTAGTGCTCTTTAGTCTGATCCTGAAGTGATAGTCCACTCCAAAGCTGATCTATAGCATTCCAGTGTTGTTTTACCCCGCACCCCAGTGGTTTTAACTAAAGCGATACAAGCTAGGAACTTCTCTCACAGCCACATTTCTCTAGTCTGTCCTGCAGTGGAGGAGTGAGGCTTGCTGGGTATTTTTGTGAGACCAATTCAAGCTGACGTTTCTGCACAATGTTATAGAAAGACCTGCCTCCTATCTGGAGGTGACAGAAATGAGTTCCAGACCTGAGCAAGAACAGGGGAGGGAAAGTGCTGTTATCTTAGGTTGTCCGGGTGATTTGTCATCCAGTTTAAATGTCAGTTTGTATTTCTGGCATCAGGCTGGACTGGACATTGTTGTTTAATGCGATGCAGTTGTAGCAAGAACATTTTAAACACTGTTCATTGGGGATGGATTTGGTCAAAGTCAAATGTTGAACTGCACAAATTAAACCACAGTGGAAACACTTTAAATCTGACGATAATTTCTGCCTAAGAATTCAAGCAAATAACACTTTTAAATTATTTCTTTAGGAGCTAATTCAGGCAACAATTAGCATGCTTACCTTGATGAACACATGAATTAATGGAATCACATTGTGGCTGATTTGTGACGAGGTCAGAGGTAATTGGAATGGACAGTTACTGAAATTGCCAAAGCAGAAAAATTTAAGATAAAAGTTGAATCCTTCCAAATACTACAAATATGCTAATACATGCTAGTATGACTAACATTTTTTGAATGTTAAGCTAGCTGAATAACTCTAAGAGAAATGCAGAATTAATTTATGAAAGTTGAAAGTTAAAGTAACCATGTGGATTTGTAGTCAAAATTTTGAATTACATAATTTAACTAAACAGACAAAAAATAGAGGTTAGCATGCTAACCACAATGCTAGGTTAGCCTCAAAAAGTTTAGCAAAAACGATTCAATGGTAGAAGCTAATTAACTGTTCAAACTGAAGTAAGCAAAAGACAGCTGTATAATACTAAATATACTATCCTAGATTTTATAAAGTAAACAAATAAAATGTTAAAAATAATATAGAACAATAGCAAAGTTGCTAAAAGATATGCTGACATTTTTTTTGAAAAATCACAAATTTGCTGACAAACAAAGGTAAAAGAAACCAAACAATGATTTGATGCTCATGTATAAATATGATTTTAAAATGTTTTAAATGTTTTCATTTAAGATAAATGATGTGAAAATGAAAAATAAAAGCTTAAAAGCTAAATACTTCTGAAGTAGTTGCTATATGGTGCCAAACAATGGTTTAAAAGAGATGCGCTGGGAGAAAAATTTTAATTTAATAAGTAATTTACTTCTTGCAACACAAATGCTGCACAGGTAAGTCAGATTTTACTAGGCAGGTATACTTATTTAGCATAAGTACAGCTTGCAAATTAGTTTTGTAAGAATAGAAATGATGTGGCTAAAAGTGCTGCTGTTTGATCATTTATTGTAATGACAGAAGGTATCCACCAGGTGGCACTAAAGCACTTTCATAAAGTGGCACAGACTGAGCAGTTACGAGACACACTTGTTGATATGAAACGCTCTAAGACTACAAGGACAGTTATATGAAACACATTGAAACCATTCAAAAATCCAATGTCAACCTGAAGAAGAGCAGCTAAAGTTAGAATCAGCTTAGAATTTTCTAAAATGTTTGACAGGAAATACCTCAGAGAGATTTGGCCGGGTATCAGGATCCACTAAAGTCCTGGTTTAATGTTTCAAACAGTTGAAACAGAAAATATTAGAAAAATTGAAGAAACAAGTCGGTTGTGACAGATTTACCAAACCAAAAGAACAAGAAACCAACTGGAGAAATACCTTTAGAAACCATGACACTGGTAAAAAAGTGTGTGACCTGATGATGTCACAGTATGAGAGAAATTAGTGATGCTCAGACATGGGGACTTGAGACTTGGAACTTTGATGCGAGTCATACTTAAGTCTCACGCAAATAGATTTGAGACTTGATTTTAAAGACTTAAGACTCAATTTCAAAGACTCAAAACTTGACTTGAGACTCAATCTCAAGACATGTAACTCAACACAAAGACTTGAGAGTTGTTACTCAACCTCAGAGGCTTAAGACTTGACTTGAGGCTCAACCTCAGTAACTTGAGACTTGACATTAAAGACTTGTGACTCAACCTTACAGACTTAAGACTTGACTTGGGACTCAATTTCAATAACTTGAGACTTGACTTCAAAACTTGAGTCTCAGTCTCAAAGACTTGAGACTTGACTTCAAAACTTGAGACTCAAACCTCAAAGACTTGAAACTTGACTCGAGACTCAACATCAAGAAGAACTTGAGACTTGATTCAACCCAAAGACTCGAGACTTGACTTCAAATCTTGAGACTCAAACCTCAAAGACTTAAAACTTGACTCGAGACTCAACTTCAACAACTTGAGACTTGACGTGGGACTCAACCTTAAGAACTCAAGACTTGATTTAAGATCCAACCCCAAAGACTTGAGACTTGACTTCAAACAAAATGAGATCTGACCTCTACAACTTGAGACTTGACTTGGGACTCGATCTTAAAGACTTGTGGCTTGACTTGAAACTTTTGGTTTGTGACTTTTTTTTTATCTCCAAGTCTTTTATCTGTCAAGTCTAAGAGTCTAGAGATAGTGGAAACATTATTTATTTTTGTGTTTGTGCAACTTGTTTCAAAGTATTTTTATGACAATTTTTGAAAGTGAAAAATGATTTTTAAATACATGGCATAAGACTTGCAATTTAAATGTATCACCAAAGATTGGATAGATGACTAGATATTAATTTCGACTTGGGAGAAAGTCTGGGGGTGCTTGACAAAAACTTTCAGACCAAATAAACACATAAAGGATTTTTAAAAAATCATTCAGCATGTTAGTTGGCCCTTAGTTGGTTAGGCCCCGCCCATAAACACTTTCTATAGGCTCCCCATCCACAGGAAGAACCACAGAAAGAAGTGATTTTCAATCAAAGGTAAGTACCCAGGTGGAGTGACTGGATTCCATCCACTGGGACGTAGAATGACACCTCATTAAATGAATACGAGTTTGAACTTGTGTGTGGGAGGCTGCATTGTGCTCCCTGCTGATTGCATTTGAGGAAAATGATAAATGACAGGACGGAAACAGACTTGAAAGCTCAAGGATCTTCCACCACTGCTTCACAGCATCTGAGTTCAAAGTAAAGTTGAGTTTTTTCTGTTATGATCAGAGCAAACCACAACGGTTTCTTGATTCTCCCTCATCCAGCTGTCACCCTGAAGTTTTTTCTCAGAGCTCTGGTTCCCAGCTGAGCCCGTCAGCCACAGCTGCTTGGGGGTGAAGATGACATGAAGGAAGAGCGTTCTCCGGCTCCCAAACGAGCGCCTTTCTTCCTGTTTCCAGAACAGATTTCAGACTCCCATGATGCTCTGGCAAGCAGCGGGGTCGGGACAACCCGACCGGGGGGTTGTAGTCAAAATGAGCCTTTCCTTTCACACTCGGCATGTGTGGGATGAGGGGGAACACACGGATCTGAAGAGAAAATGACAGAAAAGAGTTCACTTTCTCTACGCTTAGTTTCACCAGGATTTGTTTTTTCATGGGAGGAAAAAAAAAAAAAAGAGCAAAGAAACCATCATCTTAGGGGATCAGCTGATCTCAGAGCAAAGTTACCAAACAAAAATTCCAGATCATCGCCAGAAAAAACTTGAGAAACTGATGAAGAACATTAATAAATATAAAAAACTGGAGCCAAAAAGTGATAAAAAGCATTGAAGACTGTTCTCTAAAATGCTTCCTTTTCAGTAAAATGGTTCACATATCTTAATATTATATCATTTTTGCATTTATACAACAAATTACCTTATATATTTTTGGTATTTTTCCAATTAAAATAAAATTTTATTATACAAAAGTCACTAGAAGTGAAAAAAACAGTGACAGTATTATATAGCTTTGTGACAGATTTGTCTTTTGCAAATATTAAAGAACATCTTTCATATTTATGAATAATTTTTGAAGACAAGTTATTCTATCTCTGATACATTTTTACCTAATAGAATGATGATTAGTTCAATCATCAGAAAAAAAGAAAATATATGAGAATAAAGTGGTTAAACTGTGAGAAAAAAGTCAAAATTTTACAAGAATAGAGTTCTAAAAGTATGAAAACAATTTTACAATAGTAAAGCTGTAAAAGTATGAGGAAAAAAGTAAATTTTTTTAAAAATAAAGTCGTAAAATTCTAAGAACAGTCAAAATGTTACGAGAAAAAAGTTTAAAAAATCATTAGAAAAAAAGCATTTTTTTAAGAATAAAGTTGTAAGATTCCAAGTAGAGCAGTCAATATTTTACTGGAAAAAAGTTTAAAAAAAATAAGGAAAAGTTTTTTTTATTTTACCCTAAAACTTCAAGAAAAAATGTTAAAAATTGTACAAGAATAAATTTGCAAAAGTATATGAAAAAAATTAAAATGACACAATTTTTTTTTTTGCGTAAAGTTATATATTTAGGTCAATATTTTTCTAGAATAAAATCTGAAAAATACAATTAATAGTGCCAATTTACAAGCAAATCATTTGTTTTATATTACAAATTTAAAGTAATAAATTTATTAGATTTACTATTATTCTGTCGCAGAGAATAAAGTTCTAGACTTTGAAAGTCATAGGATATTTTTATGACTTTTTTTCTCCTAAATGTACGTGTTTTAAAATCATCAATGTGTTACTTTAAAAGTTGTGAATTTATTAGAAAAAAGTTGTAAATTTAGTAAAATTAAAGTCGTAAATTTACGAGATTTACTGGTAAATTACGAGAATAAAGTTGTATATTCATGAGTATAAAAGTCATGGACTTTTTTTTCTTGCAAATGTTTTTTTGCTGTAAATGTATTACTTTAAAAGTTCTAAATTTATGAGAAAAAGTTGTCAATTTATTTCATTTAAAGTCGTAAAGTTATGACTTTAAATCTGGTAATAGTAACTTTTTTCCTGTGGCCCTAATACTCTGTTGCAGAAAAGTATATGATGAACGTCAACAATTTATTCAAATAATCTTGTTAATTACAAAATTTCACAATATTACAAGTAGAAAGTCATGTTTATATATATATATGTTATATTTAGCTTTTGAAATGTTTCTACAAAGACGATCGAGCTTATCTGATCGATTTATGCTGCAGGCAATTCAGAGAAATCTAATGGACATCACATGATTTAAGAATTTTGCTGAATCGCCTTTACTTTTTTTTATGAAAAACAACTTGTTTTTTCAAAAAAGTTTTTCCTTCTAAATTATGACTTTATAAGTTGTAAATTTATAATTTTGTTCTAGTAAAATGTTGACATTTTTGCACATTTTTGACTTTTTTTTCTCCTTTTAATAATTTTTCTTTTACAATGGCCTCAATACTCCACGTAGATTAGAAACCAAAGACTGAAATACTAAAACCTGCTAATAAAAATGCAGAAAAGCAAAGTTTTTGTCATTTTTCTCTAAATTCAGGTTTAATTGTATTTCAGGTGAAGATCCCGGATCTCTCTGCTGTTGCGTTAAAACCAGAAAACCCTTTTTCTTCAGTGAGTCATGCCTGTAGAGGACAGGCCTAGACCTCCACCCCTGTTTGAACAGAGTTACCGTGGAAACCTGAGCAAACAGAGGAGCTGTGGAGTGTGCTGGTGGGTACAGCGAGCACGCCGCTCCTTCAGGTATGCTTGTGCGTTCCTCGCTGTCCGGTGTCCGGCCCCTTCTGGTAAACGGACACTGATGCTGCACCTGCAGGGGAAAAAAAATCTCAAAGAGCTCTTTCTTTGGAGGAGAGGCCACACAGGATGAAGTGACGCACCGCAGAGCAGGAACTCACGGAAACTCACAAACTGAGACAACACTACTGAACCCATTTCTGCACCTGGTGGAGGCCGCAGAGCACAGACGCTGAAGTTATTTCTGGTTTTTACATTATCATATTTTCATTTATTTGGTTTAAAGTTCCAAATGATCAAATTTTGATCTATTGTAAAATAGCTGTAAGCAACACAAGAATCTACAGCAGTCAGTTCTGGTCTCTTTTCCACAAATTCACTTTTTCATATTCTGACCGCAAAGAACTGTGGGATTCGTCTAATACAGAGATAATAAAGGAAGATTCTTCTGTCTATAAGAGACACTCTGTTTTCTTCTGGGCCATTTGACTCATTAAAGGAGTCTCTCCTTTCAAAATAAAGGCGTCTGACGGAGCTTCTAATGACTCTTCGTGATGACCGAAGAGGAAACACTTCACATTTTCTTCTCCTCGCTGCTGCTCTGCATCCTCAGCGCTGGTTCTTCTGCGTTCGTGTCACTTCAGGTGTAAACAGCTGCCTTGTTGTCATGGTTACCTGCTCAGAGATGCAGAATGAACTTTTACGCTTGAAATTGGAAGCAGAAATCACAACGGAATGGTCTGGATGGATGACGACAGCAGGTTAGAAGGCGTCTCCAACTTTTTGGTGATAAACTAAGATCCAGACTTGCTCATTTGGCTTAAAAAAAAGAAGAAAAAAAAGTTTCTTTCTCTGTTTGGACGCTAATTGACCTATAAAGGAGAGACGCACACTTGCTTGCGGTTGGTGTGGCGCAGGACTCACAATGTGCTTCTCAGAAACACTCAAGCAGAACTGGCTCGACGCTCAAACGGGCGAATAATTCTGCAGAAAGTTCATTATCTCGCTGCGCTTTTCTCCACCTCCCTTCTCTGCGGTCACAAGTGCTTATAATTGCACATCTGGTTGCAGTTACAGCGGCGTTCTTGGCACCCGTGGTGTGTTCGGCGCCGATGCCAAAGGCTGCTTGGTCCTTCATGGCTGGGAGGGAGGCCTGCGGTCATCGGGGAGGAGGAGTCTCGGTTGCTGCAGAAGCAGAATGCTCAAAAAATGTTTAAAAAACCTCAAGAATCAGAAGTAAATGGATGAAAATAGACTGGGGGCAGTTTGTAAGCCTCTGCAGTCACATTCTGTGTTCTTCTCAACATGCTTGATAATCCGGTGAAACTCCTTAGAATGAAGATGCTCTTCTGTTAATGATTGATGGAGGTGAAGACGACATCAGAAACTCCACCAAACAAGAAAATAATGACTCTACATGCTGAGAAAATACACCAAATGCTTTATCTGATTCTAATCTCACACAAAAATGAGCTCATTTAAAAACTGCTAGCATCATTTTACCATAGAGATGGTCCCCTTTGGTCTGGATCATGAGCGTCTGCCTCGGGAGAAGGAGGAAGACAAAAGTACTGGCATTACTTTGACCGGTACCACTGTTTTGATGTGAACTACATTTTCAGAACCCTCTGGAAGGACCATCTCCTCTTTATCCAGGGGGGACACGGCACCGCATTAGAACTCATCTGATCACAGAGTTTTCATCCAGAGTTCAAAATAAAAATGTTCTTGAGTTGTGTCTGCAGCTCACCACTCCCACACGGGACAGGTCAAAAACAGAGGAGTTTCACACACCTATATGTGTGACAACTAACAGGACTTTAACTTGACTTGAATCTGAGGTCGTTGAAGATGTGGCGTTTGATGATGGGAAACATCCACTTTCCTCCCCGAATTCCTCATCAGTGACTTTCTACCCTAAAAGGATCTGAACGAGCTTTGGTACTATAAACCTAACGGGAAAAAATGTAGGTTTCTGTTTCACGTTGGTGCTCCTCATGCTCGGTTTTTCACCATCTATTTCTGCTCAGATGAGTGGTGTTGAAACCAGCCGACGCTTTCCATCTGTCGCAGACAGGCTGCTGTTCTCCCCACGTGAGGGGGGGATCAGCACCCTGTAACTGCCTCGTCACGGACGACAAAACGCCACGCGGAGGCAGCAGGACGAGCTGTCGGAGCCATCGTCTGCTGCCCTCGACACGCTCGGAGGAGGAGGAGATTCAAAGGGCAGAAAGTGAAGAGAAAGTTTCTACAAAAGTGGAGAAAGAAATAAAAAAAAACAACCAGAAGAGCTCAGCAGTAAGACGAAGTGTTAGGGCCACCATAAAAGAAGGAAAACAAACTAATAAATGAGAAGAAAATCGTAAATTATGAAAGAAAATTGACATTTTGCAAGATTAAAGTAGAAAATTACAAGAAAAGAGTCTAAAATTTATGAGGATAAAGTTACACAATTATAAAAACAAAAAATCAACTATTTTAAGGATAAAGTCATAAATGTAAGCTTCAAAAAGTTAAAGTAAAATTTTACATTTAGCTTTTAAAATGTCACAGCAAATGTTTTAATTTGTGTTACAGACAAATCAAACTTTTATTTGTAGGGGTACAACTTTATTTTCATTAAACTACAACTTTATTTAAAAAAATGATTTTTCTTCTTTGCAAATTTACAACTTTAAATCATAAATTCATGATTTTATAAAATGTGAACTTTTTCTTGTAATTGTATGAATTTTTTCTAATAAAATTTTGACTTTTTCTTATAGTTTTACAAATTATTTCTCATAGTTTAACAACTTTGTTCAATTTATTAATTTTATTTCATTTTATCTCCATGACACCGAAAGGGATAAAGTTAATATAATGGAAGGATGTTTTTTTTTTCTTTTATGGTAGTCTTAATACTTCATCCTACAACAGGAAGTGCTATTTAGAGATTTTCAAAATAGAGCTACCATCTGCTGGAAAATAGCATGATTTTGTCTAAATATTAAGCGTATTGAACACAAATAATTTTAGATAACTGTTTTTTTTTTTCTTTTTTTGGCCCTGTCTGGCTTTTTATTCATTGGTTTACCACAACATTTTGAGTCTTAAATCAACTTGAGGCTTCTTGACCTTAAGATCCTTAAAGGTCAAACTAGAAGAACGGATTTTTGTTTCTGTGATCTCAATAGTTTGTGCTTCTGAATTCCTGTTCACAGTAAATTAGCCTTTTTAATTATATTTAATGTTATCACAAGGGGCGTCCCCTCACCAAATCTGGTGAGGGGACGCCTGGAAATCCGGATTTAGGATTTTAATTGAAAGGTTTACTGGATCTTTGATCTTCTATTGTCTCCCACGTTAACGGTGAGAGCAGCGCAGCCTCCACAGGCTCAGTGTGATCACACATCCCGGAGCTGTGGTGCCACCAGCAGCATGGCTGAAGATCCTCCACGCTCTGTTCAGCGTGACACCAGCCGACGGTGTTACCGTGCTCTGAGGGATTCGTGTCACCGTGGTTGACAGTCGGCGTGAGTAAGTGAAGACAGCCGGTCGGGCCTCGCAGATTGGAGATGAATCAGCGGAGCGCTTCATGTATGAACCAGCTCGGGTGATGCGAACCGCTTTCAGGCAGCGCTGATCCCCGTCTGGAGGATGTGATCAGACGGAGACACGCCGGCCGTGACCATGATTATTTAAGGTTTGTACTATAGAATCTTTTTACGAGTTTCACTGTGGTATCCACATTTGCAACAAAAGCAAACAAAAAATGTGAGAAAACTCTCAGTTTTTAAGTATTGCTATTTTTATTAAGCGTGAAGGTGTACCCCACCTTCACCGAACAGAGGCTGGGATAGGCTCAATTCATCACTCCTATGAATTGAACATTCTGATTCTCTTGTTTCGTACCGCACAAGAGACTCCGCCCTCTATACCGAGACTGCTGAAGGAGTGAAAGGTTGGTCAATTTATGTACCCGGCACACAATATGCGACTCCTGTGGGATTATTGCGTTGTTTAGATGCAATTCATTAATGATTCGTGTGTTAATTACATAATTTTGGCGTGATATGTGCGCAGAATATGTGATATAAAAGATATAAATCGGTCTTATATGCGTGAAATGTCCATTAAACAGTCATGGAAAGCCACAAATTTGCATGTACATCTAGCAAAAATCACACACAATTGCGTGTGGGCAGTGCTAGCTGCACAAAATCATCCTGGAAGGGGCTGTTCCTCACTCTGTGACATCACAATGTGAGAACCCACTTGTTTTTGTGGATTTGGAGGGGCTGGTGCTCAGAGACGATTGCTCAGAAATGGGTGTTAGGCCCAAAATATCACTTTGGGGGTGTTTTCAGTGAGGAATTAACAATGTAATAAACTTAAATGCTAAAAAATAAGTTGATGATGATGCACTTTAAACTTGATATGGTTGGAGAAGTATATTGCTCATAAGCCCAGTACCTTATTGTCAAGGTAGAAACATAAAATTTGTATTGTTTTCTGTTGAGACGGCATTAAAAAAGAATGCATAGGATCACATAAGAGCACTTTGAGGAACTCCTTCTCCAAGTCATGGGAAATAGGAAATAGCTCAAGCAAAAGCATGTAATAGTCCAAGCCCGTCACTGGACCTTAATCTAAAGAAAAGCCAGACTGGAATTCTCAAACTTCATCCTCTTACCGTCAGTGACTTGAATCTGCAACGAGAAGTGGAGCAAAGTCCTTCCTATAGAAACATCTGACCTTTGAGGTCAACAAGGGTTTTGTCTTTCAGCACTAGATCATGTTTTTTAGAATACATTTAAAAGAAACTTGGATTTAGGCGGATCATTTCATTTGTTATGAGCAAATAAATCAAAGGAGATCAAGGCCCTTTCATCCCCCCCTCACTTCTGTATGGATACAGTGTGGCTTTAAGTCATCCTGTGTTTGGGAAAAGCAGCCTGAAGTCAATCATTTCCACGGCAGTTTTCTGTTTAAGCAACATTGATCTTTTTCCTGACTTTGTTTGTTGTTAGCGTTTGCAGGCAGCTCAGCAGCCTGACTTCAGCTCTGCTGCCTCTGATGTGGTCTCCTCCGATGGCGAGCAGATGTGGAGAAACACAGGAAGCCCTTTTCAAAACGAGTCCTTCTGAGCCAAAACATCTGCAGAGAACATGTCCGTCCTCCGCCTGTAACGGCCTGCTGCCTTCATCCTGAAGGGCGTCTGGTTTTTTGATGGAACACAGCAGAAGATCATGTCAGTTTGACCAGAAAAGTAGCTAAATGGAAGTTATTGATGTTCCCATTTGTGTTTGGAAAGAATTCATATTTGCAATCCTATATCACTGGATCTGTTGTAAAACTGTGTGAAGTTCAGTGTTTTTATGAACCTTTCAGTGGTGAAATTTACTTACATTTGAGTTTATAAAAACTGATTATTCTTTTGAAAATGAAGTATATTTAATTTATTTTGGCCAAAATTTCTGAAAAATTTAAAATAGTAAGTATGAATATTTTTAGCATGCACAAAAAATTCTTTTTTTCAAAGCTGCTGATTTTTCCTAAGGTCAAAAATGAAAAGTTGTGTATTTTTTGGCACTATATGGGGACACCATATTATAAGAAATATAAATGAATGACTTATTTCCTAATGGATGTCAGGAACACCGAACAATAGGCATGTTAAGCAAAACAAAAAGTCAGTCTGTCAGTAAGACAAACGTACTAACAAATATTGTCTGGAATCTCAGGGTAACTCACGATACCATACGATTCACGATACATGACTCACGTTTCTCAATATTGACAATTTTGGAATAATCAATATATTACTTTGTTAATCTATGATATATTATTATATATATATTTTTTAAAAAAATACATCTTTTTATTTTCTTCAAAACCTTTTTTAGAACAATTTAAAATACAATATGTTACTTTAACTCTCTTTCCAACAATAAAATAAAATAATCAATAAATACTATTAAGGCTGGGTTGAAAAAAATGATTAGAATCGATTTAAGCTTAATAAATCAATATTTGATTCACAAAAGATATAAATCAATTAAGCACACAAAGCTAAAGTCCGCTAGCTTGATGCTAACGTTCAATAGAATTTACCATAGGACGGCTAATGCTAACGCTTGGTCGACCAAAACAATACATTGCTGCCTAAATGAACATCTTTATATACTCTCAGGCATTACTTTTCCAAACTCTTTAAAGGAAAAACATATAAAGTAACTATTTGTGGTCTAAAACTTGTTTTTTCACTCATGATGCTGTCTTCTTCTTAAATAAAGTCTACTTCCATAGCGCGATCGCCACCTAGTGGCCAAACTGAAAGGTCCTCCAGGAGAATCAGCACTGTTAACAATGTTAATGATCTGAACATTTTAGTTAGAACTTCTCCTTTAGAGAATCTATGTAACACTGTATAATTTTAACAATCTAATTTTTTTTACTGATAAACATTACAATATGTGAACTGTATCAGATTAATATAAATATATTTAAATTACATAGATTTTTAATGTATTTCTAAACAAATGTGTATAAATGTGTAAACTTAAAATTGAACTGAATTGAAGAATCGAAAAAAATCGGAGTTGAATCGATTCAGGCAATTATAATCGATACCCAGCCCTAAAAACTAATGTGTTTTTGCAATAACATACATTTTGAATGCTTCGCACCTCTCCATTAGAATCTGGTGAATTTTAGCGCGGTGTTTGGATAAGTTACTGCTGTTACCGCCCTTACAAACTATGTCTTTGTTACATTAGAAACACCTCGCTGTCTATATCTACTTTAGAATAACACAGACACAGCTTGGACCTTTGTGCTCGCGGCCGCTCTTCCATCCTGTGTGTTTTCATCTGTTAGCGGAGCAGGTGCCAGCACGTGACGAGCCCTTTCCTTCCCCACTGCATGCGGAAAAGCAGCAAAGTGCAGTCCGTGTTCGCTCTGTCCCAGTGCCACTGTGTTTTCAGGCATATTTCACTGTCATGATCATGCGAAGCGCCCCCTGGTGGACTTTTTTTGGTATTTTAAGAAACCGATTAAGGTAAAGAGAGAACCACTAATTATTCGTCAGTCGAAATATCACAATAGTTCGCCATACAGATGTTTTGTCCCACCTGTCCATGTTAGCCGCGTTAGCATATTTACAATGGCACTCAACCTTGTTAGTGACTGTAAAAGAAACTCAGTTCAACACTGCTACATGCTAGCTGTGTTAGCGTATTAAAAATACTTTTATCTCCAAAACTTGCTTGCAAATTGTGAAAAAACAAACTGATTCTGCTAATAAAAATGTTACTGGGACTGCACTAACTCCCAACCTTATGAGTAACATGTAAAAAGAACACAGTTCGACATTGCTACATGTTAGCGTGTTCACAAGAACACCCAACTTTGCTTACAAGTTGGAAAAACTGACTGATACCTCTAAAACAAACGTTACTGTGACTATGCTAACTCACAAATTTCTTCACATTCTAACACAGCTACATGTTAGCCACATTAGCATATTTCCAATACCACCCAACCTTGTTTGCAGCTCATAAAAAACAGACTAACATTTTGACAGAGCACAGTGTACTTCTCAAGTAGGTCACTCCGGATTATAAGATGAAGTGTAATTGTTTTAAAAAATTAAGGCTTTTAGGCGCATCTCGTAGTTTGGAAAAAATACGGTGCATGACTTCACCTGAGTCACGTCCATTGACTGTATCTGAAAACTGGACCGAGTTAGTGTGACATTAGAAAACGACTTACTTCTGGCTCCAATCAAATGGAGTCAATTCAGTTGACGTTTTGTTAGCAATATGAACGCCACCGTGTTGGAACCAGCTAACATCAATAGGAGGCTAGTAGTCTGAATCGTACTGTCATCGTTTCCATGAGTTTGTTGGAAGTCCAGATATTCTCAATAAGCAATGAGAGACCAGTTTATAGCTTGAATAACTCGAAAAAATACCATTATCAAGAAGATGTTAATTGTCTATTTCCGAAAAATAGAGTGACTGTTTATTTCTCTATAGAAGTCTATGGGATTTTGGCTTCTTGGAGCCAGCAGGCACTTCCTGTTCGGGATGTGAGGGAGTAGGGATTTTTCGGTTCAGTTCTCAAATACAGTCAATGGTCACATCCTGCAACAAATGTGAGAAAACTTTATAAATAAAGGCTTTGACTGATTGAAGACCAAAATATGAACTGTAGGTTTTTTATGCTTGGTACTTCGTGGCTGCAAACAGGCAGATTTAAGCCCAAATCTTTTGCACCTGTAGTTCATGTTACAACCCACTCTCCTCATGTTTTATTTCCCTACACTCAAAACTTTCTTTGTATCGTGTTGGGTCAATAGTTGCTGCAGTTGTGATCTGTCAATGGCCCTTACCATGATACATCCTTTGTGGCCCTCCCCTCTCCTGACTTTGTGTTTTCATACATTGTCTGGTATTTATTATTCGTCTTTGTGCCGGTCTTCCTCCTCATAGGGGATGTGGGTGAGCGGGCTTTGTACGGTCCGTGTTTGCTGTTTTCTCACATAGCAGCGTTTCACGTTCGCACATGTGCTTGGATCTGTGATAGGTGCTGGACGCACTTCCTGTTTTCCTCATCAACAAACGCTTGAAGGAATTCAGGCGGTTTTTATGAGCAGGAAAGCAGCTCGCATGACGTCAGTGTTTTCAGAGGTTCTGCGATGGTTCTCTGTGGAGGGAGGAGAGTTTCTGAGAAAGCAGGTTCAGAATCAGACTTCACTATCGTCGGACAACTGGACGCAGGACGTGATGTCACACTGCACAACCCGTCACTTTCCCAGCAGGAGCAGTCAAATGTGCTGTTTGCATTTGCTCGTCCACCTGATTCTGCTCCAGCGCACAAGAAGACACAGCGGCCTTCAGGCTCAAACAGCCACGCGTTCCCCCCTTTTAGAAGGTGCTTTCAAAGGCTTTTCCTGTCTCAGCCCTTCTTCCCAGCAGTGATGCAACCCTGCTTTTATGGAGAACCAGAGTCCGGCGGGCTTGCGGCAGGACGGCTGACCCATTTCTGGACGAGGGGCAGAGGAGCCTCTTTGTGAGCCGCCGCCTCACTGCATCCTTTTGAAAATATTGATTCAGAAGCTGCCGGAGCCTCTCTGGTCCACATCACACGGCAGAGCCAGGCTGCCCCCCCACCCCCCAAGAGGTAAACAGGAACGAAAGCAAAGCCAAATATTTGTGGACTAAATTTACTCTGACGTGATCTTCACACGGGAAGAAACGACAGAATAAGAAAGACGAGCAGCAGCTGTTAGCTAACCGTGATCTGAAGATACACCAGAACAGGTCTCATCGCGAGAGGCGGAGCTTCAGCGTAGATAGGGTCAGACTTTAAAAAGGTAGACTCTACGAGGCCCATGAGGACCATCTGGTTAAACCAACAGTCCAGGCGTCAGGTTTCTGGCTCACTTCCTGTTCCTAAGCAGCTCTCAGATCTTCTGGAAAAGATCTCGGATTTGAAATAAACAGCAAAGAAGTAACTTGATTCTCCTGAAATCCCGAAGGTCAACAAAAACGAAAAGATCCTTGATTTGTTTGTTGAATCTGAACTCAGGTTTGTTTTTTGTACCGTTCATGTCTTTTATAAGTAAATGCTTTTCTGTTTGTCTTTTACAAAAGAAATAGAAGAAGTATGTGGGCAGTACTGATCCAACAGATTTACCAAGAAAATGTCCTTCCATGACGATAGAAATAAAGCCGTTTTGTTGGATTTCTTTCTTTGATGTGAAGGACAGAAACTTCTTGTGAGAAGTATGGTGGTGTAGTGGTTAGCCACGTGTGGGCCTCTGATAGACTGGGGACTTACAGTGGCAGGGATAGGCTCCAGCAACACTGTGACCCCAGAAGGGATTAAACGGGTTTGGAGATGGATGGATGGATGGATGGATGGATGGATGGATGGATGGTGTTCATCATAGTGTTGGTTTGTTTTGAGGCCATATTACTGTAAATCTCATTCTTCCTCATCCTGATAACACAGGAACATAATTAGGATTCAGAGATGATCTGTGGATTCAAAAACAGGTAGCAATAAAGAACAACAAAGTTAATGGGAAAAAAAACTACTTAGTCAACGTGCTGTCTTAGAAACAGGTGCCAAGAAAGTCCAATTTAATCAACAAAATAAAGGTTAGAAGAAACTAACAGATTTTATTTCCACATGTTATCAATGCTCAAAGTTTAAATGATCTCTCATCTAGCTGTGGTCATAAAAGTTTGGGCGCTAAAGGTGGGAAATCCTCCAAACAATTTATTTACACCACAACTCAAAGGTGCAGCACATAGACAAGTATACAGTGCACTATAACATGTGACTATGGCAAGCCAATCCAGTATAAAATAGATATCCTTGATATCAGGCTGTTTTAAGCCCACTAGTAATGCCAAAAGTGCAACTAG
>NC_050522.1:20327456-20329730 GCF_002922805.2 Oryzias melastigma | reverse complement strand
CTAGTTGCACTTTTGGCATTACTAGTGGGCTTAAAACAGCCTGATATCAAGGATATCTATTTTATACTGGATTGGCTTGCCATATGTGACATCAGTGGGACACATAAACCAGAGTTTGAGTTTGCACCTCAGCAAACATTGCAAAAATGTTCATTTGGATGTGAAGGTGTTGATTATCCTAACCTGACATCTTCTACGGTGGATTTATGTTTGGTTGGGTTTCCTATGTGCTCACTTAAGTCTTTCTCTCTTTTTTTTGTGCAGACTGGTTGAAACTCCGTCCACCATCTGTGGGTTTTTCACACATATACTTGTTAATAAATTCTGCTTTGAATCTACTCTCCATCTGTTTATTTGCCTTGACACCACCTGTGTATCAGAGGAGTTGTTAAGAATTCGTTCCTACCAGCTGTTCCTACCTGCCTCCAGTGGTCATTTGAGAAACTCCCACGATGCACCTCACTTCCCAGAGGCTGGGTTATGCCCTGATCATAGACTGTGTATGGATGGACATCACCCATAGAAAATGCAATGTCCAAATTCCCACCCTAATTCCTAAATACTAAAAAAAGTATATAGTGGAGGACTATGTAGTAATTTTTAAAGAAATTTGGACACCACGCTCACCACTTTTCTTTCGTTTTTTTTTTAAACAACAGATTTGACGTCATTGATTTTACGAAGAGAAAATCAAATCAATATGAGCGTTTCACATCTATTTGTGACTGCACTGTGTTCTGATGATGAAAATGTGGATGGTTTGTTAAAAAATTACATTTAAACAATTTTTTTTTTGCAAAAATTGTTTGTCCGCAATGCATTGTGGTCTATATTCGCTAATGTAGTGAGCATCAATGCACACTGGCTTTTCGCAAAGACTTCTGGAAAATTTCTAGTGCACTCAATTTTGGAATGGTAGATTTGGACAGCACTACAACATAGTGAACGCTCTATATAGTGAGTAAGGAAGGAATTCGGACATAGCCACTCCTTTTCCTCAGGCTAGCCTGCTAGCTATCCTATGACTAGATAGCTAGCAAGCTAGCCTCTCTTCCGGCTAGCTAAATAGCTATTTAGCCACGGGAGAGACATTGGCTACATCAGAATTCCTTCTCTTCCTCATCCAGCTCCGGCGGCTGGATGATCAGGATGATGTAACCGCCGTAAACAGGACTCAGTAGACCTACTGTGTGATGCAAATGAAACACCAGGTCCCAGCTGCAGTAATCCGACTGAACGTTAAACCCATGAGCATTTGGAGCCCAGGATTACATCCAACACCCTTCAACACTACGTATGACAAATTGATTGACTTAAGGTGAAGCCTGATGGGACCAGAGCTAAATCCCCACCTGTAAGAACCTCTGGCCTGTAATATGTGAGGATTCAAAGAGCTGAAACAAAAAACAAACATTTGCTTGACCCGTACCACCCTGACAGGCAGAACCTGAAGAGGAAGTTGGACTTTCTGATGTTTGAATTCAGGTTTGCTCCACTGAAGTGTCCCTGCAGATATTTTCCATCAGCTGACGTCTCGTCTCCGTTTTCACAGAGGGTTTCCCAAAGTGTGCGGGCGGTGGTTTGAGACCCTGACAGACCTCTTGTGTCGTGGAAGAATTTGCAGGAAATTCGGGAAAATATCCAGCAGAATAGAGATCATTTGTTTTCACTCTTTTTTTCCAACTGTAGCGGGTCAGCCAGAGGACGAGCTGGGACTGGAGGAGCTCAGTTTGATACAAAGCAGGTCATCTGATCCGGAAACATAAAGGAAGTTCCAGGGCAGATGGGTGATGCATGTGAATCAGAAAACCCAGCAGCAGATCCACATCACTACAACCACCAGACCGCCAGGGCTACAGATTGTTCACCAGCCAATGAGGAAGGAGATCGCTTCGCTTACTATTTTTTTTTCTTTTTTTTTCTTTTTTATAATGCCAGATATTTACTGTGCCAAACCACTGACAAGGCAGCCAAGGAATTTGCTTTGATAAAGTTCTGTCCCAGAGGGAAAATCCAGGCAAGAAGATGTTGTGGGTGTGTGAGTTTAACAGCGCTGGCGTCCCCGAGGGAGAGCAGACAATGGCTGCCATCCAAAAACACAGTCGCCATAGCAGCGAGCACTTAAACAATAGAAAGCACGAGGAAAGTGTTTTCTAGGAATCCTTACTTTGTCTGAAAGTGATGTCAGAATCATGTAATTTTGTGATTTTAGAATAGTAGCATCCGGAAGTGTCGTGACCTACAGAAGAAACTCAAATGTTTTGGGGCGTAAGG
>NC_050522.1:20303894-20327277 GCF_002922805.2 Oryzias melastigma | reverse complement strand
AAATACTCCACCCACCCAGAAAGGACAAACTATCTTTTTCTGGTCAAGAACTATGGCCTCAGACTAAGCGGTGCTGACTCATCCAGGCTGCTTCACACTTTATTCCGAACCGCCCCGCTGGAGGACCTGGCTCGATGAAGCCAACAGGACAACATCATCTGCAAAAAATCAGAGGAAATCCGGTAGTCCCCAAATCAGACCCCCTCTGGCTGCACGTTTAACTCTGTGATTAAATGACATCAATAAAAAACAGTGATCTGTGACAATTCATTAAAGCTACAGTTTTTCATCCATCTATCAAATTTCAGAACCCACTGAATCTCCTTTGAGCTCCTGTTGGGTCACCAGACTGTTGCAGGAACACACATTCACACTTAGCAACAATTTAGAGAAACCAAAGAGCCTACGAAGCACGTTTTTGGACTGTGAGAGGAAACCAGAGTTCCCAGAGAAAAACTCTACACGGAAGGATCCCAACTGGTATTTGAACCAGGATCTTCTCCCTGTCAGGCATAAGTGCTAACCACTACACCACGTGCACCAGTCTAATGTCAATCAATCAATCAATCAATCAATTATACTTTATTAATCCCAGGGGGGGGGGAAATTAGGTGGTGGACAGCAGCTGTTACTACAGCGCTTATCGCCCGAAAAAGACACATGAGGGTTCAGACAATATTTCTACCGACCTGTACGGGCAGAAGTTAGAATCCTATTTTCTTCAGCTTCTAATTTCCTCGATCTTTTTAAGGAAAATTTACGTTAGATTCCCTGCTAGATCCATGACTTTACTCTGAACCTTCAAAAATAAAAGCTAAAAATGAGACACTAAATTCAACCTTGATAAATACAACAACAAAAAAATATATATAAAACCGTAACAAATGTCTGGTATTTTCAAATACTAATAAACGTTACGATGTTTGTTTTCTAAACCAAAAAAAAAAAAAAAAACAGTTCATAGACGTTTTCAAGTTTGTTTTTTTTTACTTTGCTAGTTTGAAGGTTCAGTTTAGTGGTTGGATAAGCTGCTTTGAGAAGTTTGCAAAAGTAGTTAAGACAGGTGACCTAAAGTGACTGACAGTTTTTCAAAATGAAACTTTCTTCAAGCAGATAATAAATAAAGCAAAACTAAATAAGCCCTGTTTTTTTTATTTTTTTATTGTCTGTGGTCCAGTACCAACTGACCCATAGGCTGGTACCAGTACATGGCCTGGGGGTTGAGGACCACTGGCTTACATAACATTTAAGACCAAGATTTTTACTTGATTCAGCTATATTTTTCCTCTGGAATATTTCTGCAGGTGCTGCAAAAGCAGATTGCAGGACCCTAAAAGTCTATCTTCAAATTTTAGGTCTTGTTTGAACTTGATGTGACTAAAAAGGATGAATTAAGAATAATATCAATGAATATTTATATTGTTATTTCCTATCATATAAACCAAAAGATGCTCATTCTTAATTTAGCTCTCAAAAGGTTTCATTAAAAAAAATAAAATTCTAAAATGAAAGTTTTCATTTTTCAAAACAAAATATTAAATCTGACTCAAAAAATTATTTTTTTGGATGTAATTAATCTTCTTTTGATTTATATTTATTTTGCTGCTTTAAAAAAACATTTTGTGTTTTTTTTTTTTTTTTAGCCTTTTCAAAATAAGTGAGAATCACAACTCATGACTTTAATCATTAAGCCATCTGTAAATTAGCAAACATTAGCTTACATGAGCTAAATGACAAACCGAGAACATCAGCTGATGTTTTGGCGTCTTCAGAGTGGGATCAAGGTGCAAATCTTCCACTGTTTTCATAAACCAGACATACAGACAGATTAACTACATGAAATCACAGTAAATGGCCTCACTGTGATGAGTAAGAGGAGCTACGGCTAATTAGCATAAAACAGCTGTTTCACTGTTTGTCCAAAAATGTCCTTCACAGTAAACGACCAGAGAGCAACAAGATCTTTACAGCTTTATTGTATAACACTAATGCTAACTTTTCAGTCAGTGCTCGAGGGAGTTTGTTAAAAGGTACTGGAGATATTTTAAAATCTTTACAATTAAAAAACTAAACTGTTAGCATTAGCTTGGGCACCCAAAAATCCTAATTTTGAAAAGTGGGAGGAGCAAAAAAATAAAAATGTGGTTGCAGAAGTGTTGTGAATGGAAACATGGTGCATTAAAGGTTCATTTCGAAGTAAAAAAAAACATCACATAACTTTTTTTTAACAGAATTTTACTTCATGCCAGAAAAAAGTCACATGACCTGAAAGGTCCAACTTCCTGTCACTGAGGTGCATCTCAGTGACAGCCCATGTCGTTCAGGTTGTTGCAGAGGTCACGGCTCGACCTCGTGGGGCCTCAACCGTCATCACTTCCAGCTCTGCAAGGGATAAAATCAAAAAACATCCATATTTTTTAGGGTCCCGTTCTGACACCAGACTCAACATCTGTGTTACAAAGAGGAGAATCTTTATTTCAGGTCATTCCAGCCAAAAAACACCACAGTGTCGGGCAACACGCCATGAGTTATGTTTAGATCTCTGCTGGAGTCATGGTAAGCGTGCCAACTGAGCATGTGCGAGTCATTACTCAGGTATGCTGGGAGGAGATCAGGTTACACTGGACTGCTCATCCATCAGAGCCAAAGAGGGGGGAGAGACGGCGACCGCAACAGAACGTGCTCCCAGGGAGCTAACGCCGGCTCATGACAGGAAAAGTGAGCGTCCGCCGGACCTGAGAACCAGTGGTTTAAACCTGATGCAGCAATCACAGAACAGCAGTCATGTTTTGGGGCTCACTTTGTACTTTTTGTTTTCATCCTCCTGCTCTGAAAACATCTGACACTGTGCCTCATCTGCAATGATCCGATAAAAAGCCGGACGGTACGTTCTCAGAAAAAATGTTCTATTTCCAGAGAAATGTCTAAAATAAGTTAGCGATGCGGAGAAACAAAGGCTAGCAAAGAGTTCCTCTGTCTTTGAACTAGCGGAGTATTGTGACACAATGAAACACAATGTAGGTTCCTTTGTGAGTCCTGTGTTCATTGATCATGAAAAAAGAGAACTCCTTTTCATTTTGTTTGTTTTCACACAGTAAAAACGGATCATGATATTTTCTATCCTTACAAAGGCAGAACATGTGGTAGCTCAGATCCAGGAGAAATACTAGTTTTGCTCCCAGTTGTGGAACGGTGGTCTTAAGGTTCACTATAGTTCAACCATTCAGTACACATGCGTTTGGGAGACAATGCATCCCACGGTGCTCTATGGGGTCTTGTCCGGGATACCATTCTTGTTGCCTACAGTATGTCAAATCTGTTTCCAGTGCATGACGCCCTTTTTGTCTGATATTCCTAACAGCCAGAGGCTGGCGTGAATCTCGTTTGGGGACCACAGGGTTTTCACTTTTACAGATGATGTTGTCCTTCTGGGTTCACTAAATCAGATCCTTTATCCAGAATTGAAAACATGTTTTCAACTCCACAAACGAAGTCCAGATGATTGTTTAAAAAACTTTTTCTGCAACTGAACCATCCTGGATGAATGAGTCTTAACAGTCTAGACTAGAGACAACCAACCAACTACAGAGGAACTACAGCGTTAAGTACCTCCTATTTGGCTTGGATTTACTTAGTTCTTTTCATCCATCTATTTTCTTGACCTGCTTTATCCCTTTTGAGGTCACAGGGCTGCCAGAGCCTAACAAGGCTACTATTGGACAGTGGCTGGATACACCCTGGACAGGTCACTAGTCTGTCGCAGGGCCATAATCACACACCCTTACACACTAACACTCAAACATCTTGTTTCCACTGAGCAGTCCGGTACGGTGTGGTACGGAACGGTTTTTCACTCACTTAAGCTGAGTGGTTTGTTTTCAAGGCGCATGTGTGGTATATAGACCGCTAGCATGTCATTGAGTCATCGTAGTGCGACGACTAGAGAAGCAACAACAATGGAGATCATCCAGAAGCTCGTCTTTTTACTGTTTTACTTTTGGTACATCTTGTATAACAGGAATTTAGTGTTTGAAAGAAGATTGCGGGCGGCTAAGAACAACACCGCCGTTGGAAATGTTAGCTTAAATGACCGCTGTATTGGTGCCTTCTAATGTCATCACTTTCTGCCAATCATCAGGTAGCTACAGCGCCTCTGTTCCATTCTACTTTTCAATGGACCCCTTGGGCCTCCCCCAAAAAGTACAGTTTGAGTCTATTTAATGGATCCATTTTAGAATGGAGACGCTAAAAGAGTGGACCGTACTGTATTGTACTGGACCGTCAGTGGAAACAAAGCTGGTTCCGAACAACAGTACGTCCGTGTCCTTGCTTAATTATACCAAAAAAAGGGGCTTATGCCCAGGAAAATACACAAGTTGTTATATTTGAGCATCATTTGGAGGAGAGTAAACCATTTTTCAACTGTCTTACTCTGGCTTCCACTATTTTAATATTTAATTAACTTGTAGCATTTTCATAATTAAACGTCTTTTGATGTGCTTTGAGAAATTATTTTTTAAAGCGTTTTTCACAGAGCTCACACACAGTATCCGGCTACACTTAACATTTTGATAGTTTTATCTCCTTATATTAGAGATGTTTGACCTTGTTTGTCATCTTTAGCGTCCACCGATAATAAGCCTCTCCGAGTTCTTCTCCTCGCCTGATGGAAAGTCAACAGAGCTGGAGGTGTGAACTGAGGTTTTTCAGGAAGTTGAGATTCTGGCTGCACTAATGAACACAAGTCGATACAACGTGCTGCTGGTTCTAATATCTGCCGGAGCCTTTGTGTGCGGAGCCTCTGGCCCTCTCGGCCTCATTAATGTGGTCTCTGGCAGAGAGGACGGGCGCTGTGCGTTCTCGGGACGCTGGGGGCGAGCTTAGATTTGTTTTTTTTTCTTCTTTTTCTTGTGTGTCTTTGTGTCTGCGTGTGTGGTGGGCTGTTTATTACCCTCTCAATGGGTTTCTGATAGATCCCATAACCCCTCGCTGGCTGACCTCCAACCAAACACAGACTTTTATAACTAGCACTTAGTCAGTTTTAGCAGAGAGCGTATGCCTCTGTGCATGTGCCTGTGTGCTTGATATGTGGAACAGGCAGGTCTTTAAATAAAGCCTCTGAAAGCAGCCTCGGCGTCAAACCCACGGAGAAACGGGAAAAGCAGCCGCAGCACTTTGAAATCTGGAGCGCCGGAGTTAGTCGCAGCACTATTCTGCTGCTCCCGTCTCGCTGCAGCCTTCCCGCCTCAAACCTCAGCAGAGGTTTGTGTTTTTTTGCGCGTGGGTGTGGAGACTGTCACCGTGGCGCTACTCGGCGGGCAACGTCTGGCAGAACAGAGCTGCGTCTGTGGGCGTCCGGGGGGCCTGTGATGTCTGAGGCGGCCACTCCGGGCTGGCAGAGGGCAGGAAATAACTGCACGGACACACGGCCTCTGTTCGGCCTGGGGGCGTCAATGCCGTGACACCTCCGGGTAAAGTCGGAGTGGATCTTTGGGTCCATCAACTGTCGTGTTCTTTTTTTAAACACCAGACAACATCTCAAACATCAGCTACAGATGCTGCACCAGAGAGCCTTTTCCAACCTATGAGGTCATAAAAAACCATCTCATGCAGATTTTGATCCTCTGTTTTTAAAAAATGTTGGCCTTTTGTTTTCTGTCTTCACCATGGTCGTTATACAGCAAGAATACTCGGTTTTAAATCCTGTTCATGAGTGCGCTCCAATTTCCTTCTACAGTCCAGAAACATTCTTCACATGTTGATTGGTGGCTTTAAAACCCTATTCCATGATCTTTTGATTAAATTTAAAAATGTTCCCAGTGGTCTTTTAATTATGACGATGTAATTTTTAGTCAAAAAAAAAAAAACCTGTTGTCATTTTGTAGGATATAGTTTCTGCAGAACAGCAGGAGTTCATTAGAAAATCACCTCTGAGTTGTGGGCGGGGCCTTTGGGGCAGCCCCCCCTTCTCCTTCCCGCTGCTGAGAGCTCTCCGTTTACATGCTCTCCTGCTAGCTTACACATCATCACACCCCCCAACCTAACATTACCGGTGTAACAAAAATGGTGAGCAATATCGGAGCTGTTACGTACAGTATCGAGCCAGATGCCCGACAGATGAGGAAAACGAAGACGTACATGGATCTAGTCGTCTGCAAGTGGATGCATCAGAATTAAGGGTGTGTACTGGCGATATTATTCATATCCCAATACATAAGTCTTGATATGATACGTATTCCGATAAACAAAGTAAGTCACTGAACTACATGTTTGCTTATAAATAATTAATTAAATATCGCCTTGGAAGAATTTTAAATCGCTACGAGGATCAACAATTGAAGTTTTGTGATATTTCACTAAATCAATATTCTCTTACACCCCTAATCAGAATGGAGCAGAGCAGGGAGCATTGGCATTTTTTCTGCTCCTGATTCACAACAATATGAATAAATACTCAGAAATGCAGTTTTTAATATTAATTTTCTTTATATTTTTCCTCAATTGACAGAAAAAGACCACAAGAACATGTAAAAAATACCCAAAACACAATTTTCTCCATCTTGTGAGTTCCTGTCCATTTGACCTGATGTAGTCTTAAAAATGTTGGATTAATCTTCTAAAATGAATAAATAAAGTAAAAAAAAAATAAAATAAAAAGTCATCATCTTTGCTGATGATGTTTTTTGTTAACTAAGATGCCACTGTACCTGTTTCATTGTTAATGAAATATGCTGCTGTGGTTTCCATAAGAGTCAGATTTTTAAAATACCCAACATTAATTGCTACTTCTGCTGTTATTGCAGGTGGCGTGATCGGCTTTCCTATTCGCCATCTTTGTCATCCTCATGTTCATCTACCACACAAGGAAGAACGATGAAAGAAGAGAAAACTTTTTCAAGCAGAATTTTTTTGTCTGCTCATTCAAAACGATCTGAACACAAAGAGAAATGCAATTTTGAGCTTCAATTACTTTCTATATGTCCTCCAGCCTGAGAAAAATACAATCTATCAATCATTCTCATTCCCAACCCATTGTTTTTTTGGCATGCTGGCTGGGGTCCGCAACCTCTGGGCCACAAACCGATACCAGTCCAAGGTAAATGGCGTATACTTGTGTAGGGCTTTCTACCCTCCTTTGAGGGCCCAAAGTGCCGCACAGTCACAGACCCATTCACACACTGGTGGTGGCTCCACTGCTGAACACTGGCACCAACCTCCCACCAGAGGCAATTCGGGGTTCAGCGTCTTGCCCAAGGACACTTCGACAAATGGGCGGGCAAGGCGGGAGTCGAACCTGCTCACTTCTGATCAGGAGTCGACCGCCCTACCACTGCACCACGGCCGCCCCACAGGTCCGCTTGCTACCAGACCACAGACAGGGAAAAAATGCAGACGCTAAATAGGGGTTCCCAATCCTCAGGACAGACCAGTACTGGGACCAGTATCCTAACCCTGTACTGGTACTGCATCCATTACCGCGTTTTGATGGTTGGGGACCCCTTTTTAATAGGAACAGCCAGCACATCAAAAAGCAACGAGTCAGGGATACCCAAAATGTCAAAGTGACTCGACAGGGGGCCTGGACCATACATCCATTTATGAGGAGTTGGGTGTGAGAATGTGTTGTTGTTAGATTGTCTCTTTCCTGAATTTCCCTGAGGACCTCCAAAGGGATTAATAAAGTATTTTCTATTCTATTCTAGATGTTTGTCTTTGTGTCTTGCAGGGACAGATTCAAAAACTATCCAGGCTGTTCCGCAGTTCCACCACACTCCATGATCTTGCACGACAAAAGCGGGAAGAGATGATGTTTCTTATCTCATCCAATCAGCAGGGAGGGTTAACTCAAATCTGATGGTTGACCTTCCTCCTGAAGCCTTTTAACTCTCTTGATGTCAATATTTAAGGCCTTTTTTTTCTTTCAAGAATTTTTTCCTGGAAATCAATCACATGTCTCTGTTTTCAAGTGAGCAGCAAAATTGTGGCACTGCCTTCCCTGGTAAAAAGGTCAGGGAGCCGCTGCTCTGAAATGCGCTCGTTTGTTCACTTCTGTTCCTGATCGAAATGACCAATCTAATGAGCAGTGGGAAGACGCCGACAGCTTCTTATCTCGCCATCGTCAAACCTGGAGACGGAGCTCGGAGCCGAGCACCTGCCATCCCAGCCTCGTCCTATTATAGCAGCGTATGCTGTTGGTTGCCATGGACACAGATACAGCGCGGTTACCGAGAGAAGCTGCATGTAGATGCGGGCATGGAGGGCAGATATCTGGACTCTGTGATAATAGGCTGCCTCTGCTGGTGGCAAACAAACACACAAACCAGCAGAAGAGAAGACATTAATTGCCAAATACCTCTATCCATCCATCCGTTCATCTCTCTATCCATCGGTTCTTTTTGAATCGTCATCTTTGGCTGCAGTAAAGCCATTTTTTTACAACTGGACCAAACAGGAAATGAAGGAATCTCAGGCAATCGAGTCTGTTCATCAATCCATCCTTCTTCTCTTTCCTCAATCCGTTCACACCTCTGATGTAAACTTATCTTTCTCTTTCTGTCAAACATTATTTCTTCCACCCTTGGCCACCTATCAATGTATAAATGCTTCGTTCCATCCTTTGATGCATCCATTCACACGTCCTCCAATGATCCATCCTTCTTTTCATTCATCCATTCATTTATAGATTTCCTCTTATTCTTTTTCACACTTTTTTGCCTCCATGTCTTCATCCTGTCATTAGTACTTCTTCTCTTCCTAGAATTAATTTATCATTCGTCTATTAATTCTTCATGCATCCATCTATTCATTATTTATCTGTTATTTTTCTCATAATTCATCCCCCGTTCTTGTCTTCCTTACTTAACTCTCATCTCTAAATCCATCCCTCCATTTTACCTAAAATGTGTCATCCCTCTTTTCTTAAAATCATCCATCCATGTCTTTATCATTTATCCTTTTTCCCTCCTTGGTGACTCTGCCTGACAGCCTGGTGCATCATGGGATATCTGTCGGTTTTTGAGTTTTTCCAAACTGAAGGTTAGAGGTGAGGGTGTTGCTCAGGGGAATACCCTGATGATGACTGTCCGTCCTCCCCCTGTTTAGTCCACACACTGGGTGGATGTTATCACCATGGCAACCACCTCCTGATGAAAATGCTGCCTCCTGCGGTCGGGAGTGTGCTACAACAGCTGGTCCAAACAGCCCCGCCTCCAGGGATGAGGTGGTGCAGTGGAGAGCAGCTCCGCTTTGATGTTGAATTATAAGTAGTAATCAGCTTATCCGGCTCCTGCTCTGAACTTTCACATTACCAGGACCGTCTCCGTGTTCCTTCTCATCAGAGACAGGTGTTGGCGGCTGTCCTCGAAGCTTATTCGTCAGAGCTTCCTCGTTCTCACTGCGTCCAACGGTTTCTGGAAAACTGTCAGCATCTGACAGAAGGTTTTGAGTAAAGTGACCACAGACATCTCAATGCTGACCTTTCAGCTGATGCCATCCTTTTTTTCCTCTGGTTTGACGTTTTTTCTAATTAAGTCTTGATGGAGCTTCAGAAACTCATGAAGTTTTTCTTCAGTGTCACCTCAGAATAGTTACGGTTACTCCATCCATCCATTTTCATAACCTGTTATCTTCCTTTCAGAGTCATGGGGTTGCTGGAGCTCATACCGGTTACTGTTGGGTGAAGATTGGAGACGTACAGGTCACCATTCTGTCGCAGGACACACGACCAGCCCTATGCACTCACACATGCACACTTTAGGACAGTTTAGAGTTACTATTTTAACCCATGAAGCATTTTTTAGAGTGTAGAAGGAAGTCAGAGTCCCTGGAGGAACACGCATGGGGAGTTTGAACTACCATTCATCCATTCACTACCATTCATCTATCTATTCATGACCATGGATCTGTCCATCCATCCGTCCATCCTTTTATCCATCCATGACCATGCATTTATCAATCCATCCACTACCATTTAGCAATCGTTCCATCCGCTACCATTTAGAAATCCATCCATCCACTACCATTTAGAAATCCATCCATCCACTACCATGTCAATCAATCTATCCACTACCATGTCAATCAATCAATCCATCCACTACCATCTATCAATCCATCCACTACCATTTAGCAATCGTTCCATCCGCTACCATTTAGAAATCCATCCATCCACTACCATGTCAATCAATCTATCCACTACCATGTCAATCAATCAATCCATCCACTACCATCTATCAATCCTTCCACTACCATCTATCAATCCTTCCACTACCATCTATCAATCCATCCACTACCATCTATCAATTAATGCATTCACGTCTCTCTTTTGACATGTCAAAAATGTACTCCTCGACACCTTGATACCTTGATGCCAAAGATTTTCATTCGTTGTCATATCATGGAAAACATGGATGATGTTGAGCAAGTATCTTGGGTTTATTTTATGGAGAGTTCTACACAGGCGCTAGCAAACACGTCGTCATGTCTGGGTTCACCAGGTCTTTCAGTCTCTCCTGATGTGGTGTACGTCACTCGAGCAGCAGGAGCTGCACCTGATGGCCATCTGAAACATTACTTCCATGTCTTTGGTCCAGTTTGAGAATTAACCCGAGAGGGGGAAAATAAAAATAAAACTGGAGGATTTTACATTATTATTGTCTAGAAATTATGTAAACAATTTAATTCATACATGCATATTAGAGTAGTTTTTTTTTAATTATTCATTACTACATGCTTTTAATAACTATATATATATATATATATATATATATATATGAATTCATATTAATCTAGCTTAATGAATTGCTTTTTAGAGGTTTTAATCAACATTTTCAGTATATATTTTTAACAATTAATGTGTTTTGTTTTAAATGTCAAACACCTAGACGATTCTTTGATATTTTATGATGTAATTATAGCATAATAAACACTAGTTACACGTTAATTAAGTGTTAATAACTGTTAACTCTTTCTGATTGCAGCTCTGCAACAAACTAATAAAGACTCTCCATTTAAAGAATATACCTCATAAGAAGTTTAACTTTTCTGAAGCTGACCGTATGTCTCTCATGTAAACCATTAAGATAGGAACTCCTCCTGTGACAGAGAAGCTTCCTGGTGTGTTAATTGGCTGAAACATCAAACATGACAACTTCATTAGAGCGTGCGCGGACAGATGGGGGCTGCTGGAACGCTCGTCTCATCTGGGAGACAGACTCTCTCCGCTCTCAGATTCTTCATCCTCTGTGCAAGTATAAATTAACTCATGTTTACTTTCAAAGAAACTTTGAAGTTCTCATGTGATCGGCAGCAACAAGTCGAAACCAGAAGATCTGCAAGTTCATGAACTCACCAAACTTCATGGAGGACAAAAGAGGGTTGTTTCTGTCAGAGGTTAGGTGTTCTCACCTGCTTCTTACACGTTTTCACATGTCAGGAGTGTGTGCACGTGTGCGCTGCAGTCGGCTGGACTTCAGTGTGGTCCAAAATCGCCACGGTAGGAAGTGAATTGCCCACATGCTGGCTGCTGGTGAGGAATGAAAACAAGACACAGATGAGTGGTTCCACCTCTTGCGAGAAGCTCTGGAGATGACCTCCATTTGGGCACTTTCATGGTACAGAGCTGGAAAACGTCTTGTGGAGTCAAAGGAACTTTTAAAGTCCTAGCAAAACAGAAAAGGAGATGGAAACAAAATCAAACCCGAGCAGGAAGATGTACCTGGTTTGGAGGTAGCCATTTTTGTCCTTCAAAAATTTCTAAGACCTACCCTTAAAAAGAAAAAGTGAAAAATTCTACCGGTACAGCGTCGGAATATATTGTGATTTATATTGTATCGTGAGAGACGTGTCGGGATATGAATCACATTGGCAGACTCTTGCTAATATACACCCCTAATTTATACATCTCCTTTCTTCTTCTTCGTCTTTTTTCTGATTCTCTATAGGGGTTGCCATATCATCTTTTCCCATTTATTCCTATCTTCAGTATCCTCCCAAGTACTAAGAAAAGGCCTCCACCTTCGTTCCAGCGTCTGCAGCTCACCTTTATTCCTCGTCTTTCCAGAGCAAACCTCCACCTCTCTATATGTTCCTCCGTTTGCTCACACGATAGACGATGGCGTCACCTACAAACACCAAAGTCCATAAGGATTGACGTCTAACTTTATGTGTCTCACATCATCATCTGGCGTATACTTATAAAGCGCTTTTCTACGTTGTTTTAAAGCCCAAAGGACTTTACAGTCACAGTCCCAACACACGTTTACAAGGGTTGTGGTAACTTGCGTTTCACCGCCCACTTTCAATAAATATTCAATTCTATTGCCAGTCAACCAGAATTTTGGACTTCCTGTCCAGGACGCTCCCATTCACAAGTCGCTACACAAGTTTTTCAGTCTGGTTGCGGGCTCTACCATACAATAGAAGCTCAACCGGTTGAACTTCTTCATGTTGAATCGCAACAACAAGGAACTATGACCAGAAGTTGGATTTGAGAGTCACGTGTGGGTAGCGTCCAGAAAACACATGATCATGAAGGAGAAATGCTTTTCTCTGCCTGGCTGGAATTCTATGACACCAAGACGGACGCACCCATACACGCCCCCCCCACACACACTTACTGCATCCCTAAAACCACCAGGTGAAATTTGGGGTTCAGTGACCTACCTAAGAACACTTTGATACATGGGCAGACATGGAAGGAACTGAACCTGCAATCTGTTACTCGGAAGTTGACCGCTCTACCTCTGCATCACAGCTACCCCACATAATTCAAGGATCCCTACAGATTCACAAATAAACTTAGTCCAACTTTTTCAAAAGTAACATCAATTCCATGAGCTAATCAGGCAAAGGGCATTTCTGTGCGAAAAGTCCTCACTTGTAACGTGGTAAGAACACTTAACTGACAACAATGAAAGCTGAAAAGACAACAAAGACACCAACATCTACAGTCTAACCCATTAGAGAGCTGTTAATATATTCAGGAGGTTTTTTTATACCTTTGAGGCCCAAAAGTTTATTACTAAACCTAAAGGAAGAGGCAAATTTGTAAAGCAAATTTGAAAAAAGTAGAAGGAAAAAGACCATAGAAATAGGTAAGACAACTGTTTTCACCACATCAAGGAATTATGTATTTAGTTTTACTAGAAATTGGGTTTACAGATGCACTTTGAACTAATTGGGGTGGACTTCTAACCCACTGGGACTGGTTCAGCTGGACGCTCAGTTTCCTGGGTGGAGAACTGGACTTCATGGCGGATGAAAACCCTAAAGACGTCAGCTTGGATCGATCCCTCACAGATTTAGATGGATCCACCATTTCAGCTGAATTCACCTCATTTGGGGTCCTCTTTACATTTCTTCTGACCCATTTCAGGTGGATCCTGTATCTCACTGGATCATTTTTCTTTGATGGATCCGTTGTCATTTGTCTGGTTCGGGTGAAGTCTGCACCTTGGAGTTCACGTGGTGCAAATCTGGTCGTTGACCCCGCTGATGGTACCTCATCCGATAAAAATGGTTTATTTGGGGCCTCTTTTATTAAACTAATATATCCTAATAATGAGATTAGATCCCACATCTAAAGAGAAAGATCCATTTGATCCTGGACTATTACAAGTGGATCTTTCACCAGACATTAGTTCGTCAACATGCAGTTTGATGCTTCCAGCTGTTCTTGTAAGCGTTGCAGTGCTCCCACTCAAACCTTTTGCACATGAACATTCACTGAGTAGTTTTCCTGATAAACGCCTCCCTCCAGAGTGCTCCGGCCTAAAAATAAGGCTCCCTGAATCATTGATGGGTTAACAGCCAGAGTGTTTCTGCGGGGACAAAGCAGGCTGGCAGGACTGCGGGCCTCAAGCAGCTGCAGGACTTTTAATGGTCTCCCTGTCACTGCGAAACGTCTTCCAGCTTTCCTGCAGCCGGGGCTGAAGGGGGGGTGGTCTGAAAGAGGAGGAGAAAGAAAGCAAACTGATGGCAGGGCGGCAGTGATGCAGCTCCCTGAGGCCCTTTGTGGAGATAAGAGAAGCTGCTTGATATCAAATGAAAGGAGAGGCTCTGGCTGAGAGAAGAAGCACGGTTTGATGCTTCAGAGTGTTGGAAGCAAAAACATGAAGAAAACACATAAAACCGTTTGCCTGAGGCTACGGTCTAGAACCTTCTGATCCAAATGAAGAAACATTCAGCTCATTAGTAAACCTCTAGATGTCATTTAATTGACAAACACCTTAATGCAACGTTCAAACCGACCTCTGCTATGTGCGATCAAGCGACCACTTCCAAACCTTGAAACGCACGTCCATTAAACCTACGTAGAAAGTTAAACAAGACTGAACTTTGACCATTCAGGGACTGGGATAGTGACCTATGGATGGCGTCCCTTTTAATTCACGGAAGTACCAACCACTTAATAATGATCATGGAGTAGAAATGAATTATTGCAGTTTGTGCCGGACCAGAATTCTACAACACAATGGGAATGTCAGAATTCCTTCACTACACACTATATAGAGTGCTCGCCAGTTTGTAGTGCTGTCCGAATCTACAACTCCAAAACTGAGCGCCCTAGAAATTTCCCCCGAATCTTGCTCACTACACTGACCAACACGTTCTCATTCAAGAGTCATCATATTTTGACGCATGATTAAAGGCCCCTCGGTGTCAAGAATTGACGTTTTGGGTCAATTTGTCCCCAATTTGGAGCCCTGGGTTCAATCCCCGGGGTGTCCACTGATCTCCATCCAGATTGGGTCCATAGGCAAGACCCTTGACGCTGCTGCCTAAGTGGGTCCCTGTGCTCTTCAAGTACAGGGTTGTGTCAGGAAGGGCATCCGGCGTAAAACTGCTAAATCACTGATGTGGAACAGTTGGTTGCTCTTTCGCTGTCTCAACCCCAAAATGGGATAAGCCGAAAGGTGAAGGTCAATTTGTTTGACCTGCTGGTTGTTCCCATTAAATTGGGAGTCAACAACATGCGGGCCGAGAACCGGTATCAGGACATGGTACTCTAATCCTAACTTTAACCCGGCACTAGATGCAGATCAGTACCGGTACCGGACGCGGATTGGTACTGGGTGTGGATCAGTACAGACTCTGTACGTGGTACTGGTTCTAGAATGCAAACTGGGCTGGTGTTAGGGTACCGGGTTAAGTTACCGGTGGGGTCCACACCCTGGTACTGGTACCCTAACCTTAACCCGGCACTAGACATAGATAAGCTCTGGTACCAGATGCGGCCGTGTCCCAAAGTACATTCTGCGTCTGAAAGCAAAACAATCGCACCTTTGATTTAATTGGAATATCCATCATGTCAAAAAACGACGAGTTCGAGACACCCAAAACATCCCTTTTTGACGCAGAGGGGTCCATAACCATGTCAATATGTGACCACTTGGAAATAACAATGTGTAACACTGGTGGATATAGACCACAATGCATTGCGTTTAAACAAGTCTAACAACTGAGAAAAAAACAAAAACAAAGACAAAGCTACAGAAACCAAGTTGACCATAGGTTATTTTACTATTGTGTTACTGGTCCGACCCACTTGAGATCAGACGGGTTGAATGTGGCCCCTGAACCAAACTGAGTTTGACACCCCTGCAGTAAACACACATTTCAGACCTTCATCTTCAAAACTCTCACATTTACAAGTTTCTACAACCTGCTCCTGATCTTTGTTCAACTCTACGCTCTATGTGTACATTGAACATGCAATGAAAGTTGAACTCTGACCAATCAGGGACTCAGATTTGGTAGTGACAAATGGATGGCGCCCTATTTAATTCAGGGAGGTGATAACCATGGAGGAGAAATTTGTGCCCGAGCGGAATTCTTTGACACCAACTATTTCAGAATTCATAACAGAGCTGTGATAGAAAAAAGCGAAAATCGTACCACTTCAACATTTTGCACTGAGCCTCTTCCAACTGTAGGTGGCAGACATGCACTAGTAAGTCATAGAAAAAGAAAAAAAAAAGGAGAAGCCCATCCCTGCTTGTCCAGTGTGAACACCGTTCTTGAAGGCGCATCACATGTGAAGAGAGATGGATGGTTGGATGATGGATATATGGAAGACAGAACGGACAGATGGATTAAAAAAGAGAGTCAAACGTATAGGTTTTATGGTCAGAATCAGACGAAGGTTCTGGTCGTTCTCTGGGTGTTGGGTTCTTGTTCTGCAGAACCTCTTGTGTTGCTTCTAACTGGACTCTGACACCCTTTTGTCTGTTTTGTGACACCAGAGAACAGTAAACGTTAAATAAATGTAGCGTCTGCAACGGCGCAGGGTTGCTGATGTCGGGTCGCAGCTGCTTTTTGTTTCACACGCAGGACCGACTGCTCGTTGTGCTGCCTTTGACGGGTCAGCGGGTCTGGCCTTCGTTCTCGCCGCGATCTCTGATAAGGCCTGACAGGCCGTTTACCCTCTGATGTTTCTGCATGGCTTGTCACTGACTGCCGGTGTTGCTATCCGTGCCTCTGCTGCTCCAAAAGTCAAAACGTGACACGAAAAAACTGAAAAACTAGGCAGAAGAAGGAGAGAAACTAACACGAGCGGCTGCACTTTGACACAGAGTTCAGGACGTGGCGTTTGCAGCACAGAGAGCAGCAGACAGATGAGGAAATGTTGGCTCCCACAGCAGCCTCAGTGTCCAGTAACAGCCGCCTCTTATTGGCTCATTCCTCTCACCGCCCCACGGAGCAGCCCAATCCTGCTGGGACGTCTTATGCAAACTGCTGCTGGGCAAATATTACAAACCAGGTCAGAACTGAGAGACCTGCTGCCTCAGGGGCTCTGCAAACACCGGGCCGGTCCCACGTTGAACCTGTCCCGAGGCCAGACACAACAAAGAGTCCGTTTGACTCGGCACGTCCAACTGAAGAAAGATTAAGCTGATCAGATACTGAATATCCATCTAAAAGTAATCTATTACTCCTTGAAACTAATGATATTCCACTAAATAATACTTCCAATGAAAAGATAAACTTTTCATTCTTCTCCAGTCGTCTCCAAACGTGAGCTAACAGAGTGTCAAGGTGACCCATTTAAGCTCAAAATGTTCTTCTCTGAAGTTAATTAATCCTTGTTAATGACTTAAAAACTCTTTTGAGTCTGACCAACAAGAAGAATTCATGTCTGGAGCCAAGGCTGAAAAACCCAAAAATGACATCAACTGTAAAGTTTAATAAATAAACTCGACAAAAACATTTGAACTCAAGCATCACACTGAAGGAGACTAACTTAAACCAACGGATAATGAAGAACTTGAACAGGCTGTGACCGACGGGTAACATAAAAAATGGACACAATCCAGGACTTAAGGATGAGAACTCAAAGCTCCAAGAAGGAACCATTAAATTGAAACCAAGATGTAGAGTCCACTGAGACTAGAGGTTCTGGTCCACAGTCGGGTCATACCATAGACTCCAAATCAGAATCTGAATTGCTTCCTTACTTCTCTGGTTCCTCCCTTTTGTTGGGGTATTTGAAGCTTTGAGGGCTTTTTAAAGGGTGACCAAACAGAGAAGTTTGAGGCTGACTCCTCCCACAGCCGAAATTTGAAAATCCAGTCAGAGGGGCGGGGCTAGGAGGCAGGACTGGAGCTGCACATCATGACGTGAAACTTCTGAAACTTACATGGTTTGACCAATCACAAAATTCTACAGCAGCACTTTATAATAAGATTTTTTAACATGCTTTATTAACACATTAACAAACATTATTGATGTGTTTATAGGGTGTTAGCAAGATATTTATTAGTATAATAAGTTGCTTAGGGTTTATTAACATGCTTAGTAAGATTAATTAACATCCAAAGTAAGACCATTTACTACAAATGCCATTTTAATAAACTCCTTACAAGCTCAACAAATGTATTTAGTATCCTTGTCTACGTTTTATTGAATGTTTTGCAGCACCTCATCTAAAGTGTTACCAACAATTTTATTTTAATTTATCAAAAATTTGGCAATGACCAACAGACGGCACTTTTAAAGTCCCATTTATAGAGGTCAACAGACCAAAGAAATATTGATTCAGTTTGGTTACCCTTTAAGGATTAGCCGTGGTGACTTAGGGCTGGCTATCCCCCCCCCCCCCCCCCGGAGGGTGATCTATCACCCTGTGACGTGGCGGAGAAACGCATTTCTGCTGGACCACCTCTGCCGGCGAAGGCAGGGTAACCCCTGGACAGGCCGTCAGTCTGTCGCAGGGCCTCAATCACACACCATACACACCTGGGGGCAATCTAGAATAACCATTTAAACTATAAAGCAGATTTTTGGACGGTAGGAGGTTCTGCACATGCAAGTTCCACACAGACAGGTTCCCAGTTGGTGTTTCATGTCCCCCAGCTGGGATTTGAACCACTGTGCCTCCATGCAGCCATAAAAAATAAATAAATGAATTATGTCACTTCTTGAGATGGACACATCAAATTTCAAACACCCGATAGGTACATGTTGTCTAAACAGATATCTTTTTTTGGCATTACATCTGACTTGTGGCTTGATGTGTACAGTTATTGTTGTACTTCCAATAACAGATTTGTTTTTGTGTTTCTTTGCTTCTCCTGTTCTCTCAGATCAAAGGAAATGAGACTGCTTTGATCTCAACAGTGAGTTCTGCTTCTGTCCAGTTACCCTGTACATTTAAAAATGATAAAATGCATCTTGTGTTTCAATTAGTGCTGCCACAAACGATTATTTTAATAGTCGACTAATCACCGATTATTTTTTCTGATTAATCGACTAATCCGGTCATGCGCAAACTGGATGCAAGGCACACATCTTAATCATCATAAGTGTTAAACTAGCTAAAAAATAGATATATAGCATTACCTGTGATAATGCTAGTGTGCAGCTTTAAGCTGAATTTGGCTGTTAAAGATGCTAATGCTGATAGCTGAAGATTCTGAAATTAATAGTTTAAAACGCTGAAACTGGTAGTTAGCTAAATTATCAGTTAAATGCCAAATTAGCCTAAAAAAACTGAAAAAAAGCCTTAGTTAGCCAAAACAGCTAGCATGTAGCTGAAATATTTGCAAAATTCAAAATTAGCCTAAAAACCTTGATAAAGGTAAAAATAGTCCAAAAATCTAGCATAATACCATCATAACTTCCATCCATCCATCTTCCTAACCGCTTCTTCCCTTCGGGGTCGCGGGGGTGCCGGAGCCTATCCCGGCTACTGATGGGCGAAGGTGGGGTACACCCTGGACAGGTCGCCAGTCTGTCGCAGGGCCTCAATCACACACCCATTCACTCTCACAGTCACACCTAGGGGCAATTTAGAGTCACCAATTAACCTATGAAGCATGTTTTTGGACGGTGGGAGGAAGCCAGAGTCCCCGGTGAAAACCCACGCATGCACGGGGAGAACATGCAAACTCCACACAGAAAGGTCCCAGCCGGGATTCGAACCGGGGCCTTCTCGCTGTGAGGCAAGAGCGCTAACCACTGCGCCACCGTGCAGCCCACCATCATAACTTTCAACTTTAATACACTCCGACTCCATATAATATAAAGTAGCAACTAATTGACTATTAAATTAATCTCTGACTATTTTAATAATTGATTAGTCATCAATTAGTCAATTAATCGTAGCAGCTCTAGTTTCAATTTACTTTATTTTTTTACCCTACAGACTTCAAGTTTACGTAGACTCCCTGCCACATGTGAGTTTACCCAAAACCATCAGGTTAAAGTCTTTTCATGAGTTAAACTAAACCATTGTCTGATAAAAACAACTGATCTCCAACCTTTGACTTTACTAGATTGAACTTGAAATAAGCTCTTTATCAGGACGTTTCAGGCCAGCGGTGCAGATTTTAATCATCAGAGCTGATTCGTGGTTCCCCAAGAACAATAGAAAAAAACAGTTTTCTCTGAGTAAGAGGATGACGATGATGGAGCAGAAGCTGTGGAAGGATTGATGCTTTTGTTTCAAAAGTACTGAAACAAACAGGTTGGGTGGCTTCGGGAATAGATTATGGTCAGGTTTAATTTGCTCCAAATCAAAGCGCTAATCCACATGGATGATGATGCTGAAAGACACAGTGAGGCTCGGTTAATCCAGCTCACTGCAGATGTTTGTGGGACTGTAAACGGTGCTGGCAGATTATACGGTGACAGCTTTTGATCGAAAGTATAGGCTCCAGCATCCCAGTGACCCTGCGCTGGCTAAGAGTGAGGACAAAGGCATGATGGGAAATAAAAGAAGGTTTACTCCGTGCCAGCAGTCCCTCTCACAACTCAGAAGGGAATTTCTAATGAACTACTGCCGCTCTGCAGAAACTATGTCCTGAAAAAACAACTCAGGTTTTCAGATTTTGGCTAAAAATGACTTGATCATAATTAAAAGAACTCTGGGAACAATTTAACAATAGATCAGAAGATGGTCAGAGTGGGTCTTTACTGAACGTTCTGGAACAAAACAGCTCCAGAGCTCGTTTCTCCGTCCTTCTGAGACATTATGATCCTGATTTTTGGTTTTATCGTAAGAGGGGTGAGCTCTACACCCACAGGTCCACCAGCCCCCACCCAAAGAATCGAGCAGAACGGAAGTTATCGAAGCACCCTTTTTCATTTCCGTACACTGAACTGAATTCAGAATCTGTTTGGTTCAAACACTTCGCTTATGCTTCTTAATCCAGTCACCTTGTAAATGCCGTTTTGAGTTTTTGGGGGATGGGAGGAGCTTTGGGAAAACAGCTTCATCTTGGAGTTGGTGATTTGTTGGATTAGGATGGTGGGTGAAGTTTGTTCCAACCAACCATTTAGAAATTGTCTCTATTTAATTATCTCTCCTCCTCAACATCACATAAAAAAAGCATCAAACATAAAAGTCATTTTTGGTCCAAAGTTTCTAATATTTCTTTTTTTGAACCACCTTCTAGTGGTCAGTGGAGGAACTACAACATTTTTTTTAAACTAGGAGCTTGGAACTAACCTTCTTTAAGAGACATACTTCTTGTTTATCTGTTTTCTTTGAGGATTTGTGATTGGTTCTGAAGGATCCGATTTTGGCTCATTAAAACCTTTGAAAACGTGTGGGTTTGTGGTTTCCAGCCGATCCGTTTCCATCAAACGCCTCTTGGTGAAGCGCTCTCCAGGGATTTTCTACAAACCGTTTCGTCTGCAAAGTTCAGAGAAGACGCCTCTTTTCACGGCTCATTGCAAAGTTTAAAAAAAAAAGTCTCAAAGAAAGTGCTCATTTGGCTAATTACTCGGAGGTAAGCTTTTCCCGCTGCGGTCATTGTAAAACCTCAATCCCCAGCAGCAAATCTGCCCTCGAACGAGGCATCTGGAATTAGAGCAGCCAGCTTTTGAACCCCCGTCCCTCTCTTAATGTTACTTGAAGCCCGAGAGGATTACCGCCGTGTAGACGGGTAATCCTTGTGTGGTTATGCGCTCCGACATATCATTTTCATGTCCTAATCTGGCCGCGTTTACAGCGGCAGATTAAAGTCACAGAGGGGATTAAAATCCACACGACAGCTGTCTTGAGAGGAGCGAGCGGAGGTTCTGTGAGCGGGCAGCTTGCCTCTCATTATCTGGGTTATTTATAGTGATCCCATTAAAAAAAAAGAAGAAGAAATAAAACAGTAGGCCGAACTGTTTCTTTGAGTTTCTGAGACCAGAATTTTTGGTTTCATGAGACGATGGTATCTGGCAATAAAGTTTGGAGCACTTGGAAACCGTAGAAATATGTTTCCTGCGTCTGGTGTTTGACGATGACGACCAAACAGACACCAGTGAGGCAGAAGGTCGGCCCGGGGTCACAGCCAAACCCTTCCTGCCATCACAGCTGAGACGGCCTTTCTCTGTGATGAAGTCAAGGCGCAGTCGTGTGTGGTGGAGGCCCAGGAGCCTTATGGTCCTCCTCCAGAAACCCACTGCCTTCATGAAGATGCAGCCATGCAGTTATAGCAGATTCCTCCACAAAGAAACGGGCTCCAGAATGTTCAAATAATCAGCAGGAAGACAAACTGAAACCTGTACAATAAAGCAGATCTCGTAGAATTTATGGTTATCTCTCATTATTCACTTCTCAGGGGAATTCATTGTCCTTCAAAATGTAAGAAAGATATTTTATTCTTGCAACAATCTCTTATCGTGTCCAGATTCCCAATCATCAAATCGAGCTTACTAATTCATTTTAGTTTTTTGCTTTATTCTCAAATTTGATGAGTAAATTTCTAAAAAATATGGTAACTCATATCGATTATGAATCCTGTTTTTATCATATGTATACGGGGTAACATTTGATTTGGCAGGGTCTCTCCATGCCAACAGTCCTGCCCACAACTTGAAAGTAACTTTATAATATGAACTCTGTAGAAACTGTCCTAGAAAAAGAAATATTTTTAAAAAATGTTGCCTTATGCTCCATTCACACCAGACGTGATTCGCATGTGAGTTTGGGTTTTTCACCACTCGACACGGAGCAACCACCAAAGATTTTTAGGACTTCATTCGTCGTCACTCCCTGGAAAACATGGATGATGTTGAGAGAGTAGCTTGAGTTTATACGTTGTGGAGAACTCTACGGAGGCCTTGTCTTTATGAAAATAAAAACATAAGTCCATGGAGCTGGAGTGATCGCGTCCACTGCGATCGCGCTCGCCCTGTGGTGCCGGGATAGAGAGCTCCACTTACCAGGGACCCCACCGTCTCTGTTGGCCCCTGGGCAGCGGACTTCAGTAGCTCACCAGGCCCCTTGTTGGAGGACCTCGCTAGCTCACTACGCTATCCACCAAGCGGCTAGCTAGCGCAGCAGGCTTGATCGCTCCAGCTCCATGGGCTCTGTGAGAGGCTGGTGACCTATCCAGGGTGTATCTCGCCTTCACCCAACAGTAACCAGGACGGTAACCAGCGGCCCCAGCAGGTTAAGAAAATTGATTTAAGCGTGGGAGGAAAATCTTCACATCGAGCGGCCATATTAAATCTACCTTTGATCAAGTCACTGAAGACGTCACAATCCCTAAAGCTGAGTTCTTGATTTTACGTAAACCTCGCCACGCTGCAAGACCTCAGATCGGGTCTGTATATCAACCTAACATTGAAACTTGACGGTGAATTGTATCCGATGTGAATGAGGCATAAACGCAATTAAAAGACCACTAGAACACTCTCGCAACAGCTCAAAAGATGATCAGATTGAGTCTTTAATAACTTTAGTTAAACCTGCAGCTTGACATAAATCTTCCTTTTGTTGCCGTACTTTCCAAAGTTGCATGTTGACGTCATTTGCCGTGGCTGTATGGACGCCGATCTTTTCTGCGTCAATGATGGACTTACTGGAGGTCGAACACAAGACGACTCGGCGTGACGTTAGGCCACAATGTTTATTCAGTAGTGTTGTTTCGACTTACAGGTACAATAC
>NC_050522.1:20299315-20303818 GCF_002922805.2 Oryzias melastigma | reverse complement strand
ACGCTCAGCAGGAGCATGTCTCCACGTAGGCACTTTGAAGGTTTCAGACTTGTGAATATACACATATATATATACTTATATATACTTTAATATCATCTCATATGCTAACAAAGAATAAAAACTAACATACAGGAAACACGTGGGGGCGGGGCAATAAACAGTCTTTGGGTGTGAGTGGGTGTGGCTGACCACGTGACCTCTGGATGTCGAAAGAGCAGCGGCACAAAACCAGGCAAACCCATGGAGCCACACAAAAAATAAAAAATAATAATACAGAGCAGAGGGCGGGGTCTAAAAGTCATGTGACCTGGCTGCAGCCACTCTGTGGTGTTCGCACTCAGCATGGTAACAGGGGCCTCCAGGCGTTGGGAAAACTTCAGGAGCGTCCGGAAACTTGAGCGAGTTGTGCATGTGTGGGTCAAAAATAACAGCGCCCCCTTCAGGTGAAAGCTGTACTGAACGTGAAAAACTAGGAAATGTGCTCAAGCAAACCTGCAGGTTGGTGGGTTTTGAATTCCGACCTTCTGTAGACGACAGTAAAAGGAACAAAAAACAGTGAGAAGCTGACGAAGAGTCGCTAAAGCAAATACTGAAAGGCATGAATGAACGGCGTCCGGACTACAGAAGACGCTCCTTCGAAGCGCGAACAAGGATGTTAATTGATGCTCGTTTCCACTCAAACTTTGCGTTTTCGTGCTGCTACGGTTAGCAGCGCTCCGCGGCAGAACTCGTCAAGAGCCGGCTGTCATGGTTTCAAAAAGAGAGAAGAAAAAAGTCTCTGCAAGGACGCTAAAAGCTTCTCATTCGACCTCTGCCATGTTTGGCTGCTGCTTGGTGTGCTCACACGGCTTTTCGTGGACTCTAGTGGACAGTCTCTGGCGATGTTTCAGCCAACTGGGCGGGGCTTTATGCATAAAACTCCTTGGTGGGGGCCTTCTGGTAAGCCGCGCCGGAGGGCTTCCTCTCCCCCAAGTCGTAACTGCCCTCGTCCTTCTTCCTCATGCGGTAGACGAGCAGGAGGATGAGGAAGATGGCGAACAGGAAGCCGATCACGCCGCCTGCAATTACAGCTGAAACAGAGGAAGATGCGACAAAAAACAGGAAATTTTAAATCTGACTCTTAAATCAAACTGGTAATACTCATGGTTTTGGTTATAAAACTTTAAAAAATTTGAGTTCAAGAAATTATGATGTTGGTAAAACAAAAAAATGTACTTGAAACTTAAAATATGTGCAAACAAAACAAATTTCAATCAGCCAATCACAGACATGGACATGAAGGTTGATCTTGATCGGTCAGAAACTTTTCTAATCAGCTCCTATACAGATGGGCTGTCTGTAAATTTTGATTGCAAGTATTCTTTAGTTTTAAGAGTAAAAATTGACATTAAAAATATATTTAAAAATGTGTATTTTAAAAAGTAATTCCCTTATTTTTGAGTATTTTTTAATTATTTTACAATCTATTGTTATTCAGTTCTCACTATATACTTTCATTTATTTTGACTTAATATTTAAAACTTGTTATTAACATTTCGTATTAAATCAAACTCATTGATGTTTCATTTCTCGTTTTCATCTTCAGTTTTATTCTCATCATTTTACATTTTCCCCCAACATTTTTATACCAGCTCTAATGTTAATTTTAATACATTTCCATGGATACCTAAAATATTAAATTCATTTTTTTAATGTTTTTGACTTCATTCTAGAGGAATGACTGAACCTGGACCCGCACCTGCCAACACCTCCGTTCTCTGGAAAAGGTTCTCTGAGTGGACCTCAACGGGCTCCGGGCCAGAACCTGGAGAACCGGTCGTACTGATTCTCTGGTCCTCTGAGACTGGAACTGGAGACTGGAGGAGGAAAAGAGGAGAAGGTTAAAGGGAGGGCAGGGGAAGAGCGCTGGAGTCGTGCAGAAACAAACAATTTATTCATAGAAACATAGAAACAAGGAATTTATTCTGTAACAAACCTATAAACAATATTTTGACTCAACCAATAAAATCTCATGAGGACAAAGTCTTCAAATGTAATGAGTTTCTTCATTAGATTGACTTTCACGTCAAAATGATCTAAAAAAATGAAAGGTTTTATCAGATATCTTTCAGAAATGTTGAACATTGTTGAAACCTCCTCAGCTAATGGTAGAATAGAATATCTTTATTTCTATAGCACTTTACCAAGAAAGAATCACTAAGTACTTTACAAAAGGAGTATAAAATCAAATCAAAACACAGAGAGGTAATAAAATCCAATAATAAAACTAAAAACACAGTAAAACTTTGTAAAACAAGGCCTGAAATCAACTAAGTGAACGGTCTACTAAAGAAAGGAAGGAGTCCTGATCCGACTGATGTGATGGAAAGAGGACATCAGTTTCTGAAACAGCTTCTCTGTGATCATGTGATCTCAGGAGGTCCCAGTTTCACGAGCTTCTTTCCCAATGAGGGCGTGGTCTGAAAGGCTTCAGAAAACGTGTAGTTTAAACGTCCAAGGTAAGAACCGATCCAGGATTCATGATCTGATTCCACAACCAAGACTGACCATAACACTACAATAACACGCTCTGACATACCAGAACTCTTTGACCCTTCATGCGATCAACGTGAATCAGTATCTTTTCATTTTGGTTTTCCGCCGTTGTGCAACATAAAGAGTCGCATATCAGCGCAAAGCTGCTTTCTCTGCTTCAGAATCAACTGGAATTACCCTTAATTTCGTAAACGATTGAAGACTTATGGTAGTTTAAAGAATGTCAACACTGGTGTTTAAGGGGTACAAATCAGGTGACCCGGGTGACCTGAGCCAGGAGCTAGACCTCTTAAAGTCCATCTGAAGGGAACTAAAGATCTAACTGAGCCCCCCGACTCTTGGTTTCCTTTGATGTAATGTTCTGATGTCTTACCTCGGTTGTGATGGGTTTCCTTGGGAAGTCTTTCCGGGAGCCTCCTCTGTCTGGGACGGCGCCTACTTTTGGAATGAAGTCTTTACCGATGGTCTGGGTGGGCTGAGCTGTTTTGGCCTCTTCAAAGACAATGCTGGTGGTCATCGGCGCCTCCTCCTCCTCCTCTCCTCCGGCACCTGTGAGGAGAGCAACATCCAACCGTCAACCTGCATGTGTGCAAACCCAACTTCTGATTACAGAACTTCCCACTGAGTAGAGAACAGTTTGACGTTTGGACCCAAAGAATCTCAAAATGAAGCTCGACTGGCTTTAATGGCTTTAGCACAGATGCAGGAACTGAAATAACTACAGGAACCAGCAAAAAACGACGCTATCAAAAACCTGTTGCTGTGCGGTACCTGAGCCAGATCCAGAGTTAAAGTCGTCGTCATCTTCAGGGTAGAAGCCTCCTGAGCCGGGCTCCTCCAGGAACAGGTCATCCGTTTGTGAGGAGGCCTGAGCTGCTGCTCTCTGAAAACACACGGACCAACGTTCAGGAAGGACCGCCAAAGCTCCACCAGGAGACAAAATCAGGTTCATACTACAGACGAAATCAGAACAAAATGTGGTCTGTGCTTTCTAGCACAGTCAGGAGACCTTTGTGGACAAACGACCCACAAGATCTAATCAACAGTTGACCTGAAGGACAGCGGCAGCGGGCACACATCTCAAGTCGATAAAGGAAACCTTCTTTCATCAGAGAAGGAGAGACTTTTCCCGACTCCCAAATTCAAACATCTTTGCCCAGCAGACCAGAGACCCAACAACAAATCTGACAAATACTCTCACCTCTGAGACACACCAAGACCCTCAAGAGTGGCAGGACGTTTGCCGACCGTTCCCATGAGGACTGGATTGTTAACATCAACATCTGCTCACATGACATCAAGTAACCTCAATTCTCCATCAGATAACATTGTAGATCAATCTTTATAGTTCATGTAACCTAAGGAACAGAATCCAGCAAAATCATCACCTGGACATCTTCATCTTCATGTCTCAGTAGTGAACATACAACCAAAAGCCACAAATGAACTATTTTGACACCATTAAAAACAAAAAAAAAGTCAAATATTTCATCTCTTGGGGTGTAACCCGCCTTCGCCCATCAGTATCTGGGATAGGCTCCAGCAACCCCGTAACCTGACAGGGATTAAGCAGATTCAGGAAATGGATGGAAAGATAAATATTTCATCACATTTTTAGGTTTTGCACTTACTCGGATTTTGATCATGTCTACAGTAAATACATGTATAGAAATAGTGTAGTGTCCTTCATTTGTTTCTATTGGAATATTTTGAACATAAAAACTTAGGGTTCCAAACAAATGATTGTATTTGGAATTCAGTCAAACCTCTACGGGTTTATTCAGAATAGGGAGGAAGAGCGACCAATTCCAGCTATTAAAGTCATTCCTACAATGTTATTCTTTTCTTTAGTAACAACATGGTTGCAGTCGGCTCAGAAACAAAGATTTACTGTTTTGATTCTAATCGGCTGCAGACCAGCAGCAGAGGGGGGGGGTGAGCTTAATGTTTCTCACATGACATCAGGCA
>NC_050522.1:20294478-20297400 GCF_002922805.2 Oryzias melastigma | reverse complement strand
CCTCTGAGACACACCAAGACCCTCAAGAGTGGCAGGACGTTTGCCGACCGTTCCCATGAGGACTGGATTGTTAACATCAACATCTGCCCACATGACATCGAGTAACCTCAATTCTCCATCAGATAACATTGTAGATCAATCTTTATAGTTCAGGTAACCTAAGGAACAGAATCCAGCAGAAACATCACCTGGACATCTTCACTGACGGTCCGTTTGACTCAGTAGTGAACATACAACCAAAAGCCACAAATGAACTATTTTGACACCATTAAAAACAAAAAAAGTCAAATATTTCATCTCTTGGGATGTAAGCCGCCTTCTCCCATCAGTGGCTGGGATAGGCTCCAGCAACCCCGTAACCTGACAGGGATTAAGCAGATTCAAGAAATGGATGGAAGGATAAATATTTCATCACCGTTTCAGGTTTTGCACTAAATCAGATTTTGATCATGTCTACAGTAAATACATGTATAGAAATAGTGTAGTGTCCTTCATTTGTTTCTATTGGAATATTTTGAACATAAAAACTTAGGGTTCCAAACAAATGATCGTATTTGGAATTCAGTCAAACCTCTACGGGTTTATTCAGAATAGGAAGGAAGAGCGACCAATTCCAGCTATTAAAGTCATTCCTACAATGTTATTCTTCTCTTTAGTAACAACATGGTTGCAGTCGGCTCAGAAACAAAGATTTACTGTTTTGATTCTAATCGGCTGCAGACCAGCAGCAGAGGGGGGGGGTGAGCTTAATGTTTCTCACATGACATCAGGCAGATTGTGCAGTCGCGCATTTGCATGCGCTGAAGCCACAAACTCTCCACCAGAACTAATCCCAGCTAAAGTCCTGCACAACAGCAGCACAGGGAGGAGACCGCCGCTCCGACGGTTCGACTGAAAGCTGCCGACGGAGCAAATCAGGAGAACGTTGTGTCCAAAATGTTTGAACGTCCTGCAGGAACGACACAATGATGTCACTAAAATACCATTAAATGAGCTCCTAGTTGAGGCTGCGAGGTCACTGGAGGTCAGTCTATGCCGTCTGTGCACGAGAACCCCAATGATTCTTGCTCTAGTACAGGGGTGTCCGAATCCTCCTGCTGGTTTTCCAGAAACCCTGCTAATTACCTGGATCAGGTGTGTTTATCCTCAATGAGCCTCAATGGCAGGGTGGTCAGAAACATGTTGGACAACGGCCCTTGAGGCCTGGATTTGGACACTCCCGCTGCAGTAAGTCAAAGTGATAAAGATCCCCTACAGCAGGGGTGTCCAGAACCGGTCCGTAAGGGTCGGTGTCCTGCTAGTTTTTCAGAGATCCCAGCTCCACTCACTATTGATTACCTGATTCAGGTGTGTTACAGCTCAGTGGCCTAGTGCTAGAGCGCCCACTCTGAGACTGGAAGGTTGAGAGTACAAACTCATGGTGAAGAATGCGAGAGGGTCAAGCTGAAGGCTGGTTTCTAACATTTTTGTTGACATTTACAACACATGAACCTAAAAAAAAAACAGAATAGCTTGTGGGAAGAAACCAGGAAAATGCCACTGCTGTCCAGAAAAACATGGCTGGACATTTGAAGTCTTGAAATGAGCTCCTAGATTTAAATATTCTGTAGCCAGAAGAAAAAAAACAAGTCTTTTGGACTGAACACACAGAGTTATGTGTGGAGAGAAAAAAAGATATAACACTTTAAAATAAAAGTCTCAGTCAAACTGTGAAACAGTGGAGGAAGCATCAAGGTTTGGGACCTAGAAGAATTGCCATCACTGAAAAAAAAAATCCTTAAGTTTATCCATATTTACCCAAACTGAACACCACCTGTTCACCCGCTGAAGCTTAATGGCGGATGGATGATGCAACAGACTAGAAGAAATCAACCCTTCTGGAGTGAACCAATCAGCTTTCCTCCAGAACGGAATTTGAACCAGACATCCAAAAAAAAATACAGATGGACTGAAACAATTTGGTGAAGAGGAATTCTTCATAATCCACTCTGATGTTCTGGAGGTCGGATCTGCATCAACAGGAAGTGTTTGGTTGAGGTTCCTGCTGTCAAAGTCGAACGAGGTGTTCTAAAGGTTAAAATACGTTTAAAATCTGCACTGTGGAGGCTTTCATGTTGAGCTTTATAAAAACGTGTAAATATATGTCTGTGCGGGATTTGATTTTATCATAACAACAAAGTATTTTTTAAAAAAAAGAGAGATACCATGTAGGAAATTGGTACTTTGTGATGAAAAAATTTAAATCGTTTTTAACCGGTTCGGATCGATTGGATTTCAGAGTTCTTGATCAATCATTGATGCATTTAGGCAGAACTAGAGCTGCTGCACAGAAACTGAAACACAGACTTCTTTATTGAGACAGAAAACCTGCAATTCTATGACCATCAACCCAATACAATACCTTTAGACACTCATTGAACTCTTCAACAACAGTAAAATCGACTCATCTATTGATCAGATTAATCTCTTATTCAGGGGGGAAATGGAGATTCCAGCTCAGACGCGCTTTGAACTTCTTTCAATCTGATCTGCATCAGTCAGGATCTTCATGTTCAACCATTCAGATATTTCTCCAGCTCTGGATTTTTTTTTTAGAATGTCAGAGAGCTGCTTCAGAGTCTGGTCTAGCCACTCCTGTTTCCTCAGCAGGTAAATAATGCTCAGAAGGACGAGCAAAGTTGAGGATCAAACCAATAACATGAGGCTAGATCAATTCTGGAGAATCCAATCAGTCACACAGTTAAGTTCGAGTCACTTTAATGTTTCAGTCTGAAGTATTTGAGACCTCCGTGTGTGAACACCTCCTGACAGCTCGTGCATCTTCTCTGCTCTGTGTTATGGCGTGGCTCCGCCCACACCTTATAGAAAACTACAGTGACTCCAGCCTTCAGCACAGACAGTTCTGAGGTCAGAGCTTCCCAA
>NC_050522.1:20276011-20291431 GCF_002922805.2 Oryzias melastigma | reverse complement strand
AAACACCTGGAGGTCAGGTGGAGCTCTGCGACACCAAGCATGCTTTCAGGGTGGAGAAATCTTGGCTCCTTAAACCCCTCCTTCAGAACGTCAAAAACAGGCATGATGGACCACAAAAGTACTACCAGAATTTTGTCACATTTTGCAACAAATTTGTCAGCAAAAAAGTATGTGTTCAACATAAAATTCTCCTAAATATTTGACCAGATTTTTCTCTTTTTTCGATCTGGAGTCGCAAAAACTTTATGGGATTAAAACTCTGTGAAGGCTTTTAAATGCAGGAAATTGTCATTTAAAAATGTATTAAAAATGTATTAATTTCATTTATTTAATCAAATAATCAAAAATTCCAAAAGTGGATGAAGATTGTGACCTGCCCAGCGTATTTTCAACATCACAAATATCTTTTTTTTCAAACTCCTATTTTTCGTCTGCTACTGATTCACAGTGATTTGAATAAAGAAATACTCAAAAATGCCATTTTAAGCTTAATTTTCTCTATAAATGCCCTCTATCATCATAAAAATGCCACAAGAACATCCTAAAAACACCAAAAACATCATCAGAACTGGTCTTTAAATGATAAAAAGCACCCCTTAAAAGTTAAGGTAATTACTTCAATCAATATTTGCTTTTACTTATAAAAATGTGAATATTTTTTTCATTAAATCCAAAAATGTTCTTAATTCTTTTAGGATGAAATCACATCTCTTATGATGCGTCTCAGAGTTTCACACGCTCCCCCTCCACAGCTGTGCTTCCTCTCCTGGGTTCAAAGCGTGTTTCCATAAAGCCATGAAACAACATCAGCAGCAACAATCGTCCCACGTCGTTTTATGTTTTGTTTGTTTGACCTGAAAAACTTCACCCAGTTCCACGCGGACCAATCGGCTCCTGTCGGGAGGCCCGGAACCATCTCAGACTCAGCGGGAACTTCTGAAAAGCTTTTATTGTGAAGGAGAAAAAAACAAACAAACTGCATCTTTGAAGACAATTTATCAGAATGCGAGTTCTGTTTTCAGTAGGTCAACAAATAAAATGAATTAAACTATTTTAATCTGAGCTAAATTGATATTTACAGTGAATTTCTTTGTAGCAAATTAAAAAAACTACAGATTGTGTTTCGTTTTCCATCACTTTCCTTTTGTGTTTTCATTTTAACTGTCTGAGCTGTGAAAAAAAGTCCAGCTTTTACCTCCACATGACTGATTTTTATTCTTTTCCACCAATAATCTTCAAACCTACTGTCACATTTCTGAGAGCAAACTTGTGTCAATGCAAACTTCGCTGATAAAAATCTTCCTTTTTCAGCTGTCAGATCCTGTCAGAGAAACATGAATGTTCTCTTTGCAAAGAGTTCTTCATCCGACCCCCTCCCAAAACCGGTTTTAGTTCCCACACTTCAGCAGCTGCCTGAATGAAGCCACCGTTGGGCGCCAAGTGATGCGGCTGAAGTGGAGAAAAGCCGTTTTTTGAGTCTGTCAGCAGAATGAGCAGCAGACACACACGTGCACATGGCTGCCATACACAATAACATCCATTTGAATAACCACTTAGTGTCAATGGATTATTCCAGGAAGCACCGACTCAAAAAAATAGACTTTGGTGCAGAAAAGCAGCAAAGTTTAGCACCATCCCAAACATTGCGGTTAATCCCACAACATCTGTCTTTAACTTTGAAATAATGGTCTATGTTTCGTTCAGCTCACGTTGATTGCTGATTGTTGCCCTGGTTCTGTGCGCTTTCGAGAAAGGAGTAAATTAAACATTTTCTTTTATTTTAGTGATTATGGTTTCAAATTTAAAAATAAAATACTTGTGATTTTTTACTACTTTTGAAGCCAGGTTCTGTCCGCGGAACAACACAACGTCACGCTTAAAGGGACGTTTAAACACAAAATCTTCAACATACTGTAGCTTTAACACGATGAACGTAATTCCGGGGAGATTCTGAAGGAGAAAAGCGGCTGCTGGACAGCTAACTGCTGGCGGGAAAGCAGAGCGGGCCCCACTGCCCATGGACCAGAAGCCTGGGTTGTAGACCTCACTAGATCTGCCGGGCGCCTGGACAGCAGTGATCGCTATCAGCTCTGCCAGAGCCTTAGCAGCGGAACTCACCAGCTCGCTAAGCTATCCACCTGGCGGCTCGCTAGCGTAGCTCAATGAGCTGGCGATCTGTCCAGTGTGTATCCCGCCTTTGCCCAACAGCAACTGGGACAGTTTCTGGGAACCTAGCGTTCAAAATTGATGGAAGTTCATGACGAAAATCCTTGCATTGAGCGGCCATCTTGAATGTTTATTCCTACCCTTTGAAAACATTACGTGCCCAAAGCTGAGTCTCTGATTGGTTGACGTGCTGCGTCAAGCTCGCCACGCCGTGCCTGCCGCTGAAACGGTGCAGCGGCAGATTGCATCTTCACATTGACATCGAGTGTGTGTACTGGGCGTGTAGGTGATACGCAAGTGCCTGCAGAACACCCACAAAAATAAACTCATTTTTAACGGTCAAGTTGAGCACCAAGAGCCCAGACTTATTACTTGAACAGCATTAACAGAGAGTGCACAGTGTTTTGGAGAGACCTGAAAAAACCTGTACTACAACATAGTGCTGCCACAGACGATTATTTTAATAGTTGCCTAATCACAGATTATTATTTCTGATTAGTCGACTAATCAGATAACACGCAAAATGGATGTAAAACACATATCTTAACCATCATCAGCTTTGAACTAACTACAAACTAGATATATTTACACTAGCATTATCTGCGATGATGCTAGTGTGAATGTTGTAAGCTAAATTTGTCAGCTGAAGATGCTGAAATTGATAGCTAAAATTGCTGAAGCTGATAGCAGCTAAAATATTAGTTAGATGACAAATTAGCCCAAAAAAAACCAAAAAAAAAATGGGCTAAAATAGCTAAAACAGCTAGCATGCTGCTAAAATATTAGTTAAACTCCAACTTAGCCTAAATAACCATAATTAATGCCAAAATAGTCAGAAAGCTATAAGAATGCTATTATAACTTTCAACTTTACCACACTCTGACTCCATATAATGCAAAGTAACGACTAATTGACTATTAAATTAGTCGCCGACTATTTTAATAGTCGATTAGTCGACTAATCGGGGCAGCCCTACTACAACACCTGTGTCTCACCCACTGTACCCTTACCTACACTAGTGTGTTAAGTGTTGGGTATGACCTGTAGCCCACAGCGTGCCCACAGAGCCAAGAAGACTACAAGAGATCACTGAGATCATCTAGAGGTCGTCAAAGAACCAGAACGACAAAAGACTCAACTTTGTTCAAGAAGATATCCTTATGTAAAGAATAAAGTTCAAAGTAAAATGAAAGTCTATTTCCTGGTAAGAACTGAAGTAAAATCCTGATCTTCTCTAGTCAAAGCAGCTTGACTGAGCTGGTCAACACCACTTTTACCAAAGGTGGACCGACGTGGCTCAGATCCAGGTCCTGGCTCGTTTTCTCTGTGTTTTCAGCCTCCTACAAAAGCAAGCACGTCTCACCCTGAATATTCATGGAGAACCCCCTTTTTTCCCCTCTGGGGCTCTCTGAGAGGAAAAACCATGTTCCCCGAGTGCATGTCCTCTTCATCAGACCTTCATCTTCTTAAGGTCCGAACAAAGGAAGTCAAACCGGTCGTAGACAACTTCTAGGTCAAGGGTCAGTGATGGACCAAAGAGGTCTAAGGATGTTTACTGCAACCTGATCTTTGTAGATTTTCTGATCTTCTGCTTCTTCTCACTACCAACACCAACAATGAACACAAAGGAGCTCAGATGAACACTTTAACACCAGAGATCTCACCAGTGACACCTAAATAAAACAAACGGTAAATTTTCGACCGTAAACTTAATCATTGTGACGCGAAGAAAAGCAGCTTTGAAACCAACACAATAAGTACAATCAGCTAATGTGTTAATTGTGTAGACATTTAACTAATGAAGGTCCTTGAGATGCACAACCCCACCACCTACTTTTAGGCAATAAGAACACTTTAAAAATATTGCCAACACTAAGAAAGTCATCGGGGAGAATTGTCAAACATAGAACTGCTCAAGTTTTAACAAATATCGTCCAGACAAAGAAGAAAAGGTTTTTACAGCATTTGCAAGGAAAAACTTTTTCACTTTCTGGAGGTAAAAGTGAAAAAAGTACACAAAAATTAACAGATTTCTACTCCAGTGGCTTCTTTCTTTTCCGTCATCTTAGCAACAAATTTTAAGACTGAAAGGTCGGCGCTTTCTTGCATCCTCTTCCACTTCAGAGACGCAGGAGGAATATAAACACCTCCTCTTCGCTTATCCTCAGGGTTTACATTGAATGAGTCTCTAAGGACAGAAAAAAAGGCGGGGCCAATCAAAGTCCCCCAGCTCCCCCTTCCTCGTGAGCTACTTAGTAACCGTGTTGGTGGTGCACGGCCTCCGATCTGTTTTCTCTTGTGCGAGCTGCTGGTCTTCAGAGAGCCTGCCAGAGAAACAGCCTGTGAGGAGGAGGAGGAGGAGGAGGAGGAGGAGGAGGAAGAGGAGGAGTTCTCTACGTCCAAACTCCAACACAATGTGGGGGCGATGAAGCAACCACATTTTTATTGGTGGAAAAATGGAAACACCCAGCCACTTCTCCCATCTCCCCGCCTCTTTTCAGGCTCTCTAGAATCAACAGAGGAACCGACTCCACACAAGAAAACTGGGTCCAGATCAGCTCAAGATGCATACCACACCATAATCCTACCCCCACACCTAAACTTGTCACCATTCAATCAAAAAAGTAACGATCTCCTGCAAACCCCCAAAGTCTTCCATGAACGGTAGGCTTTAGCGATGGTACATGCTGTCCATCGTCGGGTGTCTGGTCATTAGTTTGTATGCGCCTAGGCCACCGCCCACACTAAAAAGTCAGTTTTTGTGCGTCCATAACAATGACTGCACTACACGTGTCAAATAATGATTGTGTCCGAATTCCCCTCGCAATCACTATATACTGCGGTCGCCATTTTTAGTGTTGTCCAAATCTACTAATTCCAAATGGAGTTCACTCGAAATTTCCCAGAAGTCTTTGCGAAAAACTAGCGTACGTTGATGGTCACTAGTTTAGCGGATATAGACCACAATGCATTGCAGTGGAACAATTTCGAACAAAAAAACATGTTTAAATACAATATTCGAATAAACCATCCACATTTTCACCATCAGAACACAGTGGAGTCATAGATAAAGGCTGTGAAATTGTCGTTTTTATTCAATTCTCACTTCGTGAAATTGGTGACGTCATATCCGGTTTTTAGAAAAATTAAAGAAAAGTAGTTTAAAATCCAGTGCACTATATAGTCCTGCACTAATAGTAGTTGGGGGGGGGGGGATTCGGAAATAACCAATGGGTTAGCACACGTCTCAAAGTCAAAGCCCGGGGGCCTTCAGGTAATTATATTCGGCCCTCAAGATAATTTTATTTTTTTGTTATTGATGTATCGATGTTATCTTGCTCTTAATTCTAACTTGTATAATTTTGACAAAATATATTTTTATGGAGAGTAAAATATTGAGAGTTATATAAGTTAATTTATTCATGAATAATATTTTTACCTGTTTATATTCATAGTAATGTTAAAATTTTAGGTTTTTAAAGTTTTGAAAATGCAGTTTTCGTCTGTGACCTAAGGTGTGTTTTGGATTCTGCCCCCCTGTGCGATTGACTTTGACCCCCTGGGTTAGCCTCATTTGGGCGGTCCTTGCTGATGACGGTAGTAGAATGAGCGTAGTCAAGAGGTGTGTTGTTGATTTGTGTATTTAACACTTTGTTTTTGCCTGTTTTTACAACCTCAACTGCTTTGTTCAGTAAAATAGAGGTTCTTCATGATTCATCTTTGGCAGATGTGATGGTACCAAACAACCGTCCTTCTGATTGGCTAAAGAGAGTCAGCATTGCTCCAATAGCTGCCACTCATGGGTTCACGTATGTAAAGCAGCACGAAGCGCCGTTTTATAAAGGTTCAAGTTGATGAAAACTGTTTTGAGAACAATCCTGTTCAGGACATTTTCTGAAAACAGACTCAATTTGTTTTCCTTTGCATTTCAAACCAGAGCTTTAGCTCCAGGTTTGACTACCGGAACTCTGCTTTGTTGACGCAATAATCATAATTCCAACAGATTCTGAAGCAGAGAAAAGCAGCTTTTAAAAGTCTAATTAGTTGTCACGCACATTGGTGTGTGAAGTTTCTTCTCTGCATTTGACCTATCCCCCGGGGGAGCGGTAAGCTGCAGACACAGCGGCTCTCGGTAAACTATTTGGTGATTTAACCTCCAATCCAGCCCCTTAATGCTGAATGTCAAGCAGGGAGGCAATGAGTGTTTGGTATGACTCGACCTGGATTTGAGCTCACCACCTTCCAGTCTCAGGGTTGACACTCAACCACAAGGCCACCGAGCTGGTTATTATATTGTTTGGATGCACCTGGTTGCCCATGGAAACCCATTCTATGAATCTCTCTGCACTGTTTTGAGTTGATCTGGTTAACTTCTAGCTAATTAAAGTTCAATTTTTCTCCGCTAAAGATGAGCACAAAATAAACTTTCTCAGCTAAAGACCAAAATCAAACTTTAACCTGACTTGTGATCCAAGCTCTGATGGTCAACCGGAGCAGGACGGAGACTGCTGCTCCATCTGAAGATGTAGAACATTAAGGAACTTTCTGAATTTAACTTATACAAACCAAATCTTTTCATGTTGCTTTTGTTCATTGCACTTTATTGCATAGTTTTTAAGTATGTGTTGTAAATAGCTGTTTTGGGATATTATTGCTACCTCTTTCTCGCCTGAGCTTTAAAGTAGGTAATACTACCCAAAAGTAACTAGAAAAGTAAATAGATAACTGCAAATATTCTATTGATATAATGACAAAGGAGGGAAAAAAACTGCTTTTTATTTGTTGGGATTTTTTAATTACAGCTGTGCCCTTTCTTGCTCATTTGCACAAAAAACAAAATAATTTATCAGTTTATTCATCGCTATAATCACTTATAAAGTGTTAAAATAGGTTTTGAATGTATTTTAATGCAGCAGTCTAAAACTGGTTTAATGTCAGACAATATTTTCATGAACCCGCATGTACAAAGCTGAAGTTGGCTTCCAAATTTTTTAGCTCCAGGGTTCCAGAAAATCTATTCTTCAAATGAAAAAGGTCCAACTAAAAAGATTAAAAAGAGATGTCTGGGGATGTTTTATAAAGAAAGAAGATTCAAAAAAATTAAGTTGTTAATTTGTAAAAGTTGGTATACATTTGTGAAAACTTATTAAAGGCGTAATTAAGGTTTTTTTTTTTTTTTGTTACACCAAATGCCATTTTACAAATGAAATATTGGAGATTAAAGATAATCCTTAAGGGCAAAAAGAATAACATTTTTTTTGAGTAAATATTGACTTATTGGGCATTTCTTGAAAACTATTTGCTAAAGTAAATATATATATAATGTAATAAATCTGCTGTCTGTTTAAACTTTCTTTGTACTTTACATTTGATATAAAATCCATTAACGTGTGATGAAGTTTAATCTCAACTTTACCCTTAACCTTCAAAAAGGAAGCTAGAAATCAGATGCTAATGTCTAAAGTGCAGTGAATATTTTTTTTTTAAAGATAAAAACTGGCATTTTTTTAATATAATAACTAAACACGAATCTGCTGTGTTTTTAATTATCTTAGCAACATCCTCGAAACATTAGAGTCGGTAGCCAAATTTATTGAAAAGGAAAATTGGGAAGTGGGAACAACTGTCGGAATCGTTCCATATTTGGAGTAGACCTCCAACTTTTGCCCTATTGTGCTGAAAAAAAAAGCCTTTTCATGCCACACATTACTAAAAGATTCCACTGGAATGACACTAATTGCATAAACGATTGAAGAGTTATAGTGAACAAATGAAAGTAGCACTGGAGATACATTGGAGCTGTGGTGTCATTGGGTTAAATCAATGGCAAACGTATTTAAGACCGTGGAGAACAACTTGACATGCATCAAAAGCGAGTCAAGAGAAAATCTGGTCATTTTTCAAAATAAAATGTCCTTTAGTTGATACATAAAACAGAAGTGAAATGATGTGTTTTCATTTTTTTCTGTGGCCCAGTGACCAATGGACTGATACTGTTTTATCCCCATAGAGTTAAAGACAAAAGAATAAAAAGTACATCCGTTTCTCCATGGAACACACCCGTATTATTGCTTTGGCTAAATCGCAATGTTTAAATCAGACAATTTATTGTGGTAAGGACTCCATTTTTAAGCAGAATTTATTTATTATTTATGGATCGTCCCTACATCGGACCCGGTTCTTGTAGGCCCTGACAAAGGCATAAGATGTGGTTCCATCAAGCACACAAGAGGTGAAATACTGGCAAGAAACGGGTCCTTGTGAATGAGAAAGACCTTTTGCTATAAAGGTGAGCAGAAAAGCTCCGCCCCCCTCGTAAACCCCCCCTGCAGGCTCCATTAGTGATTGCGTAATGATGGGAAGATGGACCGAGTGGCCCCTGAAGGGCTCACAGTGGCTTCACATCAACAAACACATCATTCTTAGACGCTGATAAAAATAAAAGAAGTTTCAGGAGGTCCATCAGAACCAAACAGATCTACGGACCTTCAGGTGTTTCGGGACGTCAAAACTCAACAGAGATTGATCCAAAGTGAATTTGTTGATCCTCCAACACCATTTCCAGACAACTACATGTTCCACTTCCAAATAAATGTAGACAGTTTAAAGCTACATTTGGACCAGGCATGTGATGCGTGTTCAAGAGGGGCTTCTTGAACCGGATATTACCCAATACGAGCTCATGTACTCACACTAGGAAGACGCTTGATACGAAATCTCAGACTAGTGCAAATATTAACTTCTCCTTCCTGATCACTTTTTAACCGTTTGTCAGTTCCGTGTTTGTCACAACCGAATCAGAGTTCCTGATTGGTCAATTTAACTTTGAACAGGCGTTCAATGGATGTACGTTTTGTCTATAGAGTCTGACGACTAAGTGACATGCGAACGACACACCACGTTTATACCAGAAAAGTGTTGCGCGATCAAGAATACGATATTTGCTGTTTCATGATTGCGCATGTACCTGTTGGTGTAAACGTGGACTCAAGCCGCTTTTTTTCTATTGTTTACTAGCGAAATGTTGTTGCGAAATGTATTAATGTCTTAACGCAAATATTGCAGACTTTTTCTTTCACAAGTCTTTTGATAAGTGAAAGACTTGATGTCATAGTTCCGCAGTCACTGTGTCCTCGCTTAGAGACACGTGAACGACACACTGTTCACACCAAGCATGTGTTGCACGATCAAGAAACACGCTATAAGCTGTTTCGTGAATGCACATTTAGCCTTTGGTGTGAACGTAGCGTCAAGTAGAGACTTTTTTCTTTTTTTGTTATTCTATTGCGTACTAACGAGTGTCCGACATCTACAGTTGAACGAGGGTTGTTGCGAAATCTTGGTCCGGACTTTATTCTTTCACGGCTCTTTTCTTAGATACATGAAAATGTGTCATAATTCCTTCCGGGTAAAAAACGCATTTACAAATATTTCCTCCATGATGACTTTTAAATCGGTTGGAACTTTGGTGTTTTGAAAAGGACGATACTCATACAAAATTCTAGTCCCTGATTGGTCCAAGATCAGCTGGTGGACTTTGATCTGGCATTCAATGATTGCCCAGTTTGTATGTAGAGTCAAGGTCTGGGGGCCAAATCCGGCCCTCCAGATCATTTTATTTTATTGTTATCAATGGCCAGATGTTATCTTGCGCTTATTTCTAATTTGTATAATTTTTAAGATATATGTTTTTATGGAGAATAAAATATTAAATTTTAGCTAACGTTTAAGTTGATTTATTCTGAAATAATATCCTTGCTGGTTTTTATTCTTAGTAATGTTAAAGAAAATACATTTTTAAAGTTTTCAGAATTTTAAAAATTTAGTTTTAGTGAGTTTAATAAATGTTTATCCCGTCCGGCCTGAGATCTAAGGTGTGTTCTGGCCCCCTGTGGGATTGAGTTTGACCCCCCTGTCTAAGAAGAACCAGAAATGGAGCAGAACATCAGACTGTTATTCCGATGAGGCCAGCACAGGTCAGGAGGTTTGGTTAAGAAGATCCTGCACAACAAGACTGGAGGTCGGGAACAGTAAAGGATTTTTCAGCAGTTATTCAACGATTTACAAACTTGAAAACCTGAGAAGGTCAAGCTGCTTTCTTCAGCTGCTGTCGTTTCACAACCATACAGAGCAGAAGGAGGAACTGAAGGTCTTTTCATTCCAGGTCTGCATTCCTGAATCTGGATCTACAAACACCAGGAGTTTTAAAGATGGAGAACTTCTCCTCCTCAGTCTAATAATCACAGGTGAGCTGCGTCTTTCTGGCAACTGATGAAGAAGAACTGAGTTCTTCACCTGCAGGTATGAAACTGGTGACGTCAGACGGTGAGCTGACCCGCGGTTTGGGTCTTCCACCTGTGAAGGTTGAACTTTTTCAGACCGTCTTTGCTTTTTCGCGCCGACGGAGCTGCGCGTGCGCGGCCGGGAGAACTCACCGTGTCCCCGCAGAGGAAGACGCTCAGCGCGACGGTCAGCACGATCCACGCGCTCCTCATGGCTCCTTCGCACGGCTCCAACAGCCTTCCTTCCCCTCCTCTTCCTCCCGCAGCTCGGAGACGTGTTGCGCCGGAGGGGGGGTTACTCCTCCTCCTTCTCCTCCTGCCCCTCCGCAAACCTGGCTGAATTCACGCAAACAAGCGCGCGGCGCCCCCGGCTGCTGAAATCCCCGCGAGGACACGTCGCTTGCTCTGAGGACAAGCACAGACTGACTGACTGACTGAAGAGCGGGCGCTCCAGTGAGCGCGTGCGCTCCTCTTCACCGAGTCACCGCGAGACACCGGGAGAACTCGCGCCAAAGTGGCACAAACAAAGACGTCCAGAGCGCCGCGCGGCCGTTACCGGGGGGAGTCACGCTCTGACGCGGCAGTCTGAGCGTGGGCGAGCTGGTCCTCCGGAGCGGAGTCAGCTGATCGTCAGCTGCGCACAGAGGCGCGCGCTCGTGTGGGGTCTGAGTTTAGAGTCACGCGGGCAAAGGCTCCCCCTGCTGGCACAAGTTGGGATACATAGACCATATATTTTTACCGACAAAATACATTTTAAAATAATTTAAAAATAATCTAAATAAAATGTTCCAATCGTTTAGTATTAAACTTTTTTTATTTTATCTAAAAAAATATTAAAAGACTTTGGAATCACAGAAATTGTAAAATTTAACACTAAATCTCTACTTTATAATAGTTTAGGATTTTTATTTATTTTTTTTACCAATAAGATAATTTTCAAAGAATGAATCTTTATTAAACATAGAGACAAACAGGTTAAATTTGCTTCTTTATTTCTGTTTTGTGATTTTTTTATGTGTATACATTTCTTTTTAATTTATTTTGTTTATAATTTATACATTTGTTTTAAATAAAATGTTTTATCTCATTGTCTGGGGTTTAACCGTCACTCTGAGTTGGTTTGACCCATGCCTCTGTTTTCAACATCATTGAGCAACATGTCATGAAATTCCGCTTCTGCGCTGATGATACTCTGCAATTTGTCAATGAAACTCAGGTCAAACCTGTCCGTTGGGGGTTTGATCTCGCTCAGCTTCAGCGGCGGGAGGCATTTTTAAAATTCAGAATGCATGAGGTAGTCTCGAGACCTTTATCTAACTTTTGCATGCATTCAAATGTTCATTTTAGAGGCCTAAGCTTCTGCTTATTTCATGAAGTTCTTCAAAAACAAACAAACTTTAGTGGATTATGATTTGTACAACTGTTAAAGAGGAAAAAAGCGTTAAATTGCGTTCCGATTGTGTTTGCTGCTTGATTGGCCTTGCTCGGTTGCGGATGCTTTACTTTTGTTCTCATCTTCATCTGTTGGGGTCACTTAAGGAAGCTCTCCACCTTCATTTCAGAACTTTTCAAAGTCTTCAGGTTCCTTCACAACAGTCTCCCATCCCCCAGCCCTCTGAAGTTCTCAGGCCTCTTCCTCAGGATTTAAGTCTCCTCCTGGTGTCCCAGATTATACGGCCAATTAGGACTCAGGCAAAGCCCCTTCTGTTGCCAGCATGTGCGCGTCTGTGTGTGTGTGAGGCCACACTACGACACGTGATGACCCAGAACACTGACCCACTGAGTGTGTTGAGTGGATTGTGGTCACAAATTTATGTGAGAAAGGGTGTATCACCATGGGAACGAAGAAGTGGACCTGTGGACTCTTAAGCAATAGGGTTTAGAGGGGGGTTTCACACTGCTCTGTTTGGTCTGGACCATGTTTGGCAGGTCTGATCTGATCTGGCTGAAGGAAAGAGGGCAGAAGTTTTATCCAGCAAACCAAAGAGGACCCGCTTTACTAAAGACACTTGTATTTGTTAAATCAGGAAATAGTACACTTAATACATGTTGGCAGCTTTGCATTCATTTAATATACAATGTGAGGATTTTTAGAAAAACCTATAGGAAATTATGGGAAGAAAATACACAGAAATGAGCAAATCATGTCCATTTATCAAATTTGAAACAGGATTGTTTTTTTTGGCAACTTTTCAGTGAGTTCTGAAGGCAAACGCTTGTTTAAACGTTCATGACATGTCAGCTGAGTTTGACTCATCATACTCTGTACTGACCTGACCATCCTACCTTCGGGTTCATGTCACAGAAAACAGTATCCGACCCTCTGAAAGGCCTGTAATCTGTTTGTTTCAGCAGCACTCAATTTCTCCTGTCCGTTCCCTACTCTACAATACATTAATTTAACATCTGCAAAACATGAGAGGTGCAACATTTTTCTTTACTGTATTTTCAACACGATAAACGTCGTTTTTTAATGTGCTGGCTGTTCCCATTAAACCACAGGTCCCCAACCTCTGGGCCACAAACTGGTACCGGTCCGAGGGCCACTTGGTGCTGGGCCAGACAAAAGGCATATGCTAACCAGGGGTCCCCGACCCTAGGGACGCAGACCAGCACAAGTCTGGAACCGAGACATAGACCGGACCTGTCATGGACCAGTACCCTAACCCAGCACCGGTTTTGTGTCTGGTACTGCGTCCCGAGGGTTGGGCACCCATGATTTAATGGGATCAGCCAGCATGACTAAAAATGAGGAGTTGGGGACACCCAAAACGTCAAAAAGTGGCGCGTAGGGGGCCTGAACCATACGTCCATATATGAAGAGTTTGGAGTGAGGATACATTGATATATATGACATAAGCTCAAAAATAAACCATTCATTGACTTTATAATCTGGTGCACCTTATGATATACAGTAGTAAACACTGTTGCTTGCGCTTGTAATCCGTTTTTGATTCATTCTCAGGTTAATTTTTTTAAATAAAGGATCTTAATAAGTTAGTTCTAAGTGTTGTAAGAGTGATATACATTTTACAAGTAGAACCACATAAACAGGTGAGTCTGGTGTAACGTTCTCCTCTTCATTGGGTTTCCATCCGTTCCTCTAGAGGTCTCAGGCTGCTGCGGCAGAACTGACTGAGAGGTTTCCCAAGAATGGAAGAACTGAAAACACAAAAAGCTTTAATTATGATCTTTATCAGAGGAAGATTTCTGCTTTAGCTTTTAGGCTTCTTGGTTATAATGTGCTTCAGCCTAATGGCCTGAAAAAGAGGGAATGTTGTTTTGTATTTAGGTTGTTGTGTTGAACTCTCTGCTAAAGCTGCTCATTGCAGATAAAAGAGGCACACATGAATATTACAAAGGTTGCTAGAAAAACTTCCCATCAACCTCTTGGCTCCTTTAGAAATTCTGGGTAGTGTAGTCAAACCCCGACTGTTTTCATTGAATAACACATCAGAAAAATACATTTTACGTTAAGAAGAGGCAGTTGTTCGCAGAGTCTCTTGACTTGTGCTCCCTAAATTTAACTCTATGACTGATAATAATTTAATGCTTTTTCATTATTTATAAATGTTGAGTAACTTCAGCTCAAATGAGACAAGGTTCCCTCCATTTCCCCCTTGTATTGGAGAGGGAGAGATTCCAGGTGGCTCTTCGTTGTTCCTGTTCTTGGCAGTGGACCTCGCCTCTGGCACGTCTCACATCCCCAGCTGACCCCCAGCCCATCTGGATGAAGCTCATCTGCTACACTAATTAAACATGTAGTTGTAGAGTTAGATAAGCTAATTCTTCTTTAACAGTCCTGGTAAACCGCCTGTCCGTCCTGGGATAGGATCTCTCCCTCATGTGGGCATCCCCAAGGTTTCTTCTTCTTGAATTATAACGTTTGGTGAAATTAGAGTAAAACTGCATCAGAGTTTACAGACAGTAACTTCAATGTTTTTTGAAAAAAAACTATTGAACATGTAAACATTTTAGTGGATGCTGAGAAAAAGCAAATAGGAAGAAATACAGGGGATCATTCGTGGTTAAGGGTTGTACAACCTATTTAGTTTGGGTTAAGGTGGGGTCCCCAAACTACGGCCCGCGGGCCGGATTCGGCCCTCCTCCACATTAGACCCGGGCCGACAAACTGTTTTGGGAAGATTAGAAATTTTTCCAGATTTTAGGAAAATTCTGCATTTAGCTTATATTTCAGCTACATGCTAGTTGTTTTGGCTACTTTAGGCATTTTTTCAGTTTTTAGGCTAATTTGGAGTTTAGCTAATATTTTAGTTTTACACTAGCTGTTTTAGCTAAATTAAACATGTTTCCAGTTTTTTAAGCTAATTCGGCATTTAGCTAATATTTCAGCTGCTCTTTTGGCTAATTTAGACTTTTTCAGTTATTTAGGCTAATTTGTAGTTTAGCATATGCTAGCTGTTTTGCTTAAATCAAATATTTCCCTAGTTTTTTAGTCTAATTTGGCATTTAGCAATGATTTCAGCAACATGTTAGCTGTTTTGGCAAGTTTTGGATTTTTTCAGCTATTTTGAAGTTTAGCTAATATTTCAGCTACATGCTAGCTGTTTTGGCAAATTTAGATTTTTTTTTGGCTAATTTGGCACTTGGCTAATATTTTAGCTGCATGCTGTCTCTTTTGGCAAATTTAGACTTTTTTGTTTTTTAGGCTAATTTGTAGTTTAGCTAATATTTTTGCGTTATGCTAGCTGTTTTGGCTAAATCGAATATTTTCCTAGTTTTTTAGGCTAATTTGGCATTTAGCTAATATTTTAGCTACATGCTTGCTGTTTTTCCTAATTTAGCCTTTTGTCAGGTCTTTCAGCTATTTTGAGTTTAGCTAATATTTTAGTTACATGCTAGCTGTTTTGGATAATTTAGAAACTTCTGTTTTTTGGCTAATTTGGCACTTGGCTAATATTTTAGCTAGCAGTCAGCTTCAGTGTTTTTAGCTCTCAATTTAAGCATCTTC
>NC_050522.1:20255191-20275989 GCF_002922805.2 Oryzias melastigma | reverse complement strand
TATTTTTTTTTTTTAATAAGTAATACTTTTTCTGTAAACATTACAGAAATTAATTATTTAAAATTTGTTTTGCTTTCTTGAAAACCATAAATCTTTACGTTAAGGCTGTCATTGTTACACTTTTTTTGTTAGCCTACAAACCGACCCAGGCCCCCCATCAGAGAAGAAAACAGTTATGTGGAACTCACATGAATAAGTTTGGGGACCCCTGGGTTAAAGCCTACTAGTTTAGCCTCACACCAAGCAATTTGGGCTAAAATAGATTTGAATCAGAGTAAACGCCAAATAGAGTTGCAGTGGAAATGTGGCGTGAAGCACACGCTGACCTGAAGTGGAATGCTTCAGTCAAAAGTGATACCAAACAGTAAGTAGAGGGTGTTGCTTATGGCATAACCATAGATTGATAAGGAGTGTATTTGTGCTGCACTCCCATGTCAACAAACAGTTGCTGAGGAAATAGTGAGCACACCAGAAGTCTTTAAAAGATAAAAAAAATGTAACTATTTCTGAGAGGAACCCCTCAATTAAAAACAAAAGAACTCACGATGTACAGACCCTGTAGGGATAAACTTGTAATTTCTGTTTACTAAGTAAGCATGGTTCAAAGCAGCTACACTTCCATTACTGAGCATTTCTGTGATTGTGCAGTTTTAGTCAATAGATTTAGTTGTGTGGCTGATACTATCAGATAACGACGGCTATCGAGGTTGGTGAAGGTTTGTGTCTGTTGTCAGAAGCCTTCTCTTTTTCATCACTATGAGATGAGCTCTGCTCTTCTCTGGACAGGGTGCTCCACCTGCTGGAAGCTGGCCGCTCCTTCGACTGCTCCATCAAAGCTCTCGAGGAACAAAGGTTCGTCCATGGCGAGCCATGACTCCGCCCCCGGCTCCTCGAAAACAGATGGGGAGAGCGGTCTTTGGGCGAAGGCAGCAGACAAATCATCAAAGGGGATCGCTGCGAGGCCACATGGCTGAGGTCCAGTGTAGTTCTGGAAAAGTTCAGAGGAAGAAGATGTGAGGCTTTGATGAGGCAACTTTAGACTTTAACCATTTAAATCCCACTATGTCAGATATTTGACATAAATTCTATATTTTAATTAAGATGTTTTGCAGAGAAGCACCTTTGACTGGCTGATGCAACAGCTGAGGTTCCCTCTGATTCTTCATTCATCTTCTCCTTAATAGCTGCGTTGAAGGTGTCAGAGTAGAGCAGTCGCCCCACCTCATGTTGGATTTCCTTCATGTGCGTTCTGCGGAAAGCCACCCAGGCGACGCAGCACAGGAAGCTGTACAGACTCTAGATCGAATGCAAGGATAAAGACGCATCTTCATCAATGTGTTAATTAACTTTTTTTTATGATAGCAGTTTGTATCTCAAAAATCTGGCAGCTGTGAGATCTGAGTATCATTTCAGCCACCTACAATCATCAAAACTTGTAAAAAAAAAATTAATAAGTGCTGAATTTTTGTAAGAAAATATAAAAACAACTAAACTCCAAATCTGTGCATGGGGCCACCTTGAGGCAAAAACTAGTAAACATTTTTTTATTTAATCTAAAACACTTACGAAGTCTTCCTCGAAGATAAAAGCTAGACTTTTTTACCACTTCAGAAGTGTCGATAATACTTTTACGTTGATGGTGTTGCTACTCCAGTTGAAACTTTTCTAAACAGGTAGCTGTAGGTCAGAGTGGAAGCAGTCAGCTCTCAGACAAAGCACTGGGGGTTCGATTCCTGGCCGGTTGAAGTGTCCTCGGGCAAGACACTGAACCCCTATATTGTGTTCACGTCGAATGCGATTAGGGCATCAAACTTGCCTTTACCATCTCATGTCAAAATCTCTTCTAGAGATGATGAGTGTCCGAAGTGTGTTGATGATTGGCATAACACACCTGATCCATGTAATGAACTGCAGATAAGGCAGGGTTTCTGAAAAACCATCTAGACGTCGATCCTCGAGGCTTGGGATCTGACACTGCTGGTTTAATGGGTCAATGCTACCATGGGGAGTCGAGCCTTCAGCCGCTCGGCTCCCAAACTTTGGAACTCTCTCCCTCCTGACCTCCGTGATATCAACTCTTTTCCTCTATTCAAATCCAGACTCAAAACTCACCTGTTTAAATCCGCCTTTTCACTTTGACCTAATACCCAATCTTCAGTCTGTTATTATTGTGTCTTGCTTTTATGTGTATTATTTTACTATTTTATTGCTATTTTACTGTCAAGTGTCCTTGGGTGTTTTGAAAGGCGCTATAAATAAAATTTATTATTAATTTATTATTATTATAATTTTACAATGGAAACGCTCAAAATTTCAGACCAAACCGGACCACTCAGTGAAACGAAGCTCAGCTTGGGGTCATTGCTCCACAAAGTCACTGGGAGCCTCCTAGTATGTTGAGTTTCACTCTATTCTCTAAGAGTTGCGTCTAAATGATAGCAACTTTTAGCGGTACTCCTGTCTCGTTATGGCCCAGTTTGACAACATAATTCCCCACATTAGTCCTTAGAAAGAAAAAAGAAAAGTAAATTAACTTTTTAACCTGTCTTGTCACAGATATGGAGGAGGAGTGTAGACGGCAAATGTTGGTTCTGGACTCCAATCATTTCATCAACATGTGTTACCAGCAAAGCTGAATTCTTGACTGGTTAATGCAAAATTAATATTTGTCCAACTTTAGATTTGCAAAGCCCAAAAGTAAACATTTTTGCCATGCTGCCCCAAACTCGTCAGTTCTCAAACATCGCACAACACCAGCAGTTCATATCACACCTCAGAACCTTTTGCAATGTCTTTACATTGATGCAACATGAACCACTTCCAACCTTTCTTTGTGAGCAAAGCATTAATTGTCTCTGGTGGGAACAGATGTGTGGTTGTATGTGCATTTGTGAGTAAAAAAGAGAAAAAAATCTTTTAGTACCAATACCTTCAAAAAGTACAACAAAAGTCTGAACCATTGTGCTTCCTTTGTTAAAGAGGTCTTAATAGTTGCAGTAGAAGTGAAAATAGTTGGATTCTGTGCTCAACTGCAAACTGGTGAACCATCAATCTGTTAACTTTAGGTGATCCTCATCTTTGTGGCACTTACAGCATCCAGCAGACTCTCTGTTTTGTTGAAACATTTGTGGATTCTGGAGATCGAAGGAAAAAAAACAAACATTATAGAAGTCTGATGATCAGGTATTAGTCAGATTTTTTTTTCTATGAGACACCCAATGTGATGTTTCTCGTAGAGATTTTGGGGGATATATTGACAGAAACACTCACCTGGGATTCTGTGGATGCTTTTCTGTCATGAGGCTAAAGTAGCTAATAGCTAGCTTCCTCTGAGCCCCTTGTAACTTAGACCAAATGTTCTTCTGTTGGTCAGAGGCTACTTTTTCACTGACACTGCTAAACAAGAAGACAAAATTAAGATATTTGTGCAGCAACAATTTATAAAATCCCTTTGATTAAAAATACAAACAAAACTGTGCCGGTTGTTAGCGTCTCGAAGTAGATACATGCTAACATTTTTGGGGTAGTGTGTATTTGTGGAGGTGTTTGTGCAGGGTTCAGAGTAGTAACAAACCAATTGTTTTGTTTTTCAAAGCTTTGTTTACATTCAGGAATTATCTCATTAGCAGATTTGGAAGTCATTGCTACTTCCTTTCTAGCATCCAGTCAATAGAAGTTCTAATTTTCAGAGGAAAGACATCAAACACAATAATCTCTAAACTCATGTCCAGATGATTAACATTTGACACAATATTATGTGGTGCCAAGTCAAGACATGCAGAGTTAACCAAAGCACAAAATGTTCAGTTATACAATTTGCTGATGATAACGTGATTTATTAGGAAGATTGTGTTTCACCACAAATCAAATAAAGTTGTACATTTTTAGGAAAATGTACTTTTCCTCCACGTGATTTGGAATCATTTTCTACTGTTCTGTTTCACAAAGCCAGCTCCAATAGCGTATCTTAAAGTTGCTGCAGTTAAAAAGCTCGTAGTTGGATCTCGGGATCGAGCTGGCGGTCCGCCGAAAGGCGAGCTACCGCCTGTCCCAGCCCCTGCCTCTCGGCGCCCCCTCGATGCTCTTGCCCTGCGACAGACTGGCGACCTGTCCAGGGTGTACCCCGCCTTCGCCCTTCAGTAGCCGGGATAGGCTCCGGCACCCCCGCGACCCCGAAAGGGACAAAGCGGTCAAGAAGATGGATGGATGGATGGATGTTTCACAAAGTCCTAGTTTGTGTGTGTGAATTATTTAAGCCTTATTTAGTAGCTAAAATTAAACCTTTCAGAGAGATTTAATGAAAGCGGTTGTCTCCTCTAACCCTTCCGAAGCTGCTGGCGTCTCCGGTTCAAGCTCAAGGAAGCAGCTCAGGTACAGAAGCAGAGCGGTGATGACATCATCAAGTTCTCTGCTCCTGAACACAGAGGTGAGAGTCAGGTTCCATCACTCAGCATTCGCTGAAGAAATCTGGGAATCTCACCTCAGGATATCCAAGAAACAGGCTGGAATAGGGGGCGTGTGGTTATCCTGCAGCAGACTGACCGCCACCTCTGCAACAAATTAGGTCAAAGAAGTTTTAACAGGCGTAATGTCTGCCCTTAGGAACAGGGTTAGAAACGTAAATATTGAATCTACACAACACATAAAACTTCCTTCCAACTATTATGAACTAGAGATTTCTGACACTTGCGCTTGACATCCTGCACTGTGACGGTTTCTCCTTGCTGCTCCATCAAAGACGTCCTGAAGGTTTCCAGCTCAGTGGTTCCCATCCTGCTCACTCTGGTGTGACGCCCCCCATGGTTGGTGGCGTATACTCCAGCCAACCTGCAGCAGAGCATCATTAATATGTCTCACGCTCATCACAGTCAACGCGTTACCCACCATTCCGCTCTCAGCTGAAGCTCCAGGAAGTCGGTGTCGGGCTGGCTCCGCCTCCTGAGGGCATCCTCCTCCTCAGCTCGACAGCTACTTCAAGACACAGATTAAAATGAGAAGATGGAGGAAGAATTTTTGAAAGAAGGTTCACATTTGCTGCTTCAAAAACCAGTAAATAAAAATGTAATGGAGTAAAAGTGAAAGAGGAAAATAGTCGATAAGCTACAGATTCTGTAATAGGAAACAACATGTTTATGTGATCCTTTCTCTGAGAGTATAACGTTATAACAACAAGAGAAATCAGCTGTTTCAATGCTATAACAGAGTATTAGGGTCACCCTTCAACCAATCAACAAGAATAAAGACAAAAATGTACAAGAATAAAGTCACAAAATTGAGAGACAAACGTTAATAATTTATGAAGATAAAAATTACAATTTCAGAAGTTATGAATTGAAAATTTACAAGAATACTTTCATGATTTTACAACTTCATTTTTTATATATTTTGCATGTTTTTCCTAATAATTTTATGACTTTATATACTTAATCTTAGACTTGTCTTAATATTTTTACACCTTTATATCTCATATAGTTTTTTTTTCTCTAACAGTGGCTCTAATACTTTGTTGCAGTTTATATACAACTTTATTTTCATTAAATAACATTGTTTTTTTCTGTTTTTTGTTTTTTTAAGAATGACTTCTTTTTAAAACTAGGACTTTTACTCATTGTGGAATGACTTTATTCTCATGACTTTTTTTTTCTCATAATTTTCTAAGAATATTCTCATAAAATTGTACTTTTTCACAATTTATGATTTTATTCTAATCAATATCTTACTTTTTTCCCCAAATTGTGCAACTTTATTCTTATAAATGTTTTTAACCATTTTTTTCCTTTCCAATTGTTGTTTATTTATTTATTTAATTAAAATTTAAAGTGTAAAATTTAAATTTCAAATTAAATTTCTATTTTTTACTTTAAATTGAAATGTCGTACTTTTAATTTAAAATGTATTTTATTTTATTTTATTTTATGGTGGCCATAATCCTCAATTGTAAAATGCAGACAAATCATTGAACAAAATAAAAGTTGATCCAAACCTCTAAAAAGGAAGAAATTACAGAAACTTTCAAAGTTTTCATCAATATTTGTAATTATGACTTGTGTTTAAGGAGGTATGGTTGAAAAACAACAACTTTTTTTTTTAATTTAAAGTATTTTTAAGGCATGTAGTGTGAAAGTTCACAATGAAAACCACTAGTTTTCTGTTCGACCTTTCACCTCTCCAACACAAATCCAAACAAATATCACCATCAATACAAGAGGAAGTGACATCATTCATCAGTTTATCAACTCTGCAGATGTTCTCGTTTTGTCAGAAGCTTAAAGATTAATACAAATGTACACATTTGAAAGAAAAAAATAAAAAAATCACCTGACAAACTCCATCCGCTGAGTCTCGTCGCTCCATCTCCAGCGGCCAAGAGGCGCCGCACCGACCTGGAGGGCAAGAATACGTCATCATCAAAAAGCTGTTGAATTTATCCGATTGACAGGCTTCTCCTGACTCCACTCCTCCAGGTTCCTTCAGATTTAAAGGAATTCTTCTCCCAGCTGCTGATTTGAGATCCGTCTTTAGATGTACTGAGGGGTTCAGGTACGGACTCATTGCTGGTGTCTTCAGAACTCTCTAGTGCTTCGTTTGGAACCATTTCTCGAGCGTTTGAATTGTCCTTCAGGTCATGATCCTGTTAGAACTCTAATGGAGGCTTGAATCTACAAAACTATAAAACACAATCACAACACTGTTCAGTAGAGACATCCAGTGCAGCAGAGCAACCCAAAACACCTTCGAGCCGCCATTATTAGTTGACTTCTTCTGTAAACAGCACCGTCACCAAAAACTCTACTTCCATCGGCAGGATCTTCTTCCCTTTCCCTGACATGGATTTTTTATCCTTTGTTATTCCTTCCTTTGTGTCCTCTTGAACCTCTTTTAATCCCATTCAGACGGTGACGGAGAGCAAGACACTCATCTGGTGTGAATCATTCAACACTTTCTCCTCATTTTTATAACCTTCTTCCACATTTTCCTCTCATCAGTGTGTTTCTCTGCAGCACACACACGTGCGTCCTCTAATAATGTACTATAACTGTCTGCAATGTAATTATACAACAAATTTTGTTTAAAAAAAAAAGAGGTGTGAGAGATCAGAAAATCTGGAAACTCACGCTGTCTGTGTTCTTGAGCTGTGCCTCCATCTCTGTTGTCAGATTCCGTATCCTGGCAACCGCCAGTGCTGGCACTCTGTTGCTCTCTAGTGGATCTTTAGTGGCAGCAGCCCAAAAACATAAGCGCAACTTTCTGCTCAGTTTCTGCTCAGAAAAGTAACATTAACTGGATTCTTTTTAGATACGTCAATAATGTATAAAAAAATAATGTCATTACCCATCCATTCATTTTCTGATCCCACTCAAATCCTGTTGGTGCTATGGGGTTGCTGGAGCCTATCCCTGCCATTTGTTGCAGGACCACGCCCTCACATGCACATCGAAGAGCAATTAAAAGACAACAGTTAACCCAGGAAAAAACATGTTTTTGGACTGTGGGAGAAGACTCACACGTGCTCAAGGAGAACACCAAACTCCAGCTGGGATTTGAACCTCTTGTGAGGCCAGAGTGCTAACCACTACACCGCTGAGCATCACCAATTTCATTTCCATAGAGCAAATTAAAAAAAGAAAAAATGGTGTCATACGTGAGGTTCAAAGCTTCCAGGAGCAGCAGATATTATCTTTATGTTAATTAAAATGAAGATCATTTTTATCTTTTAAACATCTTAAGAGCCATCAGCTCTAGACGCTCCATATCAGAATCCAGATCTGTGCTATAGTTCTTCATCAGTTAGACCCTTTAGTCACCTGTTCCAGCAGGTACTGTTTGATCTGGAATAAAGATCTGCTTCCTATAACTTTCACAACATAATCACAGTGACGACACCGCAGTGGGTTTGGAGACGTTTACTAAATTAGATTTGTTGCTAAAGAAATTGTCTGAAAAAATGTGTTGGTGTAACAGTTTTGTTTATTACACACACAAAACTATAGCGACTTTACACATTCTGGTCTATCAGTGTGCAGCAGTGTTTTCTTTTCCTCTTTTGTGTGAGATGAGGAGAAAGGGTTTCCCTGAAGGGGCGGAGTTCCACAAGTCACTGAAAAACATTTATTGATCTGCAGCTTCTCCCTGTAGTCGATTTGATTTTAGGATTTTGTTCCTGAAAAAATTGATGCAATTCAATAGATTCTGTCTAAAAAGTAAGAAAAACATATTTATATAACTTTTCTTTGTTCATTAACGAAAGCCTTTTTTTAAACGTACATAATAAACACATTGACAGTAATGGATTGCTGCAGTTTCCAGGTTTCACCTGCAGAGGGCAGACTTCAGCAGCGAATCAGAAATTGTGAATTTTAGTCCAGAAGGTGTTTATTTCAGATGTTTCAGTTTAAAATTTCTTAAAACTCAGTCGTATATGTTACTTATTGCTTGAATTATCTTACTTTGTTTAATTTATTTCCTGTTAGTGTTTGTGAACTCTGTTCAGCTGCTGCACAGAGCTGCGTTCACAACATTTACTGCTAAATTTGATTTTAAATCAAAATCAAACTACAACTGCAATTGTATGTATGTGGATGGTGAATTCTGGGATTTTTAGGATCTCTATGACTTCTGATTTTCTATATATTTATTAACTTTTTAGCTTTTATCAATTGAATCAAATTTGAATGTCTTCTGCCGTGTTGAAAGATGAATTTCTGTTCATTGAACAGACAATAAAGTCCATCTATTTAGAAATTAGGATTTTAGGAACACTAGGGGGCGTTTGGAACCACATGTGCAGTTGTTATGTAAAAACTGAATTTATCTGATTATCTGGAACCCCTGATCCAGATAATCAGCAGGAGGCTAAAGAAGGAAAACCATCCTGACATGCAGATGGTTGGTGTTAAGGATCATACCTGAAGAACAGGGACCCAGAAAGACTGAACCATGAGGAAGAATATGAAGCAGCGGGGAAAGAGGGCGGGGCTACGTAGGGTTAATAACAATCTATGGAGATGCTTTTATAGTTTTGAATAAAAGATGGCATGTGAACCAGGCTGAACTTCCTCTTCTGACAAACATGGAATGACTGATGTGAGATCCACAGGTTTGACTTGTTCTCTGTGGAATCTGTGGCCCCGCCTTCTTCTAAGACGTACATGGAGCAGGAACGTCGATGAACTGCATTCAAATAAAGTTACCAGCCCCAATTTATCAGTCTAATCTCTAAGGTAAAAGCTTTTATTTATTTTTTGCCAACTATGAAAGCTCAGCCAAGATCTGATGTTGGTTAAATCTGCAAACCCTGGTGGGAGAGCGAAGGTTCAAAGTCTGGATAAATGTTTGTAAGAGTTGCAACATTGGCTGCTTCTCAGTTGACTTTCGGATTCAGAATTAAAGGTAAATTGTTTGAAGACTTTTGACAAAGAAAGATTTTAAATTTAATTCAATTTTATTTATATACCCCAAAATCACAAAGGAAATTTGCCTCATTGGGCTTCAATCCCAAAATATCAATCAAAACTCTAGCAGCTCCTGGTGTACTGGAGGTATAACTGCATGTGTCGTTGCAGGAGGTAGAAATACTCCACTTCCATGAGAGCTGCTACCTCGTTTCTGCTGTCCTTTATAGCTGCTTATTACCTGGACCAGGTGTTTTCAGTTGATCAGAATCTGAAAACACCTGATTCAAGGAGAACAAGCAGGTTGGTGGATCTTCAGGAACCAGGATTGAGCATCCATGGGAGCAAAGAGGACAAACATCTCAGTGGTTCGAGAGGAGTCCGATACTGTGTTTGGTGTTCTGATTTGACGAGTCATCTTTAATAGGCAAACACACAAAACCATCTTTAATGAGGAGGAACACCACAGTCTGCTGCAAGGACACAATCTCTTCAGTCTGGTGTCAGTTTGCTGCAGAGCTGTTGTTCAGCGTGATGAGATGAATGTTCTCAGTGAAAGAGTCCAAGCCCCAGTCTCTCTGTCTGTCTGTGAGGGCGTCCACTGACTGCAGCAGCTCCACGTTACAGCTGCTCCCTGAAACAAAAGACCACAAGATCTACTAATGTGAGACAAGAACTTCTAAAAGTCAGAAAAAGACCTTTTCAGAAAGAAGACTACATAGAGGGACACTTCTTATGCATCTCTCAGAGTGACCATCTATGAGAAAGACCGCCTCTTAGAAAGAGAACCACTCAAAAAGACCAAATCTTAGAGACCACTTTTTAGAAGGATCACTTCTTAAAAGTACCCCCTCTTAGGAAAAGCCTGAAGCAAGATTTGTGAGATATACGCTGCTCTTCCACATGTGAGTACATGTTCTAGTATCGGATAGCGACAGACCTGTGTGAAAACCATATGAACAGACCACCATATAACAAGCCCACGGTGTTCCAGTGACTACAGCTGCACAGATCATTCTGAAGTTTGAGGTCCAAAAGATTATTGCCAATATCAGTGTCGGGAGAACACCAGAGGAGGGCTGGACTGATTTCCCAGATGAAATGTGTAACCCTTGTGTTATCCTAGCTATGTTGACGTTGGGAGTGGGGTCATCTGGACACTACAAGGCAGTGCACTTAACTTTATTTTTTCAATGATTTTTGATTTTCACTGGTGTCCGTAGGAGAAATTAAATCTTGAAATTTGTCTTGGGGTGGATAACACGTCAATGAATGACTTGGGTCATCTGGACCCCATAAGATTCCACAAGGGATAACATGATCTTGCTTCTGAAGGTTGTTCTCAAAAGACCTCTAAAGATGAACCTGTTCAAATCGAGTGTGGTGCTGGGTGGTACTGACCAAACAAGCGCTTGACTTGTTCTTCAGGAACAAAGAATGGAGGACCTGCAGAGACACAGTCACACATGTCAAGAAGAACTAAACAAAGGCGAGATTCTGGTGGGTTCTGACCTCAGACATACCTTGATACTGGTCTGGGTTATAGAGGAAAGTGTCCAGCAGATACCTACAGTCTTCATCCATCAATGAGACAATGAGAGCTGCGTACCTGGAGGCAGGAGAGCATGAAGCAAATGGATATCCAAACCATCTGGACTGAGCTACATCAAGTTTGTGCTTACTTCTCACGGTCTTTTGGGCTGATGGCCACCAGGGAACCTCGGTCCCAGATCGCTCCGAAGCGGCCGGCAATGGAACTGAGAGGAAGAACAGTCACTGTGAAAGGTTCAGGTGCCGATCGGGAGTAACTAGGCGCAGATCTTACCTGGAGAACTGGAAAAGGTCACACTGGTACAAGGAGATGTTCTTCTCTGGGTTCTGGAGTCAAACAAGAACAATAAAAGGTTTAGGCACCAGTAAGATGGAGAACCCATGGGGGCGTCATGATTCACCCACCCTAAACACTTTGGCTCCAGGGATCTCAGGCACCGGCTCCTCGCTGAACGTCATGTTGTTCTCCTCAAAGAACTCCCGAATGCCCTTCTCAGAGATCTCCACGCCGACCACAGAGTGACCCTGATCTGCCAACCTGAGGCAAACAAGGCGATGCTAGGTCACATGACCCAGAAACAGAAGGCCTGAGCGCATCATTTTGGGGTCATCATACCACTTCATGTCTACGGCTTTCCCACAGAGAGGAAAGAAGAAGCGTATGCCTGTCCGTCCATTCAGCACTTTGTCCAGGTTCATCTCCAGCATTCTGAGAAAGAAGTGGAGCCATATTTGAAAGAACTCCAAAGTTTGACATCATTTTGGACCAAATATCAAAAATATTAATAATGGTGGTGTTATGATAAGTCATTTTATCTCAGTGACACATTAAATATAGAGTCTTTTAGTATGAAATCAAATAGAAGAAGAATTTAGCATTCACACAGTTCTGTAGCTACCCAATGCTAGCTAGAAGAGGCTTAGTGCAAAATGTCAAAGCGGTGCAAATTTTGCTCCAGACTTTCCTCTCACAATTCTATTCCAATTTATGAAAGACTTGGTATCATATAATTCCAGTGGGAAAAAAAACACTACTATTAATTAATTTCTCCTCCATGATCGATTTTCAAAGGGTTGGGACTTCTGTATTTTGAAAAGGACACTAATCAAACCTCACTACCAAATCAGAGTCTCTGATTGGTCAAAATTCCAATAGTTTAATATTTGTTGCCCATTTAGTGGCAAGCTAAGCTTCTTTTTTATGTCTTTAAAATCAAAATGCAACAAATAAGTGTTGGAGAAAGCCAAACAACCATTGAGTCTGACTCTCTGGATCTTCTAGAGTCAACGGACGATTGGGGGTGGGGTCGGCTAAATTATATTTTTATCTTTATTAACATGTTTGGTGTCACTTGAACATCCCCAGGTCAAAGTTCGTGTTAAAATGTCTCCTTTAACTCTGGTGATCGTTGGACTCGGGTTGTCCTGCCGCCCCCACTCTTCCCTTCCTTGAATACCCTCTGAACCTGCTGGTCTCCCATCCTCTCCAAAGAGGGCATGGCCTTACTTGTGCACTGTAGGCTGGTGAAAGCCGATCCTGCCCTGCTTCCAGCGCTCCTCCCACTCTCCCGGCACCATCACCCGCTCGGCCTGCTGACCCAGCATGCTGCTGATGTTCACCTGAGCGTTCCTGGTTGCAAAACACACACAGGTGAGCAGCGACAACACAGAAGTTGATTTCCATTTGTGACCTAAGAAAGGAAAACTCATCTTTAATAAAACATCTTTGATTCTTCCAAAGAAAGAAAAATAATCAAAAAAACGTAGAAAAAATACTTTATTACTTCAGCAATTTTACAGTTTGTAAAAAAAATAAAATCTTTCAACTTCAACATGTGTTGTTTGTTTAAAAAAAATATCAAAGGTATCCAAGTTTTTCTTACAAGGAACACATTTGATGTCACCCAGTTAAAAGTGGAGTCAAAAGTACCGTAAAAATATTGTTGCTATGGGAAAATTCTAGATTTATTTTGTCAAAGAGACACAAAAATTAACACACACATCAGTCACCTCTAAAGAAGGAAAAAATCTAATGGTTGCTATGGTCCATCACCTTTACACAGGCATCCTTTAACGTCTAAAAAAAGCATTATTTCAGCTGTTCAGAGCCAAAATGTTTGCTTATGTTTTGTAAGGGGAAATATCAAAACAAAAGTAAAAGCATTTTAATTGTTCAACTCATTTTTCTGTTGTTTAAGAAAAAAAAAACTTGAAAGAATAAATGTTTTTCCCTTGATAAACATGTTCACGTCATCCGATGTTACCAAGCGAATCTGGTGGGAGTATGCAGAGTAAATATTGGTTGCTATGAAAAAAGTCAACATTTACTTTGACGAAGAAACACAAAAATTGGCACACGCATCCGTTGGCTCAAGAGACGGAAAAAACCAAATGGTTGCTATGGTCCATCATCTTCATAAAGGTCTCGGTTACAGTGGAAATAGAACATTTTGCCAACATTTCAGCTGTTTTTTTTGGTTTTTTTTTTTTGCTATTGTTGGTTTGTAGGAAACAATATCTAGCGTAATTTAAATAATAATCATGCAGTGATTTAATCAAATTAATCAATTTGTGAGTGACACTCAGCTGTAAGGAACTTACATTTAAAAGAAAGATCAGCATGAGAAAAGCTTTATTTCCCTATTTTTTGGAAGACAAAACAAAAATGCATCCAAGAGCAAACATGTCTAACACATTTTTTAAGTTCTGTAAGTTTAATTTTATCTTAAAAGTCCAAATATCTATAATTCTGATTTTTAAACTCAACCTCTCTTATCTAAGATTGGAATTTCTATAGGTGCCGTGTGAATCATTGACTTGCGTGCCTTTCCAAGACTTCTGCACACACGCGACTGTCCGGTTATCAGCGCGCACGCGCACCATCCATGCGTAAAATCTACCTGTCATCAGACATCAAGACGGCGATCTTTCAGTTCTTTCAGAAAACTCTCAGAACTGAATCCTGATCTGGTGTTGCTGATGGTCAGCGTACTGGCAAACTGAATCAGAACAGTTCTGACTCTCATTTTACAGTCTGACGAGCAGCGCGCGTGCAGAGGTCGCGTGCCGGGATCGCCTACCTGTCGGCGGCCACATGACATAGCAGCGAGAAGAAGAGCGCACCTGTAGCCCTCATGACTGTCTGACCGGAAGCGTACCTGTCTGAGGTGACCGGGCCCCGTCGCGCGTTTTTCTATGAACACACGGACACGTGACCTGAAGGGGGGTCCTGAGTTCTGCTTGACCGGAAGCCCGTTGACCCAGGAGTTCGAAGAACCGCAGGACACAAGTAAACACCCGGCAGAGTCCTCGTTTGTGAACCAGACTTCCGTTCACGTGATGCCCCGCCTCCTAAGAACCAGTAACAGCTGGAGGTGTGCCTGACAGTCCGAGTTCAGGGCTGATATCTGACAACTAGTTTTATGCTGGTGCGTTCAAGGTACACTCGGAGAAAAAGTTAACTGGGCGGAGCTAATTAAACGCAAACGATTTGTTTTAGTTGTGTTATTAAAATTAAACGTTGCAATGACACACAAAAAAAGAAATTGATGAAAATGTTTAAACTTATTTTTAAATTTATTATTCATAAATATTTTATTGGTTGCAATGCAATAGGCAGCAAAAATCATAGCCATCTCTTATTACGCTTTGTCTTATATATATATATATATATATATNNNNTATATATATATATATATATATATATATATATATATATATATATATATATATATATATATATATTAGGTCTGAAAGCTTTGTATTTAAGCTAATTTAAGTTTATAGAAGTACAAATATTAATCTACTCCTACAGGTTTTTGCCCTGTCCCATGATGTAAATAATTTTATTTGAAAAAAATTAATTCAATGTTTTTAAGATACAATGGCTTTGGAATGCTACGTTTTTTGCTTATTTAAAACAAAAAGAAAAAAATGCAAAAATGTGAAAGAAGCTAAAAAAAGAAAGAAAGAAAGAAAAAGGGAAATCTATAAAAAATTGAAAGGAGCTCAAAACAATTGGAATCATATCTATAATAAAATAAAATTTGTAAAATGTTAGAGAATCCCAAAATTAAATTGGAAATGTTGTTTTCTAAAAATCTATTGAGGCTGATGAGAAGAATGTTTCAAACTGTGGGTAAAAAAAATTAAAACCCACCAATAACTTTATGTAGATTTTAAATCATAATCTGTGTTAAAGTGATTTTTTTTTGTTAAAAATGTTTTTAAATCTTTTTTTTTTTAAGTAGCTAAAATTTTCAGTAGTGTAATTTTTTCCAGGAAATGTTTGGGACACAAATTCACTAAACACAAATTCTGAGTTTGGACACCTCTGTGGTTTAGTCGGGAGGGGGCGCTGTTGCACAGATTTGACAAGATCTCCAGACTGATCATCCAGAAACAGTTGTTTCAGAAAAATGCTTCCTGCAGCAATCAGAGATCCTTTTTGATCTTCATGATGTCTTTGATCCCCTCGTTGCTTTAAAGTTTCCTTTGATCTTTGTTTTTACTTTTATCCATTTTATTTGTTTTTATTATGTTGTTTAATTTTGTTTAATCCCAGTGTTTTTCTAGCGGGATCCTCCACATCAGTGACTAAACCGAAGAGGATCGATCTAGTGGGGGGATCACTTTGATCTGGCGGTGGCGGCTCCTTTGATCTCCAAATTAGGATTCTCTCACTTCACCATCAGGCCAAATTTCTATTTATGCTCTCATTTATTTTGTTTGTCTCAATGTTTTGAGGGGTTCCCTCTTTTATTTTTGTTGTTGTTTGTGTTTTCTAACTGTTTTTCATCCCAAGAGGATGAGCTGTGTTTATGAATAAAGTTTTGATTTTGAATTGAGTGGACCTGAAGCGTCTGACATGGGTTTTGTTTTTCTTTCGGAAGCACTGATGGTGAAATCAGCGCAGCTTCCAGATGTGTGCGTGTTATTTTTATTTTTTTATTTTTTCCTTGACGCAGCTTCTTAGCCAATCAGCGTCCGCGCGGGGGCGTGCCGAGCCCGGGCTGTTGTGGATGTGGAGAATGGGACGTTTATCTCGCACATTCATCAGGGGCATCCCGGCGGGGGGGAGCTGATCCGGCTGAGAGGCTCCGCGGATTCGGCGCGTGGCGTGAAAAAGGGAAGACAGGAGGCGCGGCGGGGTGGCGGAGCGACACGGAGGAGGAGGAGGAGGAGGCGCCTTGTTCTGGGAGAGGTTCGGTCCTCCCCGCTCCCACATCCCGAGCTGCGCTCGCCACATCCGCCACAGAGGTTCTGGTCCCGGCGCTTCCTGGTGGCTCGCGCTCGCTCGCGGCTCCTTTGTCTGATCTCTGCTCTCCGGCTGCGCGCGCGCGCCCCGCAGCACACCTTCATATTCGTGATGGAGCGGAAATGGAAACACGCGCAGACGTAAGCTGAACCCCAGCATCTTCGAGGCCGGCACGCGCCGCCTGGTGGACCCACGCGGCTGCGAGTTGACAGGAGGTCACACCTGTGGTCAGGTGCAGGGGGTGCTTTTTTCTAAGGAGGCAGTGCGGATGCACGCGCTCCTTTTTGGCGTGTCAGTCCGGAGCGGAGAGACGTCACCCCCCCGCGAGGAGGAGACGGGGAGCCCCGCGCGTGGCCAAATCTGGCTCTAAATCACAGCCGCGCGCGGTAACGGTGGAGGTCAGACGTGGAGGATCTGCCACTGCCTCCTACAGGTAAGAGCGCACGCGCTCAGATTCACGTGCCCGTTCAAAGTAGCTGTAGACAAAAAAAAAACAAAAAAACAAAAAAAAAAAAAAACAAAGCAGGTTTTAGTCTGAAAGCCTGTCACTCTGAACGTGCAAAGTCATCAGCAAACATGAGGACTTTTTAAAATCTTTTTTTGCTTTGTTTTTGTGTATTTTTCTGACATAAAGACGTGTTATTTGCCTATTTTGTTTGCTTTTTATTTTTGTGTGTCTGAAAACATTTTTTTCTTATAATCTCTGAGCTGTTTATCTTACTAAAATAAAGGAAAACACAAAGTTTATGATGTTCACACTGTACAGATATGGAGGGGCTTCTTCTTTTTTTAAATGTGATGTAGGGGGAAATCCATTCACAATATTTTGCTTGGTGATACTTATGTTAGTTTAGAGTGCTGACAAGACAATATTTAATTATCTGCATCCTTTGGTGTCTTACTTTTGTTTTTCACTTAAACCCCCGACCACTAGTCGGCAGCACAGCACACTGAGCCTCTTTGAACAGTTCTACACCACAACCAGAACAAGATATTGCGAGACAGCCTCGCTCTTTTTGTTGTTAGAGATTTGTACTAGTTAGTTTTTACTTGATATGGGTACAGAATCGAAACTCTGTGACACATTGGTGTCAGTATCAGTATACAGTTGCAGTGCTTAATGTTACAATCATTGTAATAAATGAACTTGATCATTTTATTACAATGAAAGACGCATTCACATTCACTTTGAGTTTTTTTCTGACTAATACTCTTAAAAAAAAAGTAAAAAATTAGTTCTGGTACAGTTTTGGAAAATATAACAATACGTATCATGTTGTGAAATATGTATCGGAATATGTATCATATTGCCAGACTCTTGCCAATACACACATGTGTACTGTTTACTAGCTCATGTAAAGCTGGAATGCTTGGTGCAAAATGTGAAAGTGGGGCAAATCTTGCAAATTTTGTTCCAGGCTTTTTCGTTCACAGCTCTATTCCGATACATTAAAGGACTTGGTGTCATAGAATTCCAACTGAACATAAACCACAATTATAAATCTCTCTATTAGAGTCAAAGGGTTTACACTTCCATGAATTAAAAAGGGATGTCATCCAGACAATAAATCCAATTCCCTGATTGGTGGAAGTTCAACTTTCAACGCACGTTTTGCAAGTAGAGCCCAAATTTGGTCTTAGAACTATGAACGCAGAAGCCCAATAGAATTTTCAATGGAAGTGGCCACGTAAACGCGTGTTGCCGAGGTCGATGTGAACATAGCTGTACATAACTGGATAGGCTGCAGGTCAAGCCGAGGAGATCCAGACCAGTAGACCGACTTTCAGGTGCATTGGAGGATGACCTTTGACGGACCGCTCTCCAGGAGCGGGAAACACCGACTGCACGTCTGCAGGCTATAATCACAGCTTTAATTTTAGCTGCAGCTCACCGCACCGCAAGATTCCTGCTGACCCACAAACTCCTCATTTTCCCCGCCGCCGATGCCGGCAGCTGCGGCCAGAGAAAACACAGATGCTTTCAAAGATAGATGAGCGTGCGCACGCACGCGCTTGGGGACAAACCGCCGTTACTATCCCTTTCCCTGTCGGTGCAAACCTTCACTTCTCCAGGCAGAAGCTCAGCGTGAGCGGGAGATGAAAGCGCTCGTGAGCGGCTTTACTTGAAGGCCTCGGAGATGAATGTAGGACTCTCAATAATCTCGGAGTTGACGAAGCTTCAGCCTTTGCAGACTTCAAAAAAGCAGCAGAAAATCCAGAAATGTGTGCTGATCAACGTTCCTCATAGGAACACGTTTCTCAGTGAGATCAAACATCAGCGTTCTCATTTGTTCTATAGGCTTTTCAGTTCTGTGGAAAGTTTTCCGTCCACCTGGCAAATCCTCCCTCCAGAGGAAATCGGGTTCGATTGGGCGTTAACGTTAATGCAGACGTGCAAACAAACACCCAAGAGTCGGGACTTTGAGGGACCCTACCAGGAAGTTGGTGTTATGATGGAGAACTAACAAAGTGGGTGTGGTTTCCTCCTGTCTCAGAAATAGCTTACAGTGAAGTTCAAAGAGAACTCTAATTCTCTAATGTGTCATATTTGACCCGTGACACCACAAATGTCAATTTAGTTAGACATGTAGAATTGACTGAAATAGTGAAAATTCATTTTGCTGCGTTAAAATAATTGTGTTTTAGGAATAGACAAAGCGGTATACCAGTACAGCTTTGATTGAGATCAAACCAAGTGGCTCTCTTACCTAAAGCAGTCTTAGAAAAAACTCTTAGTAAACTTAAGAGAAAGTTTTTTTTTGTTTTTCTGTCACACCTGTCCACATATTTTATTGTATCTGAGTTTTTTTGTTCTTTGTCTACTTTTCCCCTAATTGTTGCTTCTATGTGTATGAATTTACTCTTGTGTTTTTTCTATTGACAACCCAATTTGTGTTGTTTCTGCATCTGCTGTTTTCTGAGTTCTCTTGTCCGCTCCGTATTGATTTAACTTGTCTTTTTACTTCAGCCTTGTTTCCACTCAGCAGTCCGTTACAGTATTTTTAGCGTTTCCGTTGTTAAATGGACCCATTAAACAGTTCCGACCCGTACCTCTTCAGGGCCCCCCTCCGTTGTAGGTCCATAGAAAAATATAATGGGACAATTGGGCTGGAGTTGCTGTTGCTACTCATTGATTCTCCGAAAGGGATGACGACATTAGAAAGCTCCAATATAGCGCTAAGCTAGCGATTCCATTTTCTTCGTTACGACAGTATACTTCTTAGCCGCCCACAATCTTCTTTCTAAAAATATAAAATTCCTTCTATACACAATGTACCAGATGTAAAGCGATAAAAAGACGAGCTGCTGGATGACCTTCATTGTTGTTGCTCTTCTAGTCGTCGCACTACAATGACGCAATGACACGCTAGCGGTCTACACCACACATGAGCCGTGAAAACAAATCACTCAGTGGAAGTGAGGCTTAACTGAGTGAAACGCTCCCCAGAATTAACTGGACCGTACCACTCCTTCCGTACCGGACCACTCAGTGGAAACGAGCCTTTAGAGACCATCAACCTGTTCTATAGGGACTAAAGATGGAAAAATACAATCTTTTATATTTCCATTTTTAACCCTCGTGCTATCTTATGGGGTCCAGATGACCCCACCCTTATGTGTGATTCCTTTCATGACAAAGTTGGACAGGATTTTATATCTGCCACTGACACCAATGAAGATTTAAAAAAGATTCTTGAAAAAAAAAAAGTTCAGTGCGCTGTCTTGTGGGGTCCAGATGACCCCACTTTTAATGTAAACATGCTAGGATAGGACAAGGGTTACATGCTATATAATATATGCTATCCCTGTCTTAAATCAACAGAGTTTTTGTAATTTAAGTACAACAGCCAGCACTCTTTGCCGGGTCATATTTGACCCATAACACCACAAAGAGATCTCTCTTGAATGCTTAGAATGTATTTTGCAGCGTTGAAATTATTGTGTCTGAGGATTAGATTAATCTTAATTCCAGTGCAAAAAAATAAACATGTAAACAGGTCAATTTTGACCCAAATCCAAAATAAGGGTTAAGCAAAACTGTCACATTCTGGACATCACATACAGTTAGAGAATGGCACCACCTTTATATCCAGACCTGGTTCTGGTTCTGGATGTAGGTGCAGATGAACAGTTTTTGATGTTTGGCCAAATCGGAATTCCCTCCTGCTTCTCTCTACCCCCAACTGTAAGGGCATTTGAAGGGGTAGGGTTGTCCAAGACAGTTTTTTAAGTGTTCCCCACTACAACTGCCCTCACTGGCAATCAGTCAGGAGTGAGCCAGATTATAGACAAACATACCTGCTGCTCCTCAGGGTTTGTATGACATCTCCTTATGATGGACGCCAGGTATTCTTTAATAAATGATAAGAGAGTGCCGTCACTCTCTTTTGGTGTGGGTGACCAGTCCTTAGAGAGCAGAGATCCCGGCCCTCTGGGTCTGACTCTCAGACGATGTTTTTATGAGTCACGGTGACAGGAAGCCAAATCCCTGAGGTGAGAGTTTTACGGTTCAGCGGGCGTCTGCGACGTCATCTCAGAGTTTGTGGTAAAAATGGTCCCAAAACAATCTTCCTGACTGTTTTTTTTTTTTTTTTTTT
>NC_050522.1:20246618-20255168 GCF_002922805.2 Oryzias melastigma | reverse complement strand
AAACGCAGGCTCACAGCTGGAAACAAGTGACCACTTTCCCCTGAGGAGGTTCACTCTGAAAATAACCAGTGGACTGTGAGAGGCACAGCGTGGAGCTCTGAGGGGAATCGGACGTTTACCTGTTATCGTCAACCCCTCCATCCCTGCAGCCTTAGAACCTTCTGAATCCAAAACACCTCAATAAATTTGAGGGCCAAGAAGAAAAATATTTTCAAAAGCTTTGTCTGTGAATTAAGTCCACACAGGTATAAAAACAACTCACGTATTTGCAGTTCTGTTTTCATGTTTGACCTTTAAGCTCCAAAGAAAACTGAAATAAAGAGAGAGAGAGATTGAGACATCTGACAGAGGCTCCAGTGTTAGCAGAAGTGGGATCTTCAGTAGAAGTCTAGTGGAAAACAGAGACATCAACAGGGACTGACGTTAATACTCTGGTGGAAGTAGAAGTGGGATCTTCTGTAGGAAGATGTTGAACTTTTCTTTAACCCAGGTAGGTCTATCGAGAACTATTTCTCATTTACAATGACAACCTGAGTTTGCATCGACAATACGAAACAGGATGAAAATGTAATTGAAGCTAAATAAATAAATTGTGACACATTCACCCATAAATATTTACAATATAAAGTCAACAGGAGGCACTAAGTTAATGTTTACAATAAAAAGACAGAAGCAAACCCATAAAAACATTAAAAACATCTGCATTCATCAAAAACCGAACCAAAGATTCGAAGGAAGCTCAGAAGACCCACTAAAGGCTCTAATGGAATCTCAAAAAGCACCCATAATACAAACCCAAAAAATAGTCATCTCTAATGAAAGCTTGAAAAGAGTTTTCATTTAATTGGAAGCAGAGGTTGAGTCAGCCAAAGCTAAAAGGAAAACCTCAATGGGAGATCCAATGACAATAGGCGAAGATGAAATGGAAATTCCTGCGAAACTTGAAACAAGGATGTTTCATGTAAAGACCTCCCGAGAATTTTCCATTTTTTACAGGCAATATCAAAGATACACATTATTTTAATTTGTTAGGAACTTTAAAGTCCGACTCTGATCATCTTTTGATCTATTTTCAAAGCGCTCCCGGTGGTCTTTTAACCCTGATTATGCCATTTTTAAACCAAAATAAAGAAAAAGAATTGTGTCGTTCTCTAGGACATTATCTCTGCAGAGTAGCAGTAGTGAAAACTCATGTCTGAGTTGTAGGCGGGACCGGTGGCGTTGAGCAACCCCACCCCCACTTCTATCACCCATAAATGAGAGCTATATATTTACACTCTCTTCCGCTAACTTGTATCCCCTCACACCCCCAACCTAACACTACCAGTGCAACAAATTAGGCAAACAATATTAAAGCTTTCCAGTCAAACAGTTTTGAGCCAGATCCCAGTTTTTCTGTTTGTTTTATCTCCATAGCAACCATTTTATGTTTTGTTCACCTGGGGAAACCGAACAGATCGACATGAATTTCACAAGAATCTGCCAAAGTAAACTTTTGTATTACCTTAGCAACGGAGGTTATTTGCTAACCACGCCCACATTTCTTATTTGTTCATATCCTATGTTATATTATTTGTTTCAGCTTCAACCTGGGATCAATATATTTCATTTTTACAATTTTATGTATAAAAATGTGCGAGTAATAGGAGAAAGCCACTTTGGGGAGCTCGCCACGTGGACGCTATTTACAATTTGGAACTTCTAATAGCAACATTTTTCCCAAATGGGTACATTGATGCTTGAGTATTTATGAAGTGATCGCAGAAAATCCCTATTACAAGTCTTCCCTGGGTCAAAGGTCAATTAAAATTTCTGTGGTGGTCGTAGACTTAAGCTGGCGGCATGTTTGGGAAGTTTTGTGAAAATTGCACAAACAAGTGTTGTTTTCCCATATTGTTGAAAAACGTGCAAATCGCCAAATCTCCCATTTTTCCACAAAATGGATGCCAAGCCGTGGATCCTGTGGCCATCCCATAATAATTTCAAAAATGTTCTGTGATATCCTCGACATGTGTGTTGTGGTTTAATTTGTGTATGTTGAATTTTTTTCTTTTTTTGGCTCAGTAAGCGATTCTCAACCCATTCATATTTATTTTACGGTTTCGCTAGCCGTTATATCATCGTCAAATTTCTATTCGAAGACGCAGAAATTTTTACACCTGGGAAAACAATACAAAAATACTCAGAAATCCTATTTAAGCTAAATATTCTTCATCTGAAACAATGCTACAAGAACACACAAAAAACATAATTCTCATCGCACTGGGTCTTTAAAGTGACTTTAGTAATCAATTCTTCAGATTAAGATGTCTTGTGAGTTCACAATAAATTGTTTCTCAGTGACTTTGTCTTGGACTATTTTGGGTCTTGAAATAAGGTGACAGGTCTATGGGATTAAATTAAAGACTTGCATTCCTGCTGCATGTGAGGGCACGTCCATCCTGAACCAGCGGCGGCTCACCCTCGGGGAACAGTGAAAGTTGCCGAACACGTACGAGAAAGGAATGCGCAACGGGACGTCCAATAAGCGACGCCGACCTGACTGTCGCGAAAACTCATCAGTGTTACAAGGCGGAGGCGCCCGAGCAGCCGAGCTGGCGGCGGCTCAGGTAAATCTGTGTGACATTTTAAAACACGGTTGATGAATTATACAGAAGTCAGACCTCGGGGCTTTTCACTTAAGAGGGGGGCGCTTCGCCTCCTTCTGGTGATCTGAGTGTAACCGACACTCAAGCCGAGGATCCCTACCATCATTCTATTAATAACAAAGTCTTTCGCTGTTGGGCCTGCCACCATTTAACCCCACAGATCAGCAGCATGGAGTTGAACCCTAATGAAGGAGGCTGGGTGGTGGAGGACACCGAGCTGAGGAGCAGCGAAGAAATCCATCCTTCACTGAAGGAGTCTGAATTATTGATGAGCAGTGTAAACCTTGATCCCGCCTATCGCATCCACACGACTCTGATTGTCTCTGGAACCACAAATGCACAAAATGTAGTGCACATCTCCAGAAACAGGGGCTTTCTGCACAGAGGCCCGACTGTAGACAACACACCCAATTTAAACCAGAATTTTTTATACAACAGCTGATGACATCCCACCATGTTACCATGGAAACCAGGTCACCTGTTAGAAGAAGCTCAGGGTTGATACTACAGTCTGTATGTGTGTAAACTTTTATGCTATCTTGTCATCTTTTTCATGCAATCCCTTCAGGACCGCTCAACCTACTGGGGGGTTCATGTTTGTCTGATGCACAACAACCTTTTGTCTGTTCACTATTTTGTTACAATTTCCTTCTTTCTGTTTTCAGTCTTTTTTTCACTTTTTTTTTTTTTTTTTTAACAGACAACTAGACGTTACAATCCTTTCAAGGTTTACATGAATCTGTGAGAAAACAGCCATAAAACAGTTCAGAAATATCCCACAGAGCTTCATTTTGTTATTTTTTTATCTTCAAAGGCATCTGACATTTTATTTCCCTTCTTTTTTATACATTTTTTCAAGGTGAAGCAAATCTGCTAGCTCCAAAGGCTAACAGTTAGCTTAGCCAGCAACCCATCAAAAGAATAAACTCAGTTTGTAGTTTTAACTTTTGATACTACTTTAATTACAGTTAAAATATGTAAAAATGTCAAGTTACTTATGTAAACAATGACCAGGATAACTTATTTGAGTATCGCCAAGCTGATTAGCTTCCATGCAGTTTGGTTAATAGTGCTTTTCAATCAATCAGTCAATCAATCAAAAGCAGCAGAGTATTTTTTCATCCACATGTGTAAAACTAAAGGTGCTCATCATAAAAGACCTATGACCGTAGGTTAAAACAATAAAAAGTCAGAAAGCACAAAAGGCAAAAACAACAATCAAAACATGAACATAAAATGATAGAAAATGCTGCAGCAGATTTCTTATTTCATGACAATCATTAAAGTTGGTTCAGTCTTCATTAGCTTTTACAGTGGCTGCAGGTTGCAAAGAACCACATGCACAAAATTGTTGCAGAAGTTCTGATGCGTCTCAGCATCCTCTAACTGCTGGTTACCACACCAATTAAATGTCAATGGTTCTTATTGGCAAATGTAACTCGGAAAGCTGCAGAATATCTGAGCACAATACAAAACGCAAAACTGTGATTCGGTTGAACCAGATCTCCATACTCTCCTCCAGGATGAGTTCAATTGTTGTTGTTGGGTTCATGAATCAAGGTTAGCTTTTAAGCTAATGAATGGAAGTTAGGGTAACAAAAATATGTCTTGAACAGTGATGAATTTCTTAGTAGCGTAATGTCGACATCTTTATTACATCGTCAAGAATACAAAGACTGCAAAGTAAAAGGCGAGTGCTAGCTTACACATAAAAATGAAAAGAAGGTCAATAATGGGAAACATTGAATCTCTTTATTCAACTTCATTCATCTTTCTTCATCTTCATATTTCATATCATTCATCCACGTTAGGACATAACCTTGCAAAAACTGAGAATTCATTTTGTAGGAATAGAAAATCATTGTCCTACATCGAGCTAACATGCCATCTACTTTTGTCCACATGTTGCGTTAGCTTCATGCCATTTGGTGTTCAAACATTCCTGTAATAAAGATGTTACTGATGATGACGATGGTCGTTTCTAACTGACTTGTTTTGAATCTGACCGAAAATGTATAGTCCAATCAGAGCAGAGGGCAAAGAGACTGGTGTGTAAACGTTCATTTCCTCTGAGGTTTGGAGGGTTTAAGCGCGCCCCTTGTTTGCTGCTGATGTGAGCTCGTGTTCAGAAACTCAGCAGAGAAGGAATGTGAAGGAGAAGAGAGAGCGACCAGGTGAGGTCTGAAAGCTGCCTTTGTGATTCAGTTGGCAGGAGGAACGCCATCCTTCACGGAGGGGGCGTGTCCCACATACATGTGCACACACACACATAGGCTCTGTTGGCCGGTGAGTCGATGGGGGAGATGTTTGTGGCTAGAAAAACCGTTCCAAGTCACTCCACCTTGAGCAGAAGTCCAACGGTTTCTAGTTTTCTTCAGTATCTACAGACTGCATTCTGTTCATTGAAGCTCTACACAGCAGGTAGGACTCAGTTTGAAGGAAGTGAAGGAGCTTCTGTGAAATTGTTTTGATTTTTTCTTTGATAGTATATCAAGAATGATTTAGATTAATTGAAAGAATGGTAGCTGGAACCACGAAAGATGTTCAGGCTGGTAGGGCTGCAGGATTGTTTGCCAATCTTCTATCCATGTCCTGAAACAAGTTCTTGTTTGTTTTGTCTTCTAGGTACAACGTTGCAGAAGGTCACCAGGTTGGGTAGGATGAGGAGGCGAGCTTGCCTCGCCACAAATGAGGAATCGGCATGTTCACACCAGGGCAGAACTCAAGAGCTTGGGCTACATCTTTCTCCAAGCTGAAGTGGATGGAGCATCTCGAGGAGGCCGTGATCTCCAGGTCAATGTTCCACTCCTGTTAAAAGCTGCAGAAGCGACGACCCGGAGAGCCTGCAGTCGAAGGACCAGGTGGATCCGCTGGACCAATATCAGCCCCCATGCAGGCGCGTAAAAAGTATGTCCTGCTCGGGCTGTGTGCGTGCTGCTGGGTGCTGCTCTTCTACTGGGGCGGAGGAGTTCAGCTCCGCCTGCTGCGTCTACTGGTGCGCCAGCGAGGGGATTTGGTGCGTCCCTGGCCCAACTGGACCGACCGGGCATTCTTGTCTCGCTATGCCCATTTGGATGACCTGCAGACGGAAACAGGGATTGCCGAGTCCCCACGCCAGCGCCGGCAGACGTGGTCGGCCATCTACAAAGATAGTCGCTGCCGAATGGAGACCTGCTTTGACTTCTCCCGTTGCCGGCGCAAAGGCCGGGAAGGATTCAGGGTTTACATTTATCCCTCGGAGAAGACCGACCGCGTGTCAGAGAGCTATAGGAAGATCCTGGCCTCGATAGCCGAGTCACGCTACTACACCTCTGACCCACGGGAAGCGTGCCTCTTTGTGCTTGGCATCGACACTTTAGATCGCGACCAATTATCAGGACAGTTTGTGCCCAACATGGATGATCGCATTCGTGGTTACCCACTGTGGAACGACGGGCGGAACCACCTGATCTTTAACTTGTACTCAGGCACCTGGCCTAATTACACAGAGGACCTGGGATTCAACATCGGACAGGCCATCTTGGCCAAAGCCAGCTTGAACACGGAACATTTTAGGCCGGGCTTTGACGTCTCCATACCCCTCTTCTCCAAGGATCATCCGCAGAAGGGTGGTGAACGAGGCTGGCTGGTGAGGAACAGTACGCCACCGCGAAGGAAGTACCTGTTGATGTTCAAAGGGAAGCGATACCTGACGGGCATAGGCTCCGACACCAGAAACGCCCTCCATCACATCCACAATGGGAAGGACATAGTGTCGTTGACGACCTGTCGACACGGAAAGGACTGGGAGAAGCACAAGGATGCCCGCTGCGACCACGACAACCTGGAGTATGAGAGGTAAGACGCCTCACGTGTCAGAGACATCAAGTGACGCAAATGTAGAGTTATGGTTCTTATCAATCTGCAATCCAGCACTGATCATCAGATATAAGTCCTCTTACAGACTGTGTCTTGTGCTGAGTGTGTGTTCTGAGAAGGACAAGCGGACACGCGTGCTCCTGTAAGAACAAACATAAATTTGCCGGGTGTAATGAAGCGTAGAAAAGGTCAGCGCAGAGGAAAGCCAGCGGTTGTTTTTAGTCTCACCGTTTATTTTTAGTGTCCTTCCTGCAGTTGTTTCCACGTCCACTTTAGTGAAGACAAAGCCCCTAGAGTGGAAAAAACAGACACACAGGACCGAGCCCCCCGGCTTCATCCACAGAGATGTAATCTCACTAGCAGTTAATTTCAGCACGTAACCTTTAGCAGAGTCCGAGAGCAGCTGGAACAAAGCGGCGCCATGCAACACGATACAAGCTCTCACCTCATGTGGGCCCTTCCTGCAGGGGCTTTTCAAGCTTCAGAGCATTGTAAAGTGAACAATGGGACGCATTAGAGAACACATATCAGACATGTTTTAGCAGCTGAATGATGGAGCGTCAGCCTTCTTTTAGAGTTACCACATTCAGTCAGTCTGCAAACATGATGTGGTTTCCCCACACTGCTCTCAGACAAGCTACTCTTCTGCAAGGGCAACCTACCTCTGACACCAAGTGTTTGATGTACCAGGTGTCGATCCAGAGGAATTGTTTGTTATACTGTTTCAGTTAAGTTTCATTTATTTTTAACGCGCCAATTCACAGCCATAACAACGAACCTCACAGAGAATGCAAGAAACACCTAATTGATGGTTGCACATCTACTCTACCAGATCATGGCAGCAAAGCCACACTTATCTTAAGAGTATTTTGATATAAAACCTAAATAGGGAACTAATAGAACACATCAAATATTTTTTGTCCTGTACTGAATATGACCAAGCAGAGTAAAACCAACAGGAGGAAATCTCCAGAAGCTTAGGCACTCATGAATGGGGAAGACAGAACCAGCAGCCACATGGCTCGGGGTCAACCAGGTCGGCTTTAACTACAAGCTTTATGAAAAAGGGTGGTTTCAGCTCTCGCCTTACAGATGGGGAGTTGTGTTAGTTCCAGCTTGACAGTTGATGTGACTCTGCACAGAAAAGACAGTAAAGACACAGAACTGTTGTATGTTGGTTAAAGCTTCAAATGCATCTAGTTGACATAAAAAGCTCATCAGTAGTAAAGTTTGGACCGTTCGAAGCTACCTTACAAGTTATATGTTGTCAGACTGTCATTTTTGACAAAGGGTCATTCAAGGATTTGTATCTTTTCAGTATCTATGGGTTACACAGCTGGTATTTATGTATGAGTCGGATAATAATCCATTCAGACCTGAAGTCTCACCTAAGAATAGGTGCTGTTGCATTGTGGGTAAGCGGATTGTTACAGCTGCAAGGTTAAACTTTAAAACGCCATAAATGGTTAAACGTCACCTTGATTGTGCACATGGTTGAATGAAGCCATCGGTCTGCTGGGAGGTCAGGTTCTGATATGAGAACCTTCCCGCCCAAACCAGCGGCTGAACCTCTGCTTTGTTGACGTTGGGCCTGGCAGCTCTGAATGAGCTCATTTATTCCACACTGGCGCCCTGGTGGGTTGGGTGGGAGATTGTGGGCCAGGGAGGAGACGGTGGTGGTGGCGGGGGTGCGGCTTCAGCGTGGGGCTTGACAGAGCCACAGCCTAGAGGGTGTGAACGTGAGAAACGGCTGCAGTTTTCTCTGTGGCTCATAAAAGATCTCTCAGGGGGCGGGACAAAGGAGTTGAGATGGGATGATATTCCTACGTGCTCTGAGTTCTTCGTGTGAAACGCTTGCAGCTCCATCCGCCTGTGCGGATAGACATCAGGTATCAAGAGCTAATCGGACGTCTCCGCTCACGCTCGTTTGCAGGCTCTTACAGGGTGCCTTCAGGTTAAGGAGGCCTCGCATCTGCTGCGCCGGCAGATTAACCCAGAGGGACCTGGACATCCAATGACCCAAATGCCCAACAGGGAAGGAGGG